>NC_090379.1:8215611-8550354 GCF_036365525.1 Heterodontus francisci
GAAGCATTTAATAATATTCCATGAAAGAAATTATTAAAAATGAAAGCACATGGAATTGGAGGCAAATTAACTTTTCACCATATTTAAATAAATTGGAGTATTTTCTGAATGGTGAGAAACTAGGGAACATAGAGGAGCACATGGATTTAGGTGACTATGTACACTGTCATGCAGGCCCCCACCTGCCAAGAATGAGGCACATTAATTTTGCCACCTGACCATTGATTTTTAATCTGTTACTGGAGAAAGGAAAGAATTTGCTTTAAAAAAAGGACCCTTGACTAGAAAGATATTTGCATATTTGCAAACAGTGCTTAAAAGGGACAAAAGACCATGCCCTGCCACATTCAATCCACAATGGACTTTTGATTACCAGACGTTGAGGGTGGAGGAGCTCGCATTCCAGGTTGACTACTAAGATGGCCGAATACACAAACAGAAGTGATCAGACAAGTTTAGTCACATGACTAACTGGCTGCTGGAGGTTTTTTTTGAACTTGCCACAGAGAATTTGAACTCAGAAAGCTGTTTTCTCCTGGACTGAAAACACTTCTCGTGGCTCGCTTGCCGCAGGCTCTCCTGTCTGCTCTCATCTCTCTCACCAGCTTTGGAATCCATATGAAGACATATGAACCCCGAGAGAGAAAAGTCTCCTACAGTGAACAAGGTTTAAGAAGAATACTGGGCTCCAGTGAAAAGCAAGATCTACCTACAAGCAAGGACTACAGCGAGCTCGAAGCACAGTAAAAAATCTTCAGATATTGCCTCATACCTCTCCACTATTTTTCTTCAACTCTTTTCTGTCTCTATTTGCATGTGCGCATGCTAGCGTGGGGTGTCGCCCCACCAGCCTCCCACTCCATTTTACGACCATCACCCACCACCAGCCTGCATTTGGGGTGGGGCGTAAAATTCCAGCCTGAGAAACTGTTTCCTGTAATTGTGTAATCCAGAACAAGGGGAAAGGTATTGCAAGGGATTCTGAGAGACAGGATTTATATGCATTTGGAAAGGCATGGTCTGATTAGGGATAGTCAGCATGGCTTTGTGCGTGGGAAATCAGGTCTCATGAATTTGATTGAGTTTTTTGAGGAGGTGACCAAGAGGATTGACGAGGGCAGGGCGATGGACGTTGTCTACATGGACTTTAGCAAGGCCTTTGACAAGGTCCCGCATGGTAGACTGGTCCAGAAGGTTTGAACAAATGGGATCCAGGCTGAGCTAGCAAATTGGATACAAAATTGGCTTGGTGATAGGAGGCAGAGGGTGGTAGTGGAGAGCTGTTTTTCAGATTGGAGGCCAGTGACCAGTGGTGTGCCGCAGGGATCGGTGATGGGCCCTCTGTTGTCTGTCATATATATTAATGACTTGGATGTGAATGTAGGGGGCATGATTAGTAAGTTTGCAGATGACACCAAAATTGGTGGTATCGTGGACAGTGAAGAAGGTTGTCTAAGGTTACAAAAGGATATAGATCAACTGGGAAAGTGGGCAAGGAATTGGCAAATGGAATTTAACGCAGACAAGTGCGAAGTAATGCATTTTGGGAAGATAAACCAGGGTAGAACATGTACAGTGAATGGCAGGGCCCTGGGGAGTGTTGTTGAGCAGAGAGACCTTGGGGTGCAAGTACATAGTTCCCTGAAAGTGGCAACACAGATAGACAGGGTGGTGAAGAAGGCATATGGCATGCTTGCCTTCATTGGCCGAGGCATTGAGTACATGAGTTGGGACGTCATGTTACAGTTGTACATAACATTGATTAGGCCGCATTTGGAGTACTGTGTGCAGTTCTGGTCGCCGCAAAGGTAAGATGTGATTAAGCTGGAGAGGGTGCAGAAAAGATTCACAAGGATGTTGCCTGGTTTGGAGGGCTTGAGTTATAAAGCGAGATTGGATAGGATGGGTCTATTTTCCCTGGAGCGAAGGAGGCTGAGAGGGGACATGATGGAGGTATATAAAATTATGAGAGGCATAGATAGGGTAGATAGCCAGAGTCTGTTTCCCATGGTAGGGGGTGACTAAAACTAGAGGGCATAGATTTAAGGTGAGAGGGAGGAGGTTTAAAGGGGATCAAAGGGGTAAATTTTTCACACACAGAATAGTGGGTATCTGAAATAAACTGCCTGAGGAGTTGGTGGAGGCAGGAACAGTATCAACATTTAAGAGCATCTGGACAGGTACTTGAATGAGCAAGGCATAGAGGGATATGGAATTAATGCAGGCAGGTGGGATTAGTATAGATAGGCATTATGGTCGGCATGGACGCGGTGGGCTGAAGGGCCTGTTTCTATGCTGGACGACTCTATGACTCTATGGGGAAAATTCTTAACATGAGAGCTAGCAGTAAAATCAGGAAGCACTTTTCCACACTGCCACAAATAGAGAACCCAAACTGAAGAGTTACAAAGATGACCCTTTCCTTTAAAAATTGGACAATGTGCTGTAAAGTGCCGCTGAAGATCAAACTGTAATCACATCCTGGGTCATTGTCGGTCACCATAGGGCGGGGGCTCTGTGTTCTCCCAACAGAGGCATGAGGGATTTTTGACCTTAAAAAGTAGTTCCCTGGAGATCAGAACAATGTCCCCAAAAACGTGTCCAGCTGAGAGCTGAGATCTCAAAAAAAAGCCAAAGGTGTGAATTCGACACATCAACTGGTGCGGCAGTGAGCTGAAAGTGATCTCTGTCTCCAGACTGAAATCTCAACCAACAGAAAATTCGACAAACAACGGAGTTCTGCAACTTTAGGTCCTTTGAGATGATTGAACAGGTTTACCGTGAACCCCAAACATCGCTACCCCCTAGAGGATCCTCAACTACAATATCTCTTATTAATCCTACCTCATTACACATTACTAGATTTTAGATTTTAGATTTAGAGAGACAGCACTGAAACAGGCCCTTCGGCTCACCGAGTCTGTGCTGATCATTAACCACCCATTTATACTAATCCTACACTAATCCCATATTCCTACCACATCCCCACCTGTCCCTACCTACACTAGGGGCAATTTATAATGGCCAATTTACCTATCAACCTGCAAGTCTTTGGCATGTGGGTGGAAACCGGAGCACCCGGAGAAAACCCACGCAGACACAGGGAGAACTTGCAAACTCCACACAGGCAGTACCCCGAATTGAACCTGGGTCACTGGAGCTGTGAGGCTGTGGTGCTAACCACTGCGCCACTGTGCCACCCTGATCTAAAATAGCCTGTTCCTGAGTCGGTTCTGCAACATATTGCTCTAAGTAACAATCCCTGATGCACTCTACAAATTCGTCTTCCATGTTACCTCTGCCAATCTGATTTGTCCAGTCAATATGCAGATTGAAATCACCTGATACAATTGTAGTGCCCTTCTTGCACGCTTCCATTATTTCCCAATTTATACTTTGTCCTACAATGAGGCAACTCTTCG
This sequence comes from Heterodontus francisci, assembly GCF_036365525.1. Classification (NCBI taxonomy): domain Eukaryota; kingdom Metazoa; phylum Chordata; class Chondrichthyes; order Heterodontiformes; family Heterodontidae; genus Heterodontus; species Heterodontus francisci. Next base: position 8,219,034 of record NC_090379.1, read on the forward strand.
GGGGCCTATAGACGACTCCCACCCGTGACTTCTTGCTATTCCTTATTTCCAACCAAACTGATTCCACATTACGATCTATTGCATCTATATCACTACTCACCACCGCACTGATACCTTCCTTTATTAACAAAGCTACCCCACCTCCTTTTCCTTTTTGCCTATTTTTCCAGAACGTCGAATACCCTCAAATATTGAATTCCCAGTCTTGGTCACACTGCAACCACACCTCTGTAATAACTATCAAGTTATATTCATTTATTTCTATTTGTGCCGTCAACTCATCTATCTTGTTACAAATGCTGCGTGCATTCAGATAAAGAGCCTTAAGCTTTGACTTTATGCTATTATTACTCATTGTGGTTCTAATTTCTGTTGTACTCGTCTGCTTATATTTTCTGCCCCTTCCTGTCACTTTGATTACCGTTCGCCTCTTCACTACCCTGCACCTCAGCTCTCTCATTTCTTTTTGATTTTTTAAACTTCCCTTCAATTGAACTCTCCCCCTGGCTAATTAGTTTAAAGTACAATCTACAACCCGAGTTATACGATTCACCAGGGCACTGGTCCCAGCATGGTTCAAATGAAGCCCATCCTAAGAGAACAGCTCTCTCCTTCCCCAGTACTGGTGCCAGTGCCCCATGATTTGGAACCCATTTCTCCCACACCAATCTTTGAGCCATGCGTTTACCTCTCTAATCTTATTTACCCTATGCCAATTTGCACAGGTAGTAAACATAGAAACATAGAAAATAGGAGCAGGAGTAGGCCATTCAGCCCTTCGAGCCTGCTCCGCCATTCATTATGATCATGGCTGATCATCCAACCCAGCAACCTGTTCCCTCTTTTTCCCTATATCCTTTGATCCCTTTCGCCCCAAGAGCTATATCTAACTCCTTCTTGAAAACATACAATGTTTTGGCCTCAACTGCTTTCTGTGGTAGCGAATTCCACAGGCTCACCATTTTTCAGGTGAAGTAATTTCTCCTCATTCTCAGTCCCGTATCCTGAGACTATGACCCCTGGTTCTGGACTCCCCCAAGCCGGAGATTATTACCTTTGTGGTTCTGCTTTTTAATTTAGCCTCGAGCTGCTCATAGTCCCTCAGCAGAACCTCTTTCCTTGTCCTATCTATGTCGATGGTACCTACGTGGACCATGACAACTGGATTCTTCCCCTCCCAATCCAAGTTCCTCTCCAGCCCAGAAGAGATGTCCTTAACCTTGGCACCAGGTAGGCAACTCAGCCTTCGGGACTTTCTATCTTTGCTGCAGAGAACAGTATCTATTCCCCTAACTATGCCATCCCCTATTACTACGACATTTCTCTTTTCTCCCCCCCACTTAAATGGCACTCTGAACCACGGTGCTGTGGTCAGTTTGCTCATTCTCCCTGCAGTCTGTGCCCTCATCCACACTGGAAGCAAGAACCTCGTACCAATTGGATAAGGGCTGAGGCTCCTCCAAAGCTAAATTCTGGATCCCCATACCTGCCTCACTCACAGTCACACCCTCCTGTCCCTGACCACGGTCCAAATTTGATGTAATTAATCTGAGGGGTGTGACTGTCTACTGAAACACAGTGTCCAGGTAACTCTCCCTCTCCCTGATGTGTCGCAGGGTCCGCAGCTCGGACTCCAGCTCATCAACTTTGAACCGAAGGTCCTCGAGCAGCCAACACTTGCTGCAGATGTGGTCACTGTGGATCACACCAGCGTCCACCAGCTCCCACATACCACAGCTGCAACACATCGCCTGCCCAGCCATCTCTATTCTATTTAATTCATTAATTTGGTTGTTAAATATTTGGATGTTTGACTTAAATTAAATTAAATTAAAAGTACCTGTTTAAAAAATCAATTGTAATTAATACTTCTAGTCCTGCTCTGTGTTTATACTCTTATTTTAACACTTACTGTTACACTACCACTATTAAAAAATTTGAATTACTCAGCTCCTAATTTGAACCAATACCCTCCCTGCTGGTCCCTCGCTCTCTATATATATATATGGTAAATTATAAAATCCGCCTTAGTTTTTATAGTAATGAATCGATCAAGTCTTATTTTATATTTGATTAACTTAGATTAAATTAAAACTTACCGGTATACTCACCCCGGCCTGCTTTCTGTTTCCCCGCGATCTCTGTTGATTGCGACCTCACTTTTCGATTTCTGATTTGCCTCTGAACCTCCCGCTCCTCTCCCACTGCTTCTCTCCGAATCTCTGAGGTTCTGGTGTCCCAGAGGATATGGGGAAGACTGAGGGGAAAACCATCCCTGAAGTAAAAGGAAAAGGGGATGGTAAAATACCCGAAGGTAAACAACAGTGTACAGGATGTTGAGAGTAGTGAGGTCAGGGATAAGGTTACAAGGACGCAAGAGGGCACTGGCAAGCAAGAACCTGGTTTAAAGTGTGTCTACTTCAACGCCAGGATCATCCGGAATAAGGTGGGTGAGCTTGCAGCATGGGTTGGTACCTGGGATCTCGATGTAGTGGCCATTTCGGAGACATGGGTAGAGCAGGGGCAGGAATGGATGTTGCAGGTTCCAGGATTTAGATGTTTCAGTAAGAACAGAGAAGATGGTAAAAGAGGGGGGGGGTGTGGCATTGTTAATCAAGGAGAGTATTACAGCGACAGAAAGGACATTTGAGGACTCGTCTACTGAGGTAGTATGGGCCGAGGTTAGAAACAGGAGAGGAGAGGTCACCCTGTTGGGAGTCTTTTATAGACCTCCGAATAGTTCCAGAGATGTAGAGGAAAGGATAGCGAAGATGATTCTCGACAGGGGTGAGAGTAACAGGGTAATTGTTATGGGGGACTTTAACTTTCCAAATAGTGGCTGGAAATACCATAGTTCGAGTACTTTAGATGGGTCAGTTTTTGTCCAGCGTGTGCAGGAGGGTTTTCTGACACAGTATGTAGACAGGCCAACCAGGGGCGATGCCACATTGGATTTGGTACTGGGTACTGAACCCGGCCAGGTGTTAGATTTAGATGTAGGTGAGCACTTTGGTGATAGTGATCACAATTCGGTTAGGTTTACCTTAGCGATGGGCAGGGACAGGTATATACCACAGGGCAAGAATTATAGCTGGGGGAAAGGAAATTATGATGCGATTAGGCAAGATTTAGGATACGTAGGATGGGGAAGGAAACTGCAGGGGATGGGCACAATCGAAATGTGGAGCTTATTCAAGGAGCAGCTACTGCGTGTCCTTGATAAGTATGTACCTGTGAGGCAGGGAGGAAGTTGTCGAGCGAGGGAGCCGTGGTTTACTAAAGAAGTTGAAGCGCTTGTCAAGAGGAAGAAGAAGGCTTATGTTAGGATGAGACGTGAAGGCTCAGTTAGGGCGCTTGAGAGTTACAAGCTAGCCAGGAAGGATCTAAAGGGAGAGCTAAGAAGAGCAAGGAGAGGACACGAGAAGTCATTGGCGGATAGGATCAGGGAAAACCCTAAGGCTTTCTATAGGTATATCAGGAATAAAAGAATGACTAGAGTTAGATTAGGGCCAATCAAGGATAGTAGTGGGAAGTTGTGTGTGGAATCAGAGGAGATAGGGGAAGCGTTAAATGAATATTTTGCGTCAGTATTTACAGTAGAGAAAGAAAATGTTGTCGAGGAGAATACTGAGGTTCAGGCTACTAGGCTAGATGGGATTGAGGTTCACAAGGAGGAGGTGTTAGCAATTTTGGAAAGTGTGAAAATAGATAAGTCCCCTGGGCCAGATGGGATTTATCCTAGGATTCTCTGGGAAGCAAGGGAGGAGATTGCAGAGCCTCTGTCCTTGATCTTTATGTCGTCATTATCGACAGGAATAGTGCCGGAAGACTGGAGGATAGCAAATGTTGTCCCCTTGTTCAAGAAGGGGAGTAGAGACAGCCCTGGTAATTATAGACCTGTGAGCCTTACTTCGGTTGTGGGTAAAATGTTGCAAAAGGTTATAAGAGACAGGATTTATAATCATCTAGAGAAGAATAAGTTCATTAGCGATAGTCAGCACGGTTTTGTGAAGGGTAGGTCGTGCCTCACAAACCTTATTGAGTTTTTCGAGAAGGTGACCAAACAGGTGGATGAGGGTAAAGCAGTGGATGTGGTGTATATGGATTTCAGTAAGGCGTTTGATAAAGTTCCCCATGGTAGGTTATTGCAGAAAATACGGAAGTATGGGGTTGAAGGTGATTTAGAGCTTTGGATCAGAAATTGGCTAGCTGAAAGAAGACAGAGGGTGGTGGTTGATGGCAAATGTTCATCCTGGAGTTTAGTTACTAGTGGTGTACCGCAAGGATCTGTTTTGGGGCCACTGCTGTTTGTCATTTTTATAAATGACCTGGAAGAGGGTGTAGAAGGGTGGGTTAGTAAATTTGCGGATGACACTAAGATCGGTGGAGTTGTGGATAGTGCCGAAGGATGTTGTAGGGTACAGAGGGACATAGATGGGCTGCAGAGCTGGGCTGAGAGATGGCAAATGGAGCTTAATGCGGAAAAGTGCGAGGTGATTCACTTTGGAAGGAGTAACAGGAATGCAGAGTACTGGGCTAATGGGAAGATTCTTGGTAGTGTAGATGAACAGAGAGATCTTGGTGTCCAGGTACATAAATCCCTGAAGGTTTCTACCCAGGTTAATAGGGCTGTTAAGAAGGCATATGGTGTGTTAGCTTTTATTAGTAGGGGGATCGAGTTTCAGAGCCACGAGGTAATGCTGCAGCTGTACAAAACTCTGGTGAGACCGCACCTGGAGTATTGCGTGCAGTTCTGGTCACCGCATTATAGGAAGGATGTGGCAGCTTTGGAAAGGGTGCAGAGGAGATTTACTAGGATGTTGCCTGGTATGGAGGGAAGGTTTTACGAGGAAAGGCTGAGGGACTTGAGGTTGTTTTCGTTGGACAGAAGGAGGAGGAGAGGTGACTTAATAGAGACATATAAGATAATCAGAGGGTTAGATAGGGTGGATAGTGAGAGTCTTTTTCCTCGGATGGTGATGGCAAACACGAGGGGACATAGCTTTAAGTTGAGGGGTGATAGATATAGGACAGATGTCAGAGGTAGTTTCTTTACTCAGAGAGTAGTAGGGGCGTGGAACGCCCTTCCTGCAGCAGTAGTAGGCTCGCCAACTTTAAGGGCATTTCAGTGGTCATTGGATAGACATATGGATGAAAATGGAATAGTGTAGGTCAGATGGTTTCACAGGTCGGCTCAACATCGAGGGCCGAAGGGCCTGTACTGCGCTGTAATATTCTAATTCAAATTCTAATTCTAATTCTAATTCTAACACTTGCCACAAGAAAACTTAAAGTGAGTCAGTGGGTCAGTGTGGATCTGCCCACTGAGGAATCAAAAGGTCTGATTGTAATCCAAAGCTAACCGAACCCAGCAAAACAGATTCAGAACTCACAAAGGACAAAGTGCAGGAGCAGAAGCCAAATGCCCCATCAGGGGCTAACAAACAATTTATCAGCCACTATCACCCTAGAGATAAGAATTATCAATGTGCCAGGACCTGAACTATTAAATCCATGTGTTGTGGAAACAGCAGTGAAGGGGTAAGGCCTGTACAGATTGTGAAGTTAGAAAACAGCCAGGAACAATGCAGTAATGGAAATTTGCATACTACAAGCCTCAGAACAGAAAACGGATCAAACAGATAAAAAAAAACACCACACTTTCGAAATAGAAGCTATCCTGGGGCGAAACCTCAATACCCAAGAAGGAAATTCAATTATAATTGTGCCGTATCCAAAGAAAGAATGATGTAAACCTCAAACTTGAACAAGAAATGGCTGTTGCAGACAATACCAGCAGTAACAGTTGTAAGGTTGAGGTGTGGATGTCATGTGTGCAGTGGTGTGACCCCACGCCTTTCTACTTTCTTTCTTACTTTCCAAACCAAAAAATCAAAAAACGACATAAAAATGAAATCCAAGGAATTTCATTTCTTTCCCTTTTGAGGGAGTTGACACAGAATGACCTCAACCGTCACTACACTGGTGACTGACTTACTCTGTAGGGACTCTTTAATTAAAGGAACCTTCAAGCATTTGCCAGTAAGTCCTTTTACTAATACTGTGGCATTTGTTCTGCTTTCGGATGGCATGGGTAATCTATCTCACTGCTTCCTCTCCTCCTCTGCTATAGTATTTCCTCCCTTTTCAACTGAAACTGCATCTCTCTTCCCTCTTTTTCCTTCTGAAATTGCATCTCCTCTCTTTTCTCTTCTCTGCTCTTCTCGAACTCGGAGTCACTGTTTAAAAATAAGGGGGTCACCCATTTAAGACAGTGATGAGGAGAATTTTTTTTTCTCTCAGGGGGTCGTAAGTCTTTGGAATTCTTTTCCTCTAAAGGTGGTGGAAGCAGAATCTTTGAATATTGTTAAGCCAGAGGTAGACAGATTCTTGATAAGCAAGGGGGTGAAAGCTTATCGGGGGTAGGTTATAAAAATTGACTTTTCCTTTAAAAAGTGGACAATGCATTGCAAAATGGCCACCAAAAGTCCAACTGTGTATTTAAAATGTCTTACTATCTGTTAAAGACAAAAGTATACATTCTAAGCTAAGAAGTGTCAATTGCACCCATCCTGAACCCATCAAGGGACATTTTTGAATTGAATGGGTTCTTCTGAAACAAAGAAAGTGTGAAGTAGCTACATTTGGGGCCATTGTCAGTCACCACTGGGAGGGGGCACTGCATCTCCCAGCAGAGGCACATGTGGAATTTTTGACCTTAAGAAGTAGCTCTCTGAAGCGAGAGAGAGGGAGATTAGAATAACATCCCCAAAAGCCTGTCCAGTCGAGAGCTGAGCTCTCCAGAAAGAGACAAAGAAGGTGCCCAGCTGTGGATTCTACACTTTGTGTAACAGAGAACTGAAAGTGATCCCCCATCTTTAGATTGAAGTCTCAACTACCAGCGAAATCTACAAACAATACAGGTCTGCAACTTTAAAAGAGAAATTGGCCACCAAGAAGATTCAACAGGTTTACCGTGAACTTCGAACACCTACCTCACTTCAAACCACTTATCCCTTTCCACTCTAGCTATCTCTTGTGTGTGTGTGTATATGTGTGCGTGCGTGAGTGAATGCATGTGAGTGCAGTTGCATCAATTTTGGAAATGAATATTGCTCAATAAATAGTTAATCTTCTGTTTAAACCCTACAAGAAAACCTGTTTATTTGAAAAATAAAACACAAAGGGGTTAAAACTCTCGGAACAAAAACACTTCCTGCGGACAGTTGGGAGTTAAACACTGGGAACCACTGACACCCCTTACCAGCTGGTCTTAACATACACAATGTGGTGGAAATCTGGAACACACTTTCCCAGAAGGTTGTTGATGTTGGAGCTCATTTCCAGCATTGAGGACTGAGGAAGATAGATGTTTGTTCGGTTTATTTATTTGTTCTTGTGATGTGGCAAAGCCAGCATTTTTTGCCCATCCCTATTTACCCTTGAGAAGGTGATGGTGAGCCACCTTCTTGAACCACTGTAGTCCACGTGCAGTAAAAGCACCCACAGAGCTGTTAGAAAGAGACTTTGAGGTTTTTGACCCAGTGACAGTGAGGGAACAGTGATATGGTGTGTGAGGGAATGGGGCTAATGGGGCTGAGGTACAGATCAGCCCTGATCTAATTGAATAGCAGAACAGGTTCGAGTGGCAGATGGCCTCCTGTTCCTATATTAGTCCCAGTCCTTCCCACCCTTTTCCAGAGTACTCCCACACCTTTCCCCAGGCCTCATTTGAAACAATAAGTAAACTCTGTACTGTTTTCACAGTATGATTGTGCACACAGAAAATACTGCAGTTCATCAGGTGGGACTGACAGGGACATTGGCATCTTTCAATAAGTTGTGAGGCAAAGTGATTTGACCTGGGAGTGTTTGATGGGGACAGTGTATAGGGAGCTTTACTGTGTATCTAACTCCTTTTTTTTTACAGTGTAGAGGGAGCTTTACTCTGCATCTAACTCCTTGCTGTACCTGTCCTGGGAGTGTTTGATGAGGGACAGTGTAGAGGGAGCTTTACTCTGTATCTCACCCCGTTTTTTTTTTGTTTTGTTTTTCTTTTTTTTTACTCTGCATCTAACCCCGTGTTATACCTTCCCTGAGAGTGTTTGATGGGGCAGGGTAGATGGGATAGTGTAGAGGGAGATTTACTCTGCATCTAACCTGTGCTGTAGCTGTCCTGGGAGTGTTTGATGGGGACAGTGTAGAGGGAGATTTACTCTGTATCTAACCTGTTATTTTGCTTTTTTTCCCCCTTTTTTTTTCTTTTTTTTTAAGGTGGCGTATCTAACCCCATGCTGTATCTGATCTGGGAGTTTTTGATGGGACAGTGTAGAGGGAGCTTTACTCTGTATCTAACCCCATGCTGTATCTGATCTGGGAGTTTTTGATGGGACAGTGTAGAGGGAGCTTTACTCTGTATCTAACCCCGTGTTGTACCTGCCCTGGGTGTGTTTGATGTTCATCTGGGTGCCTTAAATAGAAAGTGTTCCCTCGATCAGCAGAGATTTCATACTTTAACGACAATCATTGAGAAGCCCGGTCATGTGACCAACCAGCTGATGACATGTGGTTTCTCAGCTTTCAATAATGGAAAAGTTGGGTGAACTTTGACCTGCTTTTCCCCTCCTCCTTTAGTATCTAGCTACTCAGTTATTACTGTGGGCTTGATGTAGTGTGATGATAAATTCTGAATAATTTAACACACCCTGGGTCAGAAAGCTGTTTTTGCACCCTCCATTCCTGGGACATTTCACAGTGGGACAAAACACAATTCAACAGCCTTGACGGAGGCAGCGGTCTGAATTCTCCAATCTGTGGGGTGTGGGGGAGGGGGGTGTTGGGGGGGGGGGTCCAATGTAATCTATGGGGGTGGGGCTAAATTTTGGGCCATGCTCCTCTCCCTCTCTCCAGCCCTGATCTCCCCACCTTTCAGGTGGACGTTAATTATAGATGGTTGTCCTGACTGTTTCGTGCTCCCACTGGGTCACGTGACTCAGGTGGCTTGTGGGAGGGAGGCAAACTTGTTAATGTCCCTTTAAATTTGAAATGCACCCCCTGCTTCTCCATGGCTTTATCAGCGCTGCACCCAGGGATAGGAACAGCTTTCTTACTTTTTACTTGTTTTTGGGATGTGAACGTCACTGGCAAGGCCAGCGTTTATTGCCCATCCCTAATTGGTACACCGCTGCATTCCATGGGTTGTAGGTGCACCCACAGTGCTGTTATAGAGGGAGTTCCAGGATTTTGACCCAGTGACAATGAAGGAACGGCGATATAGTTATAAGTCAGGATGGTGTGTGCCTTGGAGGGGAACTTGCAGGTGGTGGTGCTCCCTTGCATCTGCTGCCCTTGTCCTTCTAGGTGGTAGAGGTCACAGGTTTGGTGCTGTTGAAGGAGGCTTGGTGAGTTACTGCGGTGCATCTTGTAGATGGTACACACTGCTGCCACTGTGCGTCAATGGTGGAGGGAGTGAATGTTGAAGGTGGTGGATGGGGTGCCGATCGAACGGGCTGCTTTGTCCTGGATGGTGCCCAGTTTCAAACTTTGTTTGATAATGTTCTTGTGAAGTGCTTTGGAATGTTTTTCTGTGTGAAAAGGGCCATATAGATGCCAGCTGTTGTTCTTGTTGTTGTTGCAATGATGTTAGAGTCATAGAGTTGTACAGCATAGAAACAGGCCCTTCATCCCACTGCATCCATGCCGGCCATAATGCCTATCTATACTAATCCCACCTGCCTTGCTCATTCAAGTACCTGTACAGATGCCTCTTAAATGTTGATACTGTTCCTGCCTCCACCACCTCCTCAGGCAGCTCATTCCAGATACCCACTATTCTTTGTGTGAAAAATTTACCCCTTTGATCTCCTCTCAACCTCCTCCCTCTTACCTTAAATCTGTGCCCTCTAGTTTTAGTCACCCCTACCATGGGAAACAGACTCTGGCTATCTACCCTATCTATGCCTCTCATAATTTTATATACCTCTATCATGTCCCCTCTCAGCCTCCTTCGCTCCAGGGAAAATAGACCCAGCCTATCCAATCTCGCTTTATAACTCAAGCCCTCCAAACCAGGCAACATCCTTGTGAATCTTTTCTGCACCCTCTCTAGCTTAATCACATCTTTCCTGTACTGCGGTGACCAGAACTGCACACAGTACTCCAAATGCGGACTAACCAATGTTATGTACAACTGTAACATGACATCCCAACTCTTGTACTCAATGCCTCGGCCGATGAAGGCAAGCATGCCATACGCCTTCTTCACCACCCTGTCTACCTGTGTTGCCACTTTCAGGGAACTATGTACTTACAGCCCAAGGTCTCTCTGCTCAACAACACTCCCCAGGGCCCTGCCATTTACTGTATATGTTTTGCCCTGGTTTAACTTCCCAAAATGCATCACTTTGCACTTGTCTGCATTAAATTCCATTTGCCAATCCCTTGCCCACTTTCCCAGTTGATTTATATCCTGTTGTAACCTTAGACAACCTTCTTCACTGTCCACGATACCACCAATTTTGGTGTCATCTGCAAACTTACTAATCATGCCCCCTACATCACACATAAGTCATTAATATATATGACAAACAACAGAGGGCCCAGCACCGATCCCTGCGACACACCACTGGTCACTGGCCTCCAATCTGAAAAACAGCTCTCCACTACCACCCTCTGCCTCCTATCACCATGCCAATTTTGTGTCCAATTGGCTAGCTCACCCTGGATCCCATGTGTTTGAACCTTCTGGACCAGCCTAACATGCAGGACCTCGTCAAAGGCCTTGCTAAAGTCCATGTAGACCACGTCCATCGCCCTGCCCTCGTCAATCCTCTTGGTCACCTCCTCAAAAAACTCAATCAAATTCGTGAGACATGATTTCCCATGCACAAAGCCATGTTGACTATCCCTAATCAGACCTTGTCTTTCCAAATGCATATAAATCCTGTCTCTCAGAATCCCTTCCAATAACTTTCTCTCCACTGATGTAAGGCTCACTGGCCTGTAGTTCCCTGGCTTATCCCTGCTGCCCTTCTTGAATAAAGGCACAACATTAGCTATCCTCCAGTCTTCCGGTACCTCACCCGTGGATAACGATGATACAAAAATCTCTGCCAGGGCCCCAGCAATCTCCTCCCTTGCTTCCCATAGCATCCTGGGATACACATGGTCAGGCCCTGGGGATTTATCCACTTTAATGTTGGTGATAGGAAAACCGCAGTGGATGATATATAGCTGTCTGAGAGTGTTTAATTTCCTTGAGCTGACATTTCCCCCTCCCGCCAGCTCAATCAGCACCAACAAACCGATGGGAAGAATGGTTGTTTTTTTGGTGCCACTAAACTGTGGATGTTATTGGCTCTGTGATCCACTGCTGCCCTTGAAAGCCTTGACTGAATCATCTGTCACTATCTTGGATATGTTCAGTATCTCTGAGAAAGTGTGAAACCATTGACATCTACACAAGATAGCCTCCTACTCAAACTATTTCAAGATTATTTCATTTTTCCGTAAATGCTTTGCTTGTGCTATCATCGATGACTTTTCCCAATACTCATTTTCTATTGATTCAGGGGCTCCACATGTTCTAAGCTCCCTCGCAATCTTTCACACCCTTCCTATCCACTCATTATCCTGGTCTATTCACTATGTTCTGATCCTTGTGTTCAATTCCCTCCATGGCCCTGCCCTTCCCGATCTCTGTAACCTCATCTGGCCCCACATTACATATGAACATACGAAATAGAGCAGGAGTAGGCCATTCGGCCTCTCGAGCCTGCTCTGCCATTTGATAAGATGGTGGCTGATCTGATTGTGGCCTTTAACTCTACTTTCCTGCCTACTCCCTAGAACCTTTGACTCCCTTGTCAATCAAGAATCTATCTAACTCCACCTTAAAAATATTCAATGACCCTGCCTCCACTGCTGTCTGGGGAAGAGAGTCCCAAAGATTAACAAACCTCTGAGAGAAAAAAAATTCTTCTCATATTCATCTTAAATGGGAGACCCCTTCATTTTTAAACTATGCCCCTAGTTCTAGTCTCTCCCACAAGGGGAGACATTCTCTCAGCATCTATCCTGTCAAGTCCCCTCGGGATCTTATATGTTTTAGTAAGATCACCCCTCATTCTTCTAAACTCCAATGGATACAGACCCAACCTGTCCAACCTTTCCTCATAAGATAGCCCCTTCATTCCATTGCACTGAGAGGATTGGAGACCATAAGGGGAGATTAAATACAGGCATTTAGAATTGTGAAGGGTTTTGAGAGAGTAAATGAGGAGAAACTGTTTCCACTGGCAAGAGCCACAGTTTACTTGAGGAAACACATTTTTATGCAGAAAGTTGTTGTGATCTGGAACGTGCCGCCTAAAAGGGAGGCGGAAGCAGATTCAATAGGGTTATGGGGAAAGAGCAGGGGAGTGGAACCAATTGGGCAGCTCTTTCAAAGAGCTGGCACAGGCACAATGGGCAGAATGGCCTCCTGCTGTGCTGAATAATTGTATGATTCTAGTAACAGGCTTTACCAGGAAAGCAGGGTGAGGGGACCTGTTGCCATGTATATGAAAGGGATACAGGAGCCTTGAGCCTCTTGCTCCACAGCGTTATCTTCTCTCTCAGGAATACTTCTCCTCTCAACCTCCCAGTCCAGACCTTCCCAAGCTGCAAAGGTGCACAGACCATACCTTCCTGCTGCCAACGCTGAGGGCTGTGCCACCCCGAGATATAGTAGAGGGGGAAGGGAGCTCTATGTCTGTCATTAATAGCCCATGTGAGATTTGAGGCCAAGTTTAGGGGCATTCAAGCTCCCAATAATTGGGGTATTGGAATGTGACCACATTAGGTGAGGGACTCGGACCTTTGAGTTACCTCCCCAACAGCTACAACAGTCCTCGATCACACAGCATTGGAGGTCAATGTGGTCAGCTGTCTTCAGAAGATGTTTTAAGTTGCTTGTAAAGGTTGAGTCTTTGCTTCTCCATCCCTTTCTCTGTTCCTTCTTTGTTAACTGGGCGCTGTTTCCAAGTTCCTTTCAGTCTTTCTGCTCTCACTAGTGTGTGGCAGCAATATTTCGGGCAGGGATGGAGGGGGCGAGTTCCAAATATGGCATTAGCAGAGTATTTCGGACTTCGGACACTCATCATCCCTCTGCTCACTGGCTCCCAAGCCAGCAACACTTCCATCATTGGCGGCTGTGCCTTCAGCTGCCTGGGCTCCAAGCTCTGGAATTCTCTCTCTAAACCTCTTCGTCTCTCTACCTCTCTTTCTTCCTTTAAGACACTCCTTAAAACCTACCTCCTTTACTTGTCCTAATAAGGAGTTTAGTTTAGAGATACAGCACTGAAACAGGCCCTTCGGCCCACCGAGTCTGTGCCGACCATCAACCACCCGTTTACACTAATCCTACACTAATCCCATATTCCTATCACATCCCCACCTATCCCTATATATTTCCCTACCACCTACCTATATTAGGGGCAATTTCTAATGGCCAATTTACCTATCAACCTGCAAGTCTTTGGCATGTGGGAGGAAACCGGAGCACCCGGAGGAAACCCACGCAGACACAGGGAGAACTTGCAAACTTCACACAGTTTTGTGTGAATTGAACCCGGGTCGCTGGAGCTGTGAGGCTGCGGTGCTAACCACTGCGCCACTGTCACATTTTGTCTGATTCTGCTCCTGTGAAGTGCCTTGGGACTTCTAACTTTGTTAAAGGTGCTATATCAATGCTAGTGGTTGTTGTTGTGGTGGAACAGGTTTGATCCTGTGTTGTCACTGTGTACAGCTGTGTTGAGATGCCTGCCAGCTTGAGGCAGATGTACCAATAGAAACGCGGTAAGCCGGTTAAAACAAAACACTCACTTCCTAAGAATTCCTTGGGGAGGGTGTAGGAGGGAACTCTCTTTAACATTAGTAACAAACAGGACAGGCCAGTGCATTTCCACCTTCGACAGGCTTTCAAAATAGACACAGATTCTCAGCCCCGCTTTATTCAGTCTGTGATACTGCTGCATGAGAGATCTGCCTCGTTCTTGGGACTATATCTGAAGACCTTGTCAAGGAGGTCAGTCTAGATGGTATATGTCTTGCCCTTTCTCAAAGTTTCACATGTATATTCAGTGTGACTTCCTGCAATGTTCCCTGTTAACGTTTGATGTTGTGCGCAGACAGTTTTTTCAATGTGTAGAAGATTTAAATGTTTTTTCACAGTCGTGCAGTATTTCACACAGAAGAAGGTTGGTGCAGTAAATTCCAGCTAATGTGCTACTACACACAGCTGAGTACAAACACTGGCTGCCAGGGTCACTTTTCCTCTCAAATGCCTTGAGCTTCTTCCTGCACCTAGATTTTGTATCTCCTTGCGTGTACCTCTCTATGCCCCTGCTTGTTTCCACTCGCCTGCAGCCTGCTCCCCCACTCTAGCTGTCTTCCTGCACATCTCTTGCAAGGTCTCTGTGCCTTTGTTTTTCTCCAACTCTAGTGTGTCTCAGTCTTCCAAAGCCTCTCCCTGTCGGATAAGGAAAAGCACCGAATGATAAGAGAACCAATAATCCTCTGTTTATCTACTGACCTGTCTTTCTCAGTCTCTCCCTCTCTCTTTCACCATGTATCTCACTCAGTCTCTCAGTTTGCCTTGCTGTCTATCTATTGTCATCCTATGCATCATTCTACCTCTCTTTCTGTCAGCCTTTCTTTTTGTCTTGGTCTCTCCCAAATATCCCGTGTTTCTTCCTTTCAGTCTCCTTTTTCATTGTCTCACTCTTTCTATCCCCTTTGGTTCAGCGGGGTGGTGGGGGTCGGGCATAACCCTTAGAGGGGCAGACCTTTAAAGGGGAGGTAAACGCAATCAAAAGGTCATATGATGGGAAAAATTCCCAAGGGGTTTCCCAGGAGAGGCGAGGTAACAGATAGTGTACATAGATGGCTGATGGAGATTTGAAATTTGAAGAAGTGTTTTTTTGAGGTTGAGGTACTTCAAAATCTTTTTCGAAGATGAGTCTGTTTTTTGCTGTAAGGGAAAAACCCAAGAGAAATTGTGCTGAGGTAAACATGACCCAGTCTGCCAGTGTTTGTTAGCACACAAAGGGAACTAAGTTATGCAAATAAAACAGAGTTACATAAATAACTGTTCTGAGACAGGAGCAAACACTTTCAACATTGCTGCTGGTGCCAGTTGTGGGTCAGTAGGTAGCACTCTCTTGCCTCTGAGTTAGAAGGTTGTGAGTTTAAGCCCCACTCCAGAGAGTTGACCATAATAATCTAGGCTGGCACTTGCAGTGCAGCCAAATTGCACACAGCAAGATCCCACAAACAGCAATGAGATAAATGACAAGATAATCTGCTTTGGTAAAATCAAAATACTGTGGATTCTGTAAATCTGAAATAAAAACAGAAAGTGCTGGAAATACTCAGCAGATCTGGCAGCATCTATGGAGTGAGATGAGGGAGTGCTGCACTGTCAGAGGTGCCCTCCTTTGGATGAATAATCAAACCAAGGCCCCAAGTGCCCGCCAAGGTGGAGAAAACAGATCCCATAATGCTACTTTGAAAAAGAACAAGGGAGTTCTCCCAACTGTCCTGGACAATATTTATCCCTCAGTCAACATCACAAAACATATCAGGCATCTGTGGAGAGAGAAACAGAGTTAACGTTTCAGGTCTGTGACCTTTCATCAGAAGTTCTGCTGAAAGGTCACAGACCTGAAACATTAACTCTGCTTCTCTCTCCACAGATACTGCCTGACCTGCTGAGTATTTCCAGCACTTTCTGTTTTAATTTCAGATTTCCAGCATCTTCAGTATTTTGTTTTTACAAAAGCAGATTATCTTGTCAGTTATCTCATTGTTGTTTGTGGGATCTTGCTGTGTGCAATTTGGCAGCTGCGTTTCTTATGTTACAACAGTGACTACACATCAAAAGTACTTCAATGGCTGTAAAACTCACATTGCAAAACTGTCACTTAGAACTGTAACACTATCAGCCCATTTCTGTGTCAACCCTTTGTTAATGCAATTCCAAACTAATCCCAATCGCTTCCCATAGCCTTGTATCAATCCCAGACTAATTCCACTGCTCCACTCTCTCCCTATCTCCCTGTATCAATCCCAGACTAATTCCACTGCTCTGCTCTTTCCCTATCTCCCTGTATCAATCCCAAACTAATTCCACTACCCTGCTGTCTCCCCATAGCCCTGTATCAATCCCAAACTAATCCCATTGGCCCATGCTCTCCCTATAGCCTTGTATCAATCCCAAACTAATCCCATTGCCCCACTCTCTCCCCATTTCCCTGTATCAATCCCAAACTAATCCCACTGGTCCACGCTCTCCCTATAGCCTTGTAAATTTTTAATTCCTCTCTGGCCATGAGGGAGGTGCCAGAGGACTGGAGAACAGCTAATGTGGTCCCACTATTTAAGAAAGGTTGTAGAGATAAGCCAGGGAACTACAGACCAGTGAGTCTCACGTCAGTGGTCGGGAAACGATTGGAGAAAATTCTGAAGGAGAGAATCTGTCTCCACTTGGAGAGGCAAAATTTGATTAGGAATAGTCAGCATGGCTTTGTCAGAGGGAGGTCATGCCCAACAAATTTGATTGAATTTTTTGAGCATGTGACCAGGTGTGTAGATGAGGGTAGTGCAGTTGATGTAGTTTACATGGATTTCAGCAAAGCCTTTGACAAGATCCCACATGGGAGACTTATCAAGAAAGCAAATGCACATGGGATACAGGGTAACTTGAAAAGGTGGATTCAAAATTGGCTTAGCTGTAGGAGACAGAGAGTGATGACAGACGGCTGTTTTAGTGACTGGAAGCCAGTGTCCAGTGGCGTACCACAGGGATCTGTGCTGGGTCCCCTATTGTTTGTCATTTATATAAACGACATAGATGACCATGTGGGGGGTAGGATCAGTAAGTTCGTGGATGACACAAAGATCGGCTGAGCGGTTAAGTGAGTTGAGTGTCTTGGGTTACAGCAAGATATAGACGGGATGGTCGAATGGGCAGAAAAGTGGCAGATGGAATTTAACCCTGAAAAGTGTGAGGTGATACACTTTTGAAGGAGTAATGTGACATGGAAGTATTCAATGAATGGCCTGACACTGGGAAGTTCCAAGGAACAAAGGGACCTTGCCGTGTTTGTCCATAGATCTCTGAAGGCAGAAGGGCAAGTTAATAGGGTGGTGAAAAAGGCATATGGGACACTTGCCTTTATCAATCGAGGCATAGTTTACAAAAGCAGGGAGGTCATGTTGGAGGTGTATAGAACTTTGGTAAGGCCACAGCTGGAGTACTGTGTGCAATTCTGGTAGCCACATCATAGGAAGGATGTGATTGCATTGGAGGGGGTGCAGAGGCGATTCACTAGGATGTTGCCTGGGATGGAACATTTAAGCTATGAAGAGAGGTTGGATAGGCTTGTGTTGTTTTCGCTGGAGCAGAGAAGACTGAGGGGTGACCTGATCGAGGTGTACAAGATTATGAGGGGCATGGACAGGGTGGATAGGGAGCAGCTGTTCCCTTAGTTGAAGGGTCAGTTACGAGGGGTCACAAGTTTAAGGTGAGGGGCGGGAGGTTTAAGGGGGATTTGAGGAAGAACTTTTTTACCCAGAGGGTGGTGACGGTCTAGAATGCACTGCCTGGGAGGGTGGTAGAGGCGGGTTGCCTCACATCCTTTAAAAAGTACCTGGATGAGCACTTGGCACGTCATAACATTCAAGGCTATGGGCCAAGTGCTGGCAAATGGGATTAGGTAGACAGGTCAGGTGTCTTTAATGCATCGGTGCAGACTTGATGGGCCGAAGGGCCTCTTCTGCACTGTATTATTCTGTGATTCTGTATCAATCCCAAACTAATTCCACTGCCCCACTCTCTACCCATAGCCTTGCATCAATCCCAAACTTATCCATGCCACTATTTTGAAGAAAAGCAGGAGAGTTCTGGCCCAACATTTATCACAAAATAAACATCACCAGACCATTAATCTCATTCTTGCAACCTCATCCAGCCCAGAAACACTAAGCTCTGGAGTTCCCTCCCAAACCTCTCCCGAGCCCTCCCTAGCCTGTCTAGGAGAATTTCTAAATTGTAAGAGGGCTAACTTCAATGTGATGGGAGGGGATCTAGCCAGGGTAAAATGGAATTGAAGACTTTTTTTTATTCATTCATGGGATGTGGGCATCGCTGGCCAGGCCAGCATTTATTGCCCATCCCAAATTGCCCTCGAAAAGGTGGTGGTGAGCTCCCTTCTTGAACTGCTGCAGTCCATGTGAGGTAGGTACACCCACAGTGCTGTTAGGGAGGGAGTTCCAGGATTTTGACCCAGCGACAGTGAAGGAACGGTGATGTAGTTCCAAGTCAGGATGGTGTGTGATTTGGATGGGAACTTGCAGGTGGTGCTGTTCTCGTGCATTTGCAGCCCTTGTCCTTCTAGTTGGTAGAGGTCGCAGGTTTGGAAGGTGCTATCTAAGGAGCCTTGGTGCATTGCTGCAGTGCATCTTGTAGATGGTACACACTGCTGCCACTGTGCATCGGTGGTGGAGGGAATGAATATTTGTGGATTGGGTGCCTGTCAAGTGGGCTGGTTTGTCCTGGATGGTGTCGAGCATCTTGAGTGTTGTTGGAGCTGCACCCATCCAGGCAAGTGGAAAGTATTCCATCACACTCCTGACTTGTGCCTTGTAGATGGTGGACAGGCTTTGGAGAGTCAGGAGGTGAGTTACTCGCTGCAGGATTCCTAGCCTCTGACCTGCTCTTGTAGCCACGGTATTTATACGGCTACTCCAGTTCAGTTTCTGGTCAATGCTAGCGCCGAGGATGTTGATAGTGGGGAATTCAGCGATGGTAATGCCATTGAATGTCAAGGGGAGATGGTTAGATTCTCTCTTGTTGGAGATGATCATTGCCTGGCACTTGTGTGGTGCGAATGTTACTTGCCACTTATCAGCCCAAGCCTGGATATTGTCCAATTCTTGCTGCATTTCTACACGGACTGCTTCAGTATCTGAGGAATTGTGAATGGTGCTGAACATTGTGCAATCATCAGCGAACATCCCCACTTCTGACCTTATGATTGAAGGAAGGTCATTGATGAAGCAGCTGAAGATGGTTGGGCCTAGGACACTACCCTGAGGAACTCCTGCAGTGATATCCTGGAGCTCAGATGATTGACCCTCAACAACAATAACCATCTTCCTTTGCACTAGGTATGACTCCAACCAGCAGAGAGTTTCCCCCCTGATTCCCATTGACCTCAGTTTTGCTAGGGCTCCTTGATGCCATACTCGGTCAAATGCTGCCTTGATGTCAAGGGCAGTCACTCTCACCTAACCTCTTGAGTTCAGCTCTTTTGTCCATGATTGACCCAAGGCTGTAATGAGGTCAGGAGCTGAGTGGCCCTGGCAGAACCCAAACAGAGCGTCACTGAGCAGGTTATTGCTAAGCAAGTGCCGCTTGATGGCACTGTTGATGACACCTTCCATCACTTTACTGATGATTGAGAATAGGCTGATGGGGTGAAAACTGGCCGGGTTGGACTTGTCCTGCTTTTTGTGTACAGGACATACCTGGCCAATTTTCCACATTGCTGGGTAGTTGTAGCTGTACTGGAACAGCATGGCTCGGGGCGCGGCAAGTTCTGGAGCACAGGTCTTCAGTACTATTGCCGGAATATTGTCGGGGCCCATAGCTTTTGCAGTATCCAGTGCCTTCAGTCATTTCTTGATATCGCGCAGAGTGAATTGAATTGGCTGAAGACTGGCATCTGTGATGCTGGGGACTTCAGGAGGAGGCCGAGGTGGATCATCAACTCGGTACTTCTGGCTGAAGATTGTTGTAAATGCTTCAGCCTTGTCTTTTGCACTGATGTGCTGGGCTCCCCCATCATTGAGGATGGGGATATTTGTGGAGCCACCTTCTCCAGTTAGTTGTTTAATTGTCCACCACCATTCACGGCTGGATGTGGCAGGACTGCAGAGCTTAGATCTGATCTGTTGGTTCTGGGATTGCTTTGCTCTGTCTATCGCATGCTGCTTACGCAGTTTGGCACGCAGATAGTCCTGTGTTGTCGCTTCACCAGGTTGACACCTCATTTTGGGATATGCCTGGTGCTGCTCCTGCCATGCCCTCCTGCACTCTTCATTGAACCAGGGTTGGTCTCCTGGCTTGATGGTAATGGTAGAGTGGGGGATATGCCGGGCCATGAGGTTACAGGTTGTGGTTGAGTACAATTCTGCTGCTGCTGATGGCCCACAGCACCTCGTGGATGCCCAGTTTTGCATTGCTAGATCTGTTCAAAATCTATCCCATTTAGCACTGTGGTAGTGCCACACAACACGACTAATAGGAAACCTGTAACAGAACAGGTGATATTTAAGGAGGAGGTGTTTCCGTTACAGGCTAGGTACATTCCAACAAGGGCGAAAGTTAGAGAACCAAAGCCAGGGCTCCTTGGATGATGATGGAGATAGAGAATATGATAAAAAAATACAAAAATGCATGATTCATGTGAGATGAATCCTTCAAGTGAGAACCAGGCCATATTCCGGAAGTTCAGAGGGGAAGTGAAGAGGAAAATAGGACTGGCAAAGAGAGAATATGAGAATAGAATTATTAATTAGGGAATTATGTTCAATAATTAGGGAAAAAAATCTACTGACACTTAGAGAGATTTGAGTTAATTAAGGAGAACCAGCATAGATTTGTAAAAGGCACATTATGCTTAACTAATCTAATTGAATTTTTTTAATGAAGTAACAGAGAAGGTTGATGAAAGGAATGCGGTGGATGTTGTCTATGTGGATTTTAAGAAGTGTTTGACAAAATACTACATAAAAGGATGGTTAACAAAATTGATGGTGGAATAGGAGGGTGAAAAAATTGGCTGATGGACAGAAAACAGCGTGTCATGGTAAATGGTTGTTTTTCAACTGGAGGATGGTAGACAGTGGTGTTCCCCAAGGATTTGTGATAGGGCCACTGCTTCTTTTGGTATACATAAATGACTTGGATATTGGAATACAGAGTAGAATTTCAAAATTTGCTGATGATACCAAACTTGAAGGAGTGGCAGACAGTGAGGATGATATCAATCAACTGCAAAAGGACATAGATAGGCTGACAGAATGGACAGACAAGTGGCAGATGGAATTTAATACAGAGAAGTGTGAGGTGATGCATTTTGGCAGAAGGGATAGGGAGAGGCAATATTGACTTAATGACACAGTTCTAAAGAGTGTGCAGGAACAGAGGGACCTGAGGTTCATGTGCATCGATTTTTGAAGATGGCAGGACATATTGAGAAAGTAGTTAGCAAAGCATACGGGATCTTGGGCTTTACAAATAGAGGGATTGAGTACAAAAGCAGGGAAATTATGCTGAACCTTTATAAAGCTCTGGCTAGGCTCCAACTAGAGTATTGCATCCAGTTCTGATCACCACACTTCAGGAAGGATTAGAGGATCCTTGACAGGGTGCAGAGGAGATTTACCAGAATGGTTCCAGGGATGGAGGATTTTAGTTACAAGGTTAATTTGGAAAAGCTGGGGTTGTTCTCCTTGGAGCAAAGGAGATTGAGGGGAGATTTGATAGAGGTGTACAAGATTATGATGGGTTTAGATAAGGTAAACATTTTTATGCAGGAGTGGTAAACTCGTTGCCTATGATGGTGGTGGATGCGCAGGCGCTCAATGATTTCAAAAGGAAATTGGATGGACACTCGAGAGAAATAAACTTGCAGGGCTACAGGGTTACAGCAGGTAACGGGACTGACTGGATTGTTCTACAGAGAGGATTCGATGGGCTGAATGGCCTCTTTCTGTGCTGTAGTAACTACAATTCTATTTAATGCAAGATGTTTTTGTTTGTGGAAGTTTACTTTGCAAAGTTTAGCTGCTGTGTTTCCCTACATTACAACAGTGACTAACTACACTTCAGAAATACTTTGGAGGCCGTGCAGTACTGAGGCGGCAATGCTTTGTCGAAAGTTCCACTTTTGGATGATATCTTTGAGAATGAAGCCTCAGCCTTCCCCATTAAACGAATCCCCACTTGACTGTTTAGATTGTTGTCAGCATTCAAAGATGAGCAGTGGGATGGCGGATGATCTCTCAATATCCTGGGAAAAAATTATCCCTCAACCAATGGCATCACGAACAGATTAGCTGGCCATTCGTCCCATTGCTGCTCTTATGATGTTTCCAAAAATGGCCTCCACAGTTATCTACTTATTTACAACTCTGTAACTACATGCAGGACTTGAGATATGTCTGAAGGATGTGACACATGCTACAGAAATGGAAACATTTTCTATTACGAATCATAATCTCAATTACTATGAGCTGAAATCTTATCAAACTCAATGTGGTCAATAAGTCAGCGTTAAGTTCTTCGTGTGGGGAGGATACTAGAGATTCAACAGAATTTGAGGTCACTTTGTCAGAGAAGAATTGCATGAACTGGTCTCTAATGTGCACGTCCCCAATAATTCTGAAATATTTCTGCATAACTAGAATTCACAGAATCACAGAATTTGTTACAGCACAGAAGGAGGCCATTGGGCCCATCGTGTCTGCGCTGGCTCTCGGAAAGAACAATTCACCTATTGCTGCTCCCCTGCCTTCTCCCCGTAGCCCGGCACATTCCTCCTTTTCAGAAAACAATCCAATTCCGCCTTGAATGCCTCGATTGAACCTGCCTTCAACACACTCTCAGGCAGTGCATTCCAGATCCTAACCACTCGCTACCTGAAAAAGTTTTTCCACATGTCACCGTTGCTTTTTATGCCAATTACCTTAAATTTATGCCCTCATTCTTGATCCTTTCACCAATGGGAACAGTTTTTCCTTATCTACCCTGTCCAGACCCCTCATCATTTTGAACACAGCTATCAAATTTCCTCTCAACCTTCTCTTCACCAATGAAAACAGTCCCAACTTCTCCGATTTATCTTCATAGCTGAAGTTCCTCATCTCTGACCATTCTGGTGAACCCTTTCTGTCCTCTCTCAAATGCCTTCACATCTTTCCTAAAGTTTGGCGCCCTGAACTGGACACAATACTCCAGATGAGGCCGAACAAGTGTTCTATACAAGTTTAACATAACTTCCTTATTTTTGTACTCTATGTCTCTATTAATAAAACCTAGGATGTTGTATGCTTTATTACCTCATCAAAAATCTCCAGCAAGTTAGTTAAACATGATTTGGCCTTCACAAATCCATGCTGGCTTTCCCTAATTAACCTGCATTTGCCCAAGTGACTATAAATTTTGTCCTAAATTATTGTTTCTGGAAGCTTCCCCGCCACCGAAGTTAAACTGACTGGCCTGTAGTTGCTGGGCTTATCTTTACATCCTTTTTTGAACAAGCGTGTGACATTTGCAATTCTCCAGTCTTCTGCCACAGTCTTCTGAGTCTAAGGAAGATGGGAAAATTATAGCCAGTGCCTCTGCAATTTCCACTCTCACTTCCCTCAGCATTCTTGGATGCATCTCATCCAGTCCTGGTGCTTTATCCACTTTAAGTACAGACAGCCTATCCAATACCTCCACCTTAAAAATGTTAACCCCTTCAAGTGTCTGACATACTTCCTCTTTCACCATGACCTGCACAGCATCTTCTTCCTTGGTAATGACAGATGCAAAGTATTCATTTAATACCTCAGCTATGCCCCGCCTTCATGTGTCCCCTTTTGGTCCCGAATCGGCCTCACTCCTTCCTTCACCATCTTTTTGCTATTAATACACCCATACTGTAATAACAACATTATTTACCACAAACTGTCAGAGGGATCGTCAACTCAAAAACAACGACAGTTCTCACAGTGGCTGAGTTTAATTTTTTATTTGTTCACAGCTTGTGAGCAATGTCAGCATTTATTGCCCATCCTTAACTGCCCTTGAGAAGGTGGTGGTGAGCTGCCTTCTTGAACGACTGCAGTCCTTAGGGTGTAGGTACACCAACTGTGCTGTTAGGAAGGGAGTTCCAGGATTTTGACCCAGAGATAGTGAAGGAACGGCGATATAGTTCCAAGTCAGGATGCTGTATGACTTGGAGGGGAACTTGCAGGTGGTAGTGTTCCCATGCTTCTGCTGCCCTTGTTCTTCTAGGTGGTAGAGGTCGTGGGTTTGGAAGGTACTGTCGAAGGAAGCTTGGTGAGTTGCTGCAGTGCATCTATAAATGGTACACACTGCTTTATGTTGGTGTTGAAGGGAGTGAATGTTTAAGGTAGTGGATGGGGTGCCCATCAAGTGGTCTGCTTTGTCCTGGATTATGTTGAGTTGTGTTAATGCCCACCTGGTGTAGATCAAACCTATGTTTATAATAAGGCTATCTAACCCCAAAGTGCTTCACAATGTATTGAATTATTCCTGAAGTTCAATGACTGTTGTTACGAAGGCAGTCAATTCTCACACAGCAAGATTCTACAAACAGCAGTGAGGTGAAGAACCAGATAATTGGCATTTGAAATGCTGCTCAGGATAACTGTGCTGCACAGCTTCAAATATTGCCATGGAACCTTTTACATTCGCCCGAATAGGCAGACAGGGAGTCGGTTGAGCAGTGCTCACTCAGCACCGCACTGAGAGTGACAGCCTAGATTATCTGCTTAGGTTTCTTGGAGTGGGGGCTTGAATCCACATGTGCTACAATCAGAGATAAGCTGGCACTTTGTTTGGTGACGCTTCTGTGGAATGCCTTGGTACGACTGACTGTGTTGAAGACACCATGTAAATGCAAGTTGTTGCATTCTCCTGCCTGTAAGTGTTCTATGTGAAATGATTATTGACTCTCTTGGCCTAGTGCCCACTGGCAGTTGACCTAGTTCATGCCAGCTAACCATCTCACTCAAAGGTCATGAGGCACAGTGCAGGCGATTGGCAAATGAAACAGAGCCAACATGAGGGAAGATTTTTTATCACCGTGAGTTGTTATGATCTGGGATACGCTGCCTGAAAGGGCGATGGAAGCAGATTCAATAGTAACTTTCAAAAGGTAATTGGATAAATCGTTTTACAGGGTTATAGAGGAAGAGCAGGGGAATGGGACTAATTAGATAATTCTATCAAAGAGCCAGTAGAAGCATGATGGGTCAAATAGCCTCATGTGCTGTATCATTTTATAACTCATTCTATGTGGGTTTGAGCCACATAGAACAGGAAGGCAAATCGTTTGTTTTTCTCTCCCTCCTCCTCCTGCTCCATCTCAGTCTTTACTGAGCTGGAATCATTGACTCATAGAATAGTAGAACAGTAGAACAGAAAGAGGCCATTTAGCCCATTCAGTCTGCACTAGCTCTTCTGAAGAATAATTCAGTTAGTCCCACATCCCACCCTTTCCCCATATCACTGCAATCTTTTTCTCCGTCAAGTATTTATTCAATTCCCTTTTGAAGACTCCTAATGAATCTTTCTCCACTATCCTATCAGGAGTGGATTCCAAATCCTAACCACGATTGTGTAACATAGTTTTTCTTCATGTTGCCTCTGGTTCTTTTCCAATCACCTTAAATCTGGTTATCCATCCTCCAGCCATCGGACACCGTTGCTCCTTACTTGCTCTAACTAAGCCCTTCATGATTATGAACACCTCTTTCAAATCTCCTCTTAGCCTTCTCTGCACTAAGGAGAACAGCACCAGCTTCTCCACTCAATCCCACATCCCTGAAACTATTCTAGTAAAACTCTTCTGTAGCGTCTCCAAAGCCTTCGTGACCTTTTAAAGCATGACGGCCAGAATGGGACATAATGCTGCTGCAGTTGGCTGACGATAAGATGTTGTAATTGCCTTTGAGATCGTGGCTAAGGAGAAAGAAACAATCAGAGCGGCTTTGTACCCCTGATCACTATTCAGTGGCTCTTGTTTGCCTGTGATGTCATAAGAACATAAATAGGAGCAGGAGTAGACCATTCGGCCCCTCCATTCTCCGAGAGATCAAAAATTTGTCCATCTCAGCCTTGCACTTATTCAATGATGGAGCATCCACAACTCTCTGGGATAGAGAATTCCAAAGATTCACAACCCTCTGAGCGAAGAAATTTCTCCTCATCTCAGTCCTAAATGATCGACCCCTTATCCTGCGACTGTGCCCTTGATTCCCTAGCCAGGGAGAACAACTTCTCAGTGTCTACCCTGTCAAGCCCCTTCAGAAACTTGTATGTTTCAATGAGATTACCGCTCATTCTTGTTCAGGGAAAGCTGACACACCCTGTCAAATGTTCATACCTGAAGAATGGTCACATGCAGACACTGCATACGCTACAGTGATCATGCAGACACTGTGCAAAGGTCATACGCAGTCTGGGATCCTTATGACTGAAGTGAGGGCTGCTTGAAATTAGTTTGTACAAAGTCTTTTGGAGTTTGCGACAATGCTTGCGCAGGTTTTAAAGAAGTGATGTGAGTAGCTGTTTCGTAATTGTTTGGTGTGGTGAGGCTGGGTACTGACACAGCGTTTCCTATTCAACACGAGCCTGCCACGTCTTTTGAGAAGCCGGTTTCACCGATGAGCCTAAAATAGTCAGTGAGAGACTCCCTGTCAACGTCTTTCTGCAGAAAACCTTATTTTGAAAAGGTAAATGGTTCATTTTGTTTTGCTCTGCTTCTGTAGAACTTATTCAGAATTTGGAACAGTTTGTCTGATCTGTTGTCTGATTTACTGCATGCAGGGCTCTCTTCAGTAAGGGGACAAAATAAAGCCAGGCGCAGTAGTCGAGAGGCTCTGGAGTTGATCTAACAGCAGCACATGTAGTGACTGACAGGAAGCTCTGAGAGTGAGAGGGAAAAGCTGAGAGCAGGTTTAGAACGGCTCAAGTTCCAAAGCACAGAAAGCCAGACCGAGGTGTGAATTCCCGAGGAATCTAGTGAGGCTGCTATCGCAATCCTGCTAATTCCCAACGTCTGACAAGGCCCAAGCAGGGTGAGGAGAAATTCTGGCCAACCCCAAACATGCTCATTGCTTTCATAGAGGGTGAGGCTGAGGGGGTGAGGGACTCCCAAAGCTGTAAATTTCCTTTGACTGTTACCTCCTGAGTCTGAGACTGTAAATAAATCAATGCAAAATTAATGGGTTGATCACTTTTTAACATAGAATCACGTAGAATGTACAGCACAGGAACAGGCCATTCGGCCCAACTGGCCCATGCCAGTGTTTATGAACTACACGAAACTCCTTCCACCCCTCTTCGTCTCACCATGTCAGCATCTCCTTCTATTCCTTTCTCCCTCCTGTGTTTAACTAGCTTCCCCTTAAATGCATCTATATTATTCACCTCAACTTCTCCCTGTGGTAGTGAATTCCACAATCTAATCACTCTCTGGGTAAAGAGGTTTCTCCTGAATTTCCTGTTAGTTTATTAGTGAATATTTTATATTTATGGCCCTAGTTTTGGACTCCTGACAGATAGGAACATTTTCTCTATATGTGCCCCATCAAATCCCTTCATAATTTTCAAGATTAGGTCACCCCTCAGTCTTCTCTTTTCAAGAGCCTCAGCCTTTCCTGATATTTATCACATTTGATATCATCTTTGTATTCTGGTATTAACATTGTAAATCCTTTTTTCACCTTTGCCCGTGCCTCTATATCATTTTATTTTAAATATGGAAACCAGAATTGGGAATGGTACTCCAAATGTGGGCCAAGCCAGGTTTGATACAAATTTGATATAACTTCCCTGCTTTTCAATTCTACATTAGAAATGACCCCCAGTGCTCAGTTGGTAGTGGACTTGGCACTTTTCAGGGCTGCAAAAGACGGCCTCAAATTACCCTGGAAGGGTAAAGTATCCCAAAAATCTGAGCAATAGGTGAAGCTAGCTGTTTCACGCTGTTACTACGCAGTAGCAAAATGTGTGGTGTTCACCACTAACAGGATGCTTCCGACAAGCCAAAAAGACGCTCTGCCTATCACACAAGTGAGTAATATGATATATGAATTTCAATGCCAGTGTGATGCTAGGTATATAGGCCGTCCATCCTAAAGACTGGCAGATCGCATCAAACAACATGTCCCTTTTGCTGTTCACATCAAAGAACATGTCCCTTCTGCTGTTCGCAATGGACAAAGTCATATCACCATATCCAACCAGCCCGTGTTTGCAAAACCCAAAGCACAGTGTCCAACATTAGATGTGATTCCGTGATTGGACAACATTTGCTAAATAATCGCTAAGAATTATGCTGACAATGAATTTAAGATTGTCAGTAGGGCTCGCAGTGTGGCGCATTTGCACGTACTGGAAGCTACATATATTAATATACAGGGCTATGTTCTTTGCAGACAGAAAGAATATGTACATAATATGTACAGGCATTTGATAAGGTTTCCCACGGTAGGCTATTGCAGAAAATACGGAAGTATGGGATTGAAGGTGATTAAGAGCTTTGGATCAGAAATTGGCTAGCTGAAAGAAGACAGAGGGTGGTGGTTGATTGCAAATGTTCATCCTGGAGTTTAGTTACTAGTGGTGTACCGCAAGGATCTGTTTTGGGGCCACTGCTGTTTGTCATTTTTATAAATGACCTGGATGAGGGTGTAGAAGGGTGGGTTAGTAAATTTGCGGATGACACAAAGGTCGGTGGAGTTGTGGATAGTGCCGAAGGATGTTGTAGGGTACAGATGGACATAGATAGGCTGCAGAGCTGGGCTGAGAGATGGCAAATGGAGTTTAATGCGGAAAAGTGTGAGGTGATTCACTTTGGAAGGAGTAACAGGAATGCAGAGTACTGGGCTAATGGGAAGATTCTTGGTAGTGTAGATGAACAGAGAGATCTTGGTGTCCAGGTACATAAATCCCTGAAAGTTGCTACCCAGGTTAATGGGGCTGTTAAGAAGGTATATGGCGTGTTAGCTTTTATTAGTAGGGGGATCGAGTTTCGGAGCCACGAGGTCATGCTGCAGCTGTACAAAACTCTGGTGAGGCCGCACCTGGAGTATTGCGTGCAGTTCTGGTCACCGCATTATAGGAAGGATGTGGAAGCTATGGAAAGGGTGCAGAGGAGATTTACTAGGATGTTGCCTGGTATGGAGGGAAGGTCTTATGAGGAAACGCTGAGGGACTTGAGGTTGTTTTCGTTGGAGAGAATGAGGAGGAGAGGTGACTTAATAGAGACATATAAGATAATCAGAGGGTTAGATAGGGTGGATAGTGAGAGTCTTTTTCCTCAGATGGTGATGGCAAACACGAGGGGACATAGCTTTAAGTTGAGGGGTGATAGATATAGGACAGATGTTAGAGGTAGTTTCTTTACTCAGAGAGTAGTAGGGGCGTGGAACGCCCTGCCTGCAACAGTAGTAGACTCGCCAACTTTAAGGGCATTTAAGTGGTCATTGGATAGACATATGGATGAAAATGGAATAGTGTAGGTCAGATGGTTTCACAGGTCGGCGCAACATCGAGGGCCGAAGGGCCTGTACTGCGCTGCAATGTTCTAAGTTCTAAGTACAAACATTGCGCCTGTTTCAGCTGAACAAAATAAATGACAGCCATTTGCTGGTTCATTCCACAGGGCAATGCCTTGACCAATCAGAGTCAAGCTGCCTGGTTTAAATTTTAAACAAAGCTTGGCCTTAACTGCCAGTCACCGTAAGCTGGCGCATTTGCCCTGGCAACGCCTCTACCAATCAGAGTTCACTTGCCGACCAATCAGCACTCTCTTCTCATGCAGTATAAGTTGTTGTTTTCCGTTACGTTGGTTATTCTTGCGATTGTCCTGATGAGTGCAAGACTAAAAGCTTTGACAAAATGTTTCTATTTTCAGCAATGCTCAAATTTAAATTCAGTTTATTAAATGAATAAATTTGGAATTAAAAAATGCTCATATCAGTGATGGTGATTTTGAACCTTCTGAGTTGTTGTAAAAACCCATCTAGTTCACAAATATCCTTGAGGGAAGGACATTTGTCGTCCTTACCCAGTAGGGGCCTATATGTGACTCCAGACCCACAGCAATGTGGTTGACTCTGAAATGGCCTAGTAAGCCACTCAGTTGTACTGAATTCAGGAAACTATAATCCACATGGCCTTCAGCGGTTCATGAAGGTGCTTCACGACCACCTTTGTGGGGCAATTAGGGATGGGCAATAAATGCTGGCCTGCTCAATGACACCCACATCCTGTGACTTAAAAACAAAAGGTATTATAATTGGCAGGATGTGACTAATGGTGTTGATCTATGTTGGGGCCTCAATTATTCACAGTACTCATTAACGATGTTGATGATGGGATAGAAAATCACATATACCACTTTGCCGATGACATAAAACAAGGCAGCATTGTGAGCAGTGTAACTGGAAGAATAAATTTACAGAGATATGAATAGATTAAGTGAATGGGAAAAACTGTGACAAATTGATTTCAATGTAGGCAAAAATGAGGTCATACACTTTGGATCTAAAAAGGATAGAGCAAGATGCTTTCAAAATGGTGAAAAGCTAGAAACACTGGAGATCCAAAGAGACTTGGAGATCCAGGTACATAGTTCATTAAAATATCATGAGTAGGGAGAGAAAGTAATCAAAAAGGCCACTGGAATATTTACCTTTCTATCTCGAGGACTGGAATACAAGGGGGTAGATGTCATACTTCAGCCATACAAAGCCCTGGTTAGATCACACCCGGAGTTACTGTGAGCAGTTCTGGGCACCAAACCTTAGGAAAGATGTATTGGTTTGGAAGGATGCAGTGTAGATTAATCAGAATGATACCTGGACTCCAAGTGTTAAGTTACAAGGAAAGATGACACAAACTAGAGTTCTATGCCCTAGAATTTAGGAGTTTAAGGGGTGATTAAAGTTTGCAAAATATTAAGGGAAACAGATGGGGTAGGTAGAGAGAAACTATGACTAGGGGGCAGAGTCTAAAAATTAGAGCCAGACCTTTCAGGAGTGAAATTAGGAAACTCTTCCACAGAGTGGTTGAAGTTTGGAACTCTCTTCTGCAATTAATGTTAATTTTAAATCTGAAATTGATACATTTTTGTTAACTAAATGTAAGAAGGGATCTGGGATAAGGTTTATGGGGCAAAGGTTAATTCAAGGCTGTGGATTTCGGTCACAGATCAGCTATGATCTCATTCAATGGTGAAACAGGTTCAAGTGGCTAAATGGCTTCCTCCTGTTCCTGCATAGGATGATGTAAGTGCACAGAAGCAGGCCCATCATGTCTCTTTGGAAGAGCTATCCAATTAATCCCACTCCCCTCTTCTTTCCCATACCCCTGTAATCTTATTCCCCAACAAGTATTTATCTAATTCCCTTCTGAAAGTTACAACTCAATCTGCTTCCACTGCCCTTTCAGGCAACGCATTCCAGATCATTACAACTTGCTGCAGAAAAGAGAGTTTCCTCATCTCGTCTCTGCTTCTTTTACCTTAAATCTCTGTCCTCTGGCTACTGACCCACCTGCTAGTGGAAACAGTTTCTCCTTATTTACTCTCGCAAAACCCTTCACAATTTTGAATATCTCTGTCACATCTCCTCTTAATCTTCTCTGCTCTAATGAAAACAACCCCAGCTTCTCTAGTCTTTCTATATGAGCTGTTGGAGTAGAAGACGAGTCTTGATTCTAATACAGTGAAGGTACAAAGAGGAGTATGTAGGATGGTATATTGGGAGCTCTGGAGGAACAATAGAGAAATATTGAGAGGAGAATTGAATGATATTAGGACCACAGGAACAGAAGGAGGCCATTCAGCCCCTCGAGTCTGTTCTGTCATTCAATGTGATCATGGCTGATCTGTGTCCGAACTCCATCTGTCTGCATTGACTCCATGTCCTTTTATACCTTTGCCTGGCGGAAATCTTATCAGTCTATGATTTAAAATTATTAATTAAGCTAGCATCTACTGCTTTTTGTGGGAGAGATTTACACACTTCTACCACCATTTGCAAGAAATGTTTCCTACCTTCTCTCCTGAATGGCCTGGCTCTGATTTAACTTTATACCCCATGTCCTAGACTCCCATCTCTATCTACCCTATCAATTCCTTACAAAATCCAAAAAACCTCAATCAAATCACCCTGTAACGTTCTATATTCTAGGGAATACAAGCCCAGTTTATTTAATTTCTCCTCCTCCAGCCCAACAACTCTCTGAGATATCTGTGTTTATATCGAATTTGGGTCTCTTGAGCATCCCCGATTTTAATCGCTCCATCATGGTTACTGTGTCCTCAGTTGTCTGGGCTGTAAGCTCTGGAATTCCTTTCCTAACCTTCTCCACCTCTCTAGCTAACTCTCCTCCTTTAAGTCAGTCCTTAAAGCTAACTCTTCAAACAAACTTCTTGGCTGTCAGACCTAATTTCTCCTTAACAAAAACAAGAAATGCTGGATTCACTCAGCAGGTCTGGCAGCATCTGTGGAAAGAGAAGCAGAGTTAACATTTCGGGTCAGTGACCCTTCTTCGGAACTGACAAATATTAGAAAAGTCACAGATTATAAACAAGTGAGGTGGGGGTTGGGCAAGAGATAACAAAGGAGAAGGTGCAGATTGGACCAGGCCACATAGCTGACCAAAAGGTCACGGAGCAAAGGCAAACAATATGTTAATGGTGTGTTGAAAGACAAAGCATTAGTACAGATTAGGTGTGAATATACTGAATATTGAACATCAGCAAGTGCAAACCTGAAGAAAAACAACCTGAAAAAAACAGTGGGTAAGCAAACTGAACAAACTAAGATGAAATGAAATAAATGCAAAAAAAGATTGTAAAAAATGTAAAAAGGAATGCAAAAAAAAAGGAAGAAAAAATAACTAAAAATGACTAAAAATGAAAGTAAAGTGGGGGGCTGTCATGCTCTGAAATTATTGAACTCAATGTTCAGTCCGGCAGGCTGTCGTGTGCCTAATTGGTAGATGAGATGCTGTTCCTCGAGCTTGCGTTGATGTTCACTGGAACACTGCAGCAATCCCAGGACAGAGATGTGAGCATGAGAGCAGGGGGGAGTGTTGAAATGGCAAGCAACCGGAAGCTTGCTCCTTATGTGGCTCCTTATAATTTCTCCTTATGTGGCTCGGTGTCATATTTTGTTTTAGAATGCTCCTGTGAAGCACCATGGGATGTTTTATTACGTTAAAGGTGCTATATAAATATAAGTAATTGATGTTGTTGTATAATTTAACCCTTGGAGTCCTGGTAACTTTTTGATGAATCTCCATTGCACTCCTTCCAAGGCCGATGTCTTTTCTAAGGTGCGGTCCCCAGAACTGTAGACAGTGCTCCAGAAGTTGTCTAACCAAGGCTTTGTATAGCTGTAGCTCAACCTTTACCCCTTTAGATTCTCACCCTCTAGTTATAAAGGCTAACATTATAGCCTTTTTGATTTTTTGCAACCTATCCACTACATTTTAGTGACTTGTATACATGGGCTATTAAATCTCTTTGGAACTCCACTATTCCTACCTTTTCACTACTTAAACAATACTTAAACAAACATCCCTTTTTAAGTCCATAATGGATTACCTCACACTGACTAGCACTGAAGTCTATTTACCACAGTTTTACCCACTCACTTAATCCAGCAATATCTCTTTGTAATTTTATGTTCCCGTCTACATTACTTGCTATATCATCAATCTTAGTGTCATCGGCAAAGCTGAATGGAGAGCTCACTGCTTGTTATCTACGTCATTAATAAACATAATGAATATTTGAGGTCCCACCATAAATCCTGTGGGACACCTATCATCACTTCCTGCTAATTCAAGTGCATTCACATTATCCCTGCTGTAGGCTGAACCAATCTCCTAACCAGGTCATGAATTTGCCATCAATTCCATGAGCTTTAATGTTAGCTAATGGTCGATATGTGCTTATTGATCAAACAGAGAGAAAGAATAAAAGGTTGCAAAGGAGTGGTAATGAAATTAGAGCATGATAGTATAGTAGTTATGTTACTAGATTGTTAATCCAGTGAGCCTGGACTAAATATCTGCTTATGTGTGTTCAAATCCCACCACAGCAGCTGGGGAATTTCAATTCAGTCAATTAATAAATCTGGAATAAAAGCTTGCATCAGTAATGGTGACTGAAATTACTGAATTGTTGCAAAAACCCATCGGATTCACTAATGTCCTTTAAGGAAGAAAATCTGCCGTCCCTACCTGGTCTGGTCTACATGTGACTCCAGACCCACAGCAATGTGGTTGATTCTTAACTGCCTCTGAAATGACTTTGCAAGCCACTCAGTTAAGGACAATTAAGGATGAATAATAAATACTGGCCTTGCCAGAGATGCCATCTTGTGAATGAGTAAAAATAAAAATTAGAGGGCAAAGGTGTGTCAGAGTCACTGGCAAACAACAATGGGGTGGGAATTTCCTTAAAGCTTTTGGTATTCTCCATTGTAAATTTGACACATCCCGTTTACACCTGCTAATGGGGTTTCTACAGAGCTTTCACTAAACATACGAAGATACCAATTAGCAGCAGGAGTAGGCCACTCAGCCCTTCGCGCCTGCTCCACCATTCAATAAGGTCATGGCTGAACTGATTACTCCCCATTTCCACCTACCCCGATTACCTTCCACCCCCTTGCTTATCAAGGATCTATCTACCTCTGCCTTAAAAATATTCAAAGACTCTGCTTCCACCGCCTTTTGAGGAAGAGAATTCCAAAGACTCACGACCCTCTGAGGGAAAAAATTTCTCCTCATCTCTGTCTTAAATGGGCAACCCCTTATTTTTAAACAGTGACACCTAGTTTGAGATTCTCCCACAAGAGGAAACATCTTTTCCACATCTACCCTGTCAAGACCCCTCATGATCTTATATGTTTCAATCAAGTCACCTCTTACTCTTCTAAATTCCCGCGGATACAAGCCTAGCCTGTCCAACCTTTCCTCATAAGACAACCCACCCATTCCAGGTATTAGTCCAGTAAACCTTCTCTGAACTGCCTCCAACGCATTTACACCCTTCCTTAAATAAGGAGACCAATACTGTACACAGTACTCCAGATGTGGCCTCACCAATGGCCTGTATAGCTGAAGCATAACCTCCCTACTTTTGTATTCAATTCCCCTCGTGACAAATGATAACATTATATCAGCTTTCCTAATTATGTGCTGTACCTGCATACTAACCTTTTGGACCCAGATCTCTCTGCATCTCAGAGCTCTGCAATCTCTCACCATTTAGATAATATGCTTCTTTTTTATTCTTCCTGCCAAAGTGGACAATTTTACACGTTCCTACATTATACTCCATTTGCCAGGCCTTTGCCCACTCACTTACCTTATCTATATCCCTTTGTAGCCCCCTTATGTCCTCTTCACAAGTTACTTTCCTACCTTTCTTTGTGTCATCAGCAAATTTACCTAAGTCATTTATATAAATTGTAAAAAGTTGAGGGCCCAGCACAGATTCCCGTGGCACACCACTCGTTACATCTTGCCAACTAGAAAATGACACATTTATGCCTGCTCTCGGTTTCCTGTTAGCTAGCCAATCTTCTCTCCATGCCAGTATATTACCCCCTTACACCATGAGCTTTTATTTTCTGCATTAACCTTTGATGTGGCACCTTATCAAATCCCTTCTAGAAATCTAAGTACAATACATCCACTGGTTCCCTTTCATCCACAGCACATGTAACTCCCTCAAAGAACTCCAATAAATTGGTTAAACATGATTTCCCTTTCACATAACCATGTTGACCCTGCTTGATTACCTTGATTTTTTCTAAATACCTGGCTATAAAGTCTTTAATAATAACTTCTAACATTTTCTCTAAGATAGATGTTAAACCTACTGGCCTGTAGTTTCCTGCTTTCTGTCTTCCTCTCTTTTGAATAAAGGAGTTATATTCACTATTTTCCAATCTAACGGAACCTTCCCTGAATCTAGGGAATTTTGGAAAATTAAAACTAATGCATCAACTATCTCACCAGCCACTTCTTTTAACACTCAAGGCTGAACTCCGTCAGGACCCGGGAACTTGTCAGCCCGCAGCTCCTACAATTTGTTCAGTACCACTTCCCTGGTGATTGTAATTTTCTTGAGTTCCTCCCTCCCTTCCATTTCCTGATTTACAGCTAATACTGGGATATTACTTGTATCCTCAATAGTGAAGATTGATGCAAAATATCTGTTCAATTCATCTGCCATCTCCCAGACTCACTTTCCATAGCACCGACGCTCACTTTGTTAACTCTTTTCTTTTATAAATATCTATAGAAACTCCTACTATCTGTCTTTATATTTCTAGCTAGCTTTCTCTCATACTCTAATTTTATCTTCTTTATCAATCTTTTAGTCATTCTTTGCTGTTTTTTATATTCTGTCCAATCTTCTGATCTGCACAATTATGGGCTTTTTCTTTAAGTTTGATACTATCTTTAGCTGTTTTAGTTAACAACGGATGGTGGGACCCTTCCTTCGAATTTTTCTTTCTCGTTGAAATGTATCTATTCTGTGTATTCTGAAATATCCCCTTAAATGTCTGTCACTGCATCTCTATTGACCTATCCCTTAACCTAATTTGTCAGTTCACTTTAGCTCGCTCTGCTTTCATGTCCTCATAATTGCCCTTATTTAAGTTTAAAATACTAGTCTTGGACCCACTCTTCTCTCCCTCAAACTGAATGTAAAATTCAGTCATACTATGATTGCTGTGACCGGGGGGCGCCTTAACTGTGAGATCATTAATTAATCCTATCTTGTTGCACAATACCAGGTATAGTATCGCCTGCTCTTCTGGTTGGCTCCAGAATGTTGTGTTACAAGAAATTATCCTGAAAACATTCTATGTACTCCTCATCTAGGCTACCTCTGCCCATCTGAATTTTCCAGTCTATATGTAGGTTAAAATCCCCCACAATTATTGCTGTACCTTTCTGAAAGCTGCCATTATTTCTTCCTTTATACCCCGTCCTACAGTCTGGTTAATGTTAGGTGGCCTGTACACCACTCCCACAAGTGACTTCTTGCCTTTATGATTTCTCATCTCTACCCAAACTGCTTCTACATCCTGGTCTCCTGAACTTAGGTCATCCCTCTCTGTTGCGCTCGTACCATCATTAATTAACAGAGCTACCCCTCCACATTTTCCTAGCTTCATGTCCTCCCTAAATGCCACGTACCCTTCAATATTCAGGTCCCAATCTATGTTATCCTGCAGCCATGTCTCTGTAATGGCTATCAGATCATACTTATTTGTTTTTATTTGCGCTCTCAGTTCATCTGTTTTGTTTCGAATGCTACGTGCATTCAGATACAGAACCTTTAGTTTTGTCCTTTTATTGTTTTTGTAACCTCTAACCTTATCTGTTGATTTACTCTTAGATTTGTACTCTCTCTTTCCCTTCCTGTCACAGTCTGTTTATCATTTCCCATATTAATACCTTTCTCTCTTGCCTTGTCTCTACTCCTTGATTTACCATACTTCCCAAATTTGATCCCTTGCCCCACGATTCAGCTTACATGAGAAATGATGAGGAAATTCCACTGTGTTGAGGAGTGCAGGAGAGAGTTTACAAGAGGGAATATGGAATGAAATCATCAGTAAAAGCGTAGATTGGGGTTAAATGATGAGTGGAGGTGGCTCCTGAAGTAAAGAAGGGGGGGACTGAACACTGGAGGACCCTTGAAACAGAGTAGGAAAGACAACAGGGCCCTAGGGAATCTGAAACTGTAGTAATACGGCTTAAAATATGTCTTTAAAAAGTAACAATACAATTTATACAAGTTAGTTCGGCTTGCCCTTGTCTTCCCTTTCTCCATCAATCTTCCTGATTCTTGCTCTGCTATTTTCACTTCAATGATACATAATTCTCAATCATCTATTCCTCCTGTCCAAGCTGTTTGCACTGTACAATGAGATGTTAGGAGTTTGGGGTCCAAGATTAGGGAAGAGTCAGTAAATGTTGATGGGTTCACTCTGCTACGCTGGGAGCCAAGGGCTCCCTCCACCCAGATGGGGACAGGACCTGTAGGTTCCAGCAGTGTGGACCAGGAGGGCATCCAGATTATGCTTCAGGCTGCCCGCTGTACACATGCAAATGAGGTTCCCTCTCATTGACCCCATATCGTGAACAGCAGCTTCTTTCTCCTGAGGTTACAAAGATGTTCCCATGGATTTATTTAAAAGGGATTGATAGAGTACAAAGAAAGTTATGACAATATATTCAAGAAGGAGACAGGTATATTTCTTAATGCCAAAGGGATCAAGGGATATGGGACGAAAGCGGTAACAGGGTACTGAATTAGACGATCAGCCATGATCTTTTTTGAATGGCGGAGCAGGCCCGAAGGGCCGAATGGCCTACTCCTGCTCCTATTTTCTATGTTTCTGTGTTTCTAGCCTTTTATAGTTCACTGGTTAGATCCCAGCTGGAATATTGGGCTGAGTTTTAACTTGCAGGAACGTGTGGGTTTGGGAGCGGGTAGAGAGTTTAAAAGCGCAGAAATTGACAGCAAGTTAGGAAGCTGCATCTACCCACCAATGTCCGCATTTAACTGCAGTGCATTAGGCTGCATATGAGCAAATCTCTGGGGATAAGCACCCCCAGATTACCCAGCAGAACCCACCAACTGCAAGAGTTTCCACTCCGTCATTGTGCAGCTGGTGTGTAACCACAGAAAGATGTTTATGCAGGTGTGCACATGATTCCCAGGCAGCTGCCATGATGCTTTCATCCCGTGGCTGTCCATCCTCCCTGAACCCTACAAATCTCGAAGGTGAATTACCAGCTGGCTCCTCAGAGACAAGGGATACCCACTGCAAACATGACTAATGACATCCGTGATGAGCCCAACCAATGAGGCTATAAGCGACACAGTGAAAGCGATATGACAACCCGATGTGTTATTGAGCAAGCTATCAGCGTGCTGAAGATGCACGTCAGGTACCTGGAGAGATCTGGAGGTACCCTTTAGTACGCACAAGCTATGGTCTTCAGAAAGACCCTGGTTTGCTGTGCTCTGCACAACATAGCACAGCAGCAAGGATTGCACCTGCAGGTGGAAAGAAGCACAGAGCACAGACCCTCTTATGGGGATTCCGAAATGGAGGCGGAAGAACATGTTGCACCATCAGCTGTGCACATTGCTGCCCAGGATATCCTCATTATTGTAAGGTTCCCCTCGGTTTCACAAGTCCACCAATCTGACAGTCACCTGCAAAAGCCACTGCCCTTTTCACCCTTTTCCCCAATACAAAGCAGTCCTGCAAACAACCAAACCTCCCTTTCACAGCCACATTGCTTGATGTCAATTCATGTCTTCCCATTCATCACATGTGAAAAGACTCTTGCCAGGCAGCACAGGGTAGTGGTGGAAACAAATAATATTATGTGGTTCACATACAACACGGAAACTTACCAATCTAACATTGCGAAACACACCCATGTGCATACCCTGAAGCAGTGAAATCTTTACACTTCCTCTTTTCAGCACTTCTACTTGATGCAACCCCTGTGCTGCTCACATCCCTGCTCTGACAGCTGAGATGCTCATGGACAACGGCCTCTGGGTTTCAGATCCCAGGAGGGCTCCACCAAAGACAGCACCACCTGTGCAGGGGCAGACTCGGTCATCAGGGCAGGAAGCAGCATGTGGGGATCTGAATGAGGCAGGTGCTGGGGCGGGGACGTGCTTTGAGCTAAATCCCCAATTCTGGGTGTCCTTTCACCATCATTCCTCTCATCCACTCTTCCCTGCTAGCAATGAGCTGGAGAGTACTTTGCTGCAGATCAGTGGGGCAATGAATTGGCTAGGCCTATCATCAATGCTGTTTAAGGCACCATTCATAGTGTACAAGTCATTGCTGAGGGCCTGCAGGCACTCATGTAAGTTCGAGTTTGATGCTCCATGCAGATCACTCGTTCCATAGAGGAAGGCAACACTGGAAAGGCCTGCGACATCCTGCCACTCGTGCTTGAGACGGACTCCTCCAATATCTCTGCAAGCATGCAGAGTGCAGCTTGAAAACCTGCCAGTACATCGCACATTCGTTGCTGCTTCTCCAGGAGTGTCCTGTGCTCTCTGACTTGACTCTTACTGCTGTTCCTGACTCCACCATCTGCTGTTCCTCACTTGTAATGTGTGAATTGACAGGTGAAAACCCAACTATCTGCCTTATTGACCCCACTGGTGTATGCTCTGATTGAGTCCTGGGATTGTACATGCATAAAGGGAGTGACCCCCTTAGAGAAGTCATCACTGTCCTCATGGACCACCTCCTGCAGCATGCTTGAAGGCTCTTTTGGAGATGAAAGACATGAATTAGAGCTGTCAAGTTAAGATGGTGTTGGGATCATTATGCACATGATCATATTTCACTAGTTGCTGAGGTCAAGCCAACATGAGTAAGTGTTAAAAAGAAAAAAGAAGGACTTGCATTTCTATAGCACCTTTCACAACCTCAGGTCGTCCCAAAACGATTTACAGCCAATGAAGTACTTTTGAAGTGTAGTCACTGTTGTAATGTAACAAATGCAACAGCCGATTTGCAAGCTCCCACAAACAGCAATGTGATAATGACCAGATCATCTGGTTTAGTGATGTTGATTGAGGGATAAATATTGACCAGGACATCAGGGAAGACTTCTCTGTTCTTTCTCAAAATAGTAGCATGGGATATTTACTTTCATCTGAGAGAGCCTCTGTTTAATCATCTCATCAAAAAGACAGGACCTCCAACAATACAGCTCAAACCTCCAGAGTGGGACCTGACCCCACAGTCCCCTGACTCAAAGAAAAGGGTGCTACCCAATGAGTTACAGCTAACATGCTATATGCCCTATGGCTGTCTGATATTTAATTCTGTCACTAGGTAGGGAGGGAGAGAGAAAACAGAGAACTACAGACCTGTTAGTCTTATATCAGTCATTGGGAAAATGCTAGAATCTATTCTAAAGGATGTAATAAATGGGCACTTGGTTAATAATGATCTGATTGGGCAAAGTCAACATGGATTTATGAATGAGAAATTATGTTTGACGAACCTGTTGGAGTTTTTGAGGATGTTACTAACAGAATTGATAAAGGGGAGTTGGTGGACGTAGTATACTTGGATTTTCAGAAGACTTTTGATAAAGTCTCCCACAGGAGGTTGGTTAGCAAAATTAAAGCACATGGGATAGGAGTTAATATACTGGCATGGATTAAGGACAGAAACAGGCAGAAAACAGAGAGTAGGAATAAACGGGTCATTCTCGTGTTGACAGGCTGTGACTACTCGGGTACCGCATGGATCAGTACTTGGGTCCCACCTGTTCACACAATATATCAATGATTTGGATGTGGGGACCAAATGTAAAATTTCCAAGTTGGCAGATAACACAAAACTAGGTGGGAATGTGTGTTGTGAGGAAGATGCAAAGCGGCTTCAAGGGGATTTGGACAGACTTAGTGAATGGGCAAGAACATGGCAGATGGAATATAATGTGGAAAAATGTGAAGTTATCCACTTTGGTAGGGGGAACAATGTGCAGAGTATTTTTTAAATGGTAGTGTAGATGTACAAAGGATGTCCTTGTCAATAAGTCACTGAAAGCTAACATGCAGGTGCAGCAAGCAATTAGGAAGGCTAATGGTATGTAAGCCTTTATCGCAAGAGGATTTGAGTACAGGAGTAGTGAAGTCTTGCTTCAATTGTATTGAACCTTGGTTAGACCGCACCTGGAGTACTGTGTGCAGTTTTGGTCCCCATACATTAGGAAGGATATTATTGCCATCGAGGGAGTGCATCAAAGGTTCACCAGACTTGTTCTCTGGATGGTGGGTCTATCTTATGGAGAGAGGTTGGAGAAACTGGGCTTGTATTCTAGAAGAATGAGAGGTAATCTCATTGAAACCTACAAAATACTTCTAGGGACAGACAGGGTAGATGCAGCTAAGATGTTTCCCCTGGTTGGGGAGTTTAGAACCAAGGGACACAATTTCAAAATAAGGGGGAAGCCACCTAGGACCGAAATGAGGAGAAATTTCTTTACTCAGAGGGTTGTGAATCTTTGCAATTCTCCATCCCAGAGGGCTGTGGAAGCTCAGTCATTGAGTATGTTTAAAGCAGAGATCGAGAGATTTATAAATACAAATGACATAAAGGGATATGGGGATAGTGAGAGAGAAAGGGATTGAAGTGGATGAAGTGTTTCCCTGCTCCCCCCTCAACTCTCGCCCTGAAAATTTTACTCATCCCCCCTCCTCACCAGCTTCTCGCCTCGGACCTCCGTACGGAGTTCTGAAGACGCGAAAGTTGCAATCGGCGGCCATGAAATTGGTGTGGGACGGCTGCCGCCAGCAGGTAAGTACACTTGCATCTTAGTTATGTGTATTTATATATTTAGATGAAGGTCCCGCCGCCAAGCAGCGGGTGGGCCGCACTGAGGGTCCCCACGCCGCTGCTAATATGTGGCGCGCCCTTCTCGACAGTGGGGTCGAGGCGGGCCTCTCCCTGCAGAATTTTATGGCCCCCCCCCACCCACCACCTTGACCCACGCTGTCGAGGGGCTTGTAAAATTCAGCCCTTTATTTCCAATTCCAAATGGTGAGAACTGGGCTCTTAATATTCAGGGATACAAAATGTTCAGAAAAGTTAGGGAAAATAAAAGGGAGCTGGTTTGGCAGTACAGATTAGGGAAGATATTCCGAAGAAGGGTCACTGACCCGAAACGTTAACTCTGCTTCTCTTTCCACAGATGCTGCCAGACCTGCTGAGTGAATCCAGCATTTCTTGTTTTTGTTAGGGAAGATATTGTAGTGTTTGAAAGAGAGGATATCCTTGAGGGGGAAAAGACAGAATTCATTTGGTTAGAGTTGAGAAGCAAAAAGGGTATGATCACACTACTGGGGTATTCTATAGGATCCAAATAGTGAGTGTAAGAGAGAGAGAGAGTTAGAGGAGCAAATCTGTGCGAGAACAATAGAGTACTGATATTGGGAGACTTTACCCAAATATCGATGGGGATAATGTTAGAGTAAAGGGTAAGGAGGGGGAGGAATTTCTGAAATGTGTCCGGGAGAGCTTCCTTGATCAGTATGTTGTCGGTCCAACTAGGAAGGAGGCATTGCAGGAATCTGGTGCTGAGGAATGAAGTGCGGCCAAGTGCCTGTGGGGGAACATTTGGGTAAGAATGACCATTGGACCATAAGGTTTAGATTAGTAATGGAAAAGAGCAAGGAACAATCTAAAGTAGAACTTTTAAATTGGAAGAGGGCCAACTTCAATGGGATGAGAGGGGATCTAACCAGTGTAAAATGGAACCAAAGACTGACAGGAAAATGTTAACAAATCAATGAGTGATATTTAAGGAGGAGATGTTTCAGGTACAGGCTAGATACATTCCAACAAGAGGAACCAAAGCCAAGACTCCTTGGATGACAAGGGAGTTGAGAATATGGTGAAACAATAAAAGAGGGTATATGATGCACGTCAGGTGAATTCTTAAGCAAGAACCAGGCCAAATACAATAAGTTGAGAGGGGAGGTGAAGAGGACAATAAGACTGGCAAAGAGAGAATATGAGAATAGACTGGCAGTTAATGTAAAAGGGATCGCAAAAATCTTCTACCGACATGAAAATAGTAAGTGGGTAGTAAGGATTGGGTCCTATTAGGGACAATGAGGGTGATATATGCTTAGAGGTGCAGGACAAGGCTGGAATACTTAATGAGTACTTTGTATCAGTATTTAGTAATGAAGAGGATCTGACAAAATGTCAGAAGAAACGGAGATGATCGAGGTAAAGAATGGGGTGAAAATTGATAGGCAGGATGTACTGGAAAGGCTGGCTAAGCTTAGAGTGGATAAGTCACCTGATCCGGATGGCTTGCATCCCAGGAAGCGAAAGGAAATTGGGAATAGAGAGAGCAGAAGGGCTGGCCAAAATCTTCCAATCTTCCCCAGATATGGGGGAGCTGCCAGAGGAGAGTGGCAAATAGCAACTACAGGCTGGTCAGTTTAACATCACCGATGGGTAAGGTTTTGGAAACAATAATCAGGGAAAAAAATCAATGGGCACTTGAAGAGGTTTGAGTAAATTAAAGAGAGCCAGCATGGATTTGTAAAAGGCAGATTGTGCTTGACTAATCTAATTGAATGTTTTGATGAAGTAACAGAGAAGTTTAATTAGGGGAATGCAGTGGATGTTGTCCATATTGATTTTAAGAAAGTGTTTGACAAAGTACCACATGAAAGACTGGCTAACAAAATTGAGGTTCATGGAATAGGAGAATCAGTGTCAACATTGGTAAAAAATTGGCTTGAGGACAGAAAAGCTCGAGTCATGGTAAATGGTTGTTTTTAAGACTGGAGGATGATAGACAGTGGTGTTCCCCGAGGGTCAGTGCTCAGACCACTGCTTATTTTGCTAGATATAAATACAGAGTAGAATTTCAAAATTTGCCGATGCCACCAAAATTGGAAATGTGGCAAACAGTGAGGATGATACCAATCAACTGCACAGGACACAGATAGACTTGCAGAAAGGGCAG
Source organism: Heterodontus francisci (assembly GCF_036365525.1). NCBI lineage: Eukaryota > Metazoa > Chordata > Chondrichthyes > Heterodontiformes > Heterodontidae > Heterodontus > Heterodontus francisci. Next base: position 8,263,471 of record NC_090379.1, read on the forward strand.
ACAAATGACCGATGGAATTTAATACAAAGAAGCGTGGGGTGATACATTTTGGCAGAAGGAATAGGGAGAGGCAATATAGACTTAATCACACAGTTCTAACAAGTGTGCAAGGACAGAGAGACCTGGGGTTCATAAGCATAGATCTTCGATGGTGGCAGTTCATATTGAGAGAGTAATTAGCAAAGCATGTGGGATCTTGCGCTTCATAAATAGAGGTATTGACTACAAAAGCAGGAAAATTATGCTGAACCCGTATAAAGCTCTGGTTAGGCCACAACTAGAGTATTGCATCCAGTTCTGGTTTGCACACTTTAGGAAGGATGTGAGGGTCCTTGAGAGAATGCAGAGGAGATTTACCAGAATGGTTCCAGGGATGGGGGAATTTTAGCTACAAGGTTAGGTTAGAGAAGCTGGAGTTGTTCCCCTTGGAGCAAAGGAGATTGAGGGGAAATTTGATAGAGTTGTACAAGCAATTAGGAAGGTGCAGGGACCTTGACTGAATTCTCCATCCCACTAGGCCAGGGTGCTGAGTACAGTTGATGTTCCCATTGCTGTCAGGATGAGATCAGATAACTAAGCACAGAGTAGCATGTGCTCAGAATTGTGAACTTAATTCCCATTAATGAGATGTTTCAAGTTTGTTAATAGTCAGTCTTTATTGCAAGAGGATTTGAGTACAGGAGTAAAGAAGTCTTGCTGCAATTGTATAGAGCCTTGGTGAGACTGCACCTAGAGTATTATGTACAGCTTCGGTCTTCTTGCCATAGAGGAAATACTGATTCATGGGACGGTGGGATTGTCCTATGAGGACAGATTGAGGAGGCTTGGCCTGTGTTCTCTACAGTTTAGAAGAATGAGAGGTGATCTCATTCAAGCATACACAATTCTTATAGGACTGATGCAGGAAGGATGTTTTCCCTGGCTGGGGCATCTAGAACCAGGGGGCACAGTCTCAGAATAAGAGGTAGTCCATTTAGGACTGAGGTGAAGAGGAATTTCTTCACTTAGAGGATGGGGAATCTTTGGAATTCTCTACCCGAGAGGGCTGTCTTTGAGTATGTTCAAGACAGAGATCGATAATTTCTAGATATCAAGATATCAAGGGATATGGGGATAGTGTGAGAAAATGGCGTTGAGGTAGAAGATCAGCCATGATCTAGTTGAATGACAGAGCAGGCTCGAGGGGCCGAATGGCCTACTCCTGCTCCTATTTCCTATGTTCCTGTGTTTAGATAAGGTAGGTTTTAAAGATCATCTTAAAGGAGGCAAATCTTATCTAATAAAGTAATCTTATGGTAATGACCACTGCAGTCTGAACCTCCTGCCAAAATCACTTTCTGTTCTACCTCCCTTCCTTACTCCTAAAGCCATTTTTTGAAATTGTGTTTTCTGTTCTTTGCTCCACCCCTGAATCTTTTCCTCTCCTGATATCTCCTTCGGTGGCTTAGTGTCAATTTTGTTGATTGATTATGCTCTTGTCGAGCAAGTTGGAATGTTTAGCTTCATTAAAGGGGCTATATAAATGCAAGTTGTCATTGTTTTTGATTGGCCTTTTGATTGAGAGAAAAGAGATGGGCAGGAATTCAGAATGGAGTGTCTAGGTTGTGACTCATGGTTGGAGAGAGTTACTCAGGTAAAAGTTGAGGATGAGGCTGGGGAGGGAAGTTGCAACTGAGGACCAGTGTCTTGAAGCCAGTGTTGTGGGGGAGAGGAAGTTCATGGAGCTTTGAGGTTATTTAGGAAACAGTGGCAGATGTTTCCCCAATTAGATGTATTAGATTTCCTGGACTCAAAGCAGTGAGGCAAATTGGGAGATCTTGCAGGTGAGTAATCTTCTCTGAATGATGCCCCTCCAGGTGGTGCCAATGGACTGAGGGAAGGAGATTACATTTTAAAGAAAGGGAACTAAAAGGATCGAGGTACATGGGGATTGGGCAGGAAAGTGGAGTTGGTGTTGAAGTTCAGCCAACATCATATTGAATGGTAGAGCAGGCTCGACCTACCCCTGCTCCTATTTCTTATATTCTTATGAGTTGCCATGACAAACATAATGGTGGAACCAGATGGATTGGCCGGACAGCTCCTCTCCTGTTGCTGTAAGAGCTTCTTCAAAGCAAAAGCCAACAGCTTTGGAAATGGAGCGTGGGGGAGGGGAGTAAGTAAATAAGGGGAAGGAAATTGGGAAAAGGCGAAAGGAAATGTGTCTGCCTATTCATGTTTAAACTAAGGGTTTTCTCTGCTTTCAGGATGCAGCCTGCAATCCACAGATAGGATGGTCCCAGCGTTAGCCTTGCAATGAGCAACATCAACAACAGTACAGCGCAGGCCTGCAACATCACCTACAATCTTGGGGTGATGCCATTGGTCTCCGTCTACAGCCTGGTGTTTATCATTGGGGTCCCGGCCAACCTACTGACCTTGTGTCTATCTGTGCTGAAGATCTGGAGGAAGAACGTGCTGTCGGTTTACCTGTTCACCCTCTCGCTGTCCGACCTGGTCTACCTGGGCACCATCCCACAGTGGATCATCTATGTAAAGAACCAGAACAGGTGGACACAGAGCAATACTGCCTGCCAGCTCACTGGCTTCATCTTCTTCAACAACCTGTACATCAGCATCCTGCTCCTTTGCTGCATCTCTGTTGACCGCTGCCTGGTGGTTCTCCACCCCATCGAGGCACGATGGCGTCGGTGTCGAACGACGGCTGTGATGGTGTGCATTGGCATCTGGTTGCTGGTAATGGTCACCCACCTGCCTGTCTTCTTCCTGTCGGGGGTAAAGAGTAGTCAGGCCAAGAACGACTCGTGTTTTGAGACCTTCCCCATGCCTCTGCTAGTGGCCAAGTTCAACTACGCCAGGTTCTGCGTGGGCTTCTGCATCCCCTTGCTCATCATGGCCATCACCAACCTGATGATTTTCCGAAGGATCCAGGACAGCCTGTGCCTCAACTCCCGTGAGAAGACCAAGGTGAAGTACCTGGCCATCGCCGTGATAGTCATCTTCCTCGTCTGCTTCGCCCCCTACCACATCATCCTCCTCAGCAGAGCCATCGTCTTCTCGCTGTACAAGGATAGCTGCTGGTTTGAGCAGAAGATCTACATGGCCTCCACTGGGTTCCTTTGCCTCTGCACGGTCAACAGTGCTACAAACCCGATCCTCTACATGTTCTCCTGCGAAAGCGTGAGGCAGGAACTCCTGCGAGACTTGCAATGCATCAGAAACAGCCCCACCATCAGCCGAAACAGCACCGTCTTCAGCAGAAACAGATCTGAGAGCTGCAGTTTGAGAAATGGACAGATTTTGGGGTCATCTGTGATTAGAATGGAACATGTCACCAGTGAAAACTGTCCAGGGATTGACTAAAGATCTTCCTGTGATTACCAATATTCAATGTTACCTCATCTTTCCAATTGAACAGGCTGCACATAAAAGTGAGGAGGAATTTTCAACAGGCTCAGATTGGAAACTTGATGTTGTGCTGGGAATGATTTATAAATTTCTGCATGCATTCCCAGCACTCAAGGCTCCCACTGGTTGCATTATGTCTGGAAATGACTCTTACAATTTATTCTCAGGAACTCTGCTGACAGTGGTTGGGTGAGGAGAGGCTGCGTAGACTTAATGTGCTGGAGTACCTATCTAACTACCTCTACCCCTGGACACTGTCCATATGGGAAAAGAGCAGGAGGAGCATTGGGTTAGGATTGGCTCCCAATCCCATTTAATTTTAATCTTGAGACCACATTTTTTTTTAAATTCTTTCATAGGATGTGGGCGTCGCAGGCCAGGCCAGCATTTATTGCCCATCCCTAATTGCCCTTGAACTGAGGGGCTTGTGAGGCCATTTCCAGGGCATGTAAGAGTTAACCACATTGCTGTGGGTCTGGAGTCACATGTAGGCCAGACCAGGTAAGGACAGCAGATTTCCTTCCCTAAAGGACATCAGGTGCAGTTGACAACATGATGGAATGCTAAAAAGTTTTCTCAATAATTTCTCCCTTGTTCCAGGAACATTGAGCTGCGAATCATAGGGAATGATAAATGACAGGGAATGCTGTGAATCAAAAGAGAGAATTACACAGAGCAAGCCTTGCCTTCCATCACCTTGTTGGGTCCTTCACTCAATCTCTAGGTTGTTGAGCAATCACACTGTGATTCAGCAAGCTAGAGTCTGACCATTCCAGTAAAAATGGGCATTTATTCACACGATAGCTTCTTATTGATGATCAGGTGCTCTCTGCAGCCAGGATGAGAATCTAGTTGAAGCAATGAATGTCAAGCATCTTGAGTTTGAGACAGTCTGGAGTCAGTTTCTAAAGCAGTCACAACAGAATACTATCCAGAATTCAATATAAGCTGACAGCCCCACTCAGAGAGCGAGGCGCAGGGAAGGCAAGTGAGTGTTATTGAATGGTGGGCGATGGTTTCCTCTGTTCACTAGTTGTTGACATAGGAACATAGGCACAGTAGGAGACCATTCAGCCCCTTGAGCCTGTTCTGCCATCCAGTGATATCATAGTTGATCTGAATCTTCACTCCATCCAACCGCATTGACTCCTTATTCTTTTATATTGTTGGTTAGCAAAAATCTATCGATTTAAGATTTAACTGTATTAATTGAGCTAGCATTTACTGCTTTTTGTGAGAGATAAGTTCCACACTTCTACCACACTTTGCATGAAGGAATGTTTCCTAATTTCTCTCCTGAATGACACGTTTCTGGTTTTAAGGTTATAGGAGCAGGAGTAGGTCATACAGCCCATCGAGTCTGTTCTGCCATTCAATAAGATCATGGCTGATTTTCCACTTTCCCGCCCACTCCCCATATCCCTTGATTCCCCGAGAGAGCAAAGATCTGTTGATCCGAGCCTTGAATACCCTCAATGATGGAGCAGCTGCCCTCTGGTGTTGAGAATTCCAAAGATTCACAACTGTCTGAGTGAAAAAAATAGGGCGGCACAGTGGCGCAGTGGTTAGCACCGCAGCCTCCAGGGACCCGGGTTCGATTCTGGGTACTGCCTGTGCGGAGTTTGCAAGTTCTCCCTGTGACCGTGTGGGTTTTCGCCGGGTGCTCCGTTTTCCTCCCACAGCCAAAGACTTGCAGGTTGATAGGTAAATTGGCCATTGTAAATTGCCCCTAGTATAGGTAGGGGGATATAGGGAAGGTGGGGATGTGGTAGGAATATGGGATTAGTGTAGGATTAGTCTAAATGGGTGGCTGATGGTCGGCACAGACTCGGTGGGCCGAAGGGCCTGTTTCAGTGCTGTATCTCTAAATAAAAAAATAAAATAAAAGTCTCCTCATCTCAGTCCTAAATGATCGCCCCCCCCCCCCCCCCCCCCCATCTTGAGACTGTGGTCCTCTATTCTAGATTCCCCAGCCAGGGGAAACAACCTCTCTGTGTCTACCCTGATAAGCCCTTTTAGAATCTTGTATGTTTCAATGAGATCACCTCTCATTTTTACACGTTAATGCAGAAGTGGTCGAGCCAGGGTTCTTTTTAGCTGTAGCAAAACTTCCTCCCCTTTATATTCTAGCCCTCTTGTTATGAATGCTAACAGTACATAGCTTTTTTGATTATTTTTTTGTACATGACCACTGCATTTTAGTGTTCTGTGCACATATATCCCTAAATATCTTTGGACCTTCACTGTTTGTAGTTTTTCGCCATTTAAAAAACATTTGGATCTATCCTCATTGGTCCAAAATGTCTGACCTCACACTTAACTGCACTGAAATGCATTTGCCGCAGTTTTGCCCACTCATTTAATTTATCAATATCTCCTTGTAATTTTATGCTCCCATCTATATACTTTCTATATCACCAGTCTTTGTGTCATTGGCAAACTTGGATATACGGCTCTCTGTGGTGTTGCCTAAGGCATTAGTATATATATTGAATAGCTGAGGCCCCAGCACAGGCCCTAGTGGGACATCACTAGTCACTTTGTAATGGATTTGTTACAATTGGTGAACAGAGGAAAATTGTTCAGTCATTCAGCAGTGAAATGTGGCATCATTCCTGCCCTCAGGGTGTCACAAAGCAGAGCTTTACTCTATATCTAACGCTGTGCTGTACTTGACCGGGGAGTGTTTGGCACTGATACTGAGTATATCCTTTACCAGTTCTGACATTCCTCATGTTAAAACAAAATCAAAAATTGTTAAAATATTTTGAGCTATTGGATTGTACTGCCAAATATTGTGTGGAGAGAAATATATTGTGTAATATATATATGCAGATAATGTGATTTAGAGAAATGTAGCATTGCAATGAAATGCCTTTAATTGTGGTTTGAAATGAATATCTTCTCACAGACTCTGATTTGATGGTTTCTCAGGAATGGTGATTGGATCATTTCTCAGGGGCTGTAATTTGATCATGTACATGTCCACATACACACACACACACACACACACATAGACACACACACACTGACACAGAGACACACAGACACTCACACACTGACACAGAGACACACATGCACTGACACAGAGACACACACACAGACACACACACAGACACAGAGACAGACACACACACAGACACACACACACTGACACACTGACACAGACACACACACACACTGACACAGACACACAGACACACACACACTGACAGAGAGACACACAGACACACACATAGACACACACACACACACACACACACAGACACAGAGACTCACACAGACACACACAGAAACACACAGACACACACACACTGACAGAGAGACACACAGACACACACATAGACACACACACACACACACACACACACAGACACAGAGACTCACACAGACACTGACAGACACACAGACACACACACACTGACAGAGAGACACAGAGACACACAGACACACACATAGACACACACACACACAGACACAGACACAGAGACTCACACAGACACAGACACACACAGAGACTCACAGACACACACACACTGACAGAGAGACACACAGACACACACATAGACACACACATAGACACACAGACACACACACACTGACAGAGAGACACAGAGACACACAGACACACACACAGGCACACACATAGACACACACACGCTGACACAGAGATTCACATAGACACAGACACACACAGGGACACGCAGACACACAAACAGACGCACGCACGCACAGACGCACACAGACACACACACAGACAGACAGACAAACACAGACAGACAGCCACACACACATGCACACAGACACACACACACGGGGAAGGAGACAGGGATGGTATGGAGTATCACCTCCCCATCACCAAGTGATCTTCCAGGGGATGAGAGAGGCTGATGATAGCCTTCCTTCCCAGAGGCCATTTGACGCCCTTCAGTGGCCTATTAATGGGCAGTTAAGGATCTGATCTTGCCACTGCTAGGATCTCACCAGCTTTACCCCCTGGCACCCCCCTTCCCCGGACCTCACAACCACCCCTGCACCGTCCGATCCCGCTCGCCAGGATATTATGGACTGGCCCCGGTGACCCCGCTTCACCTATCTCTTGTCCGGGGTTCCAGCACTGTGCCTGGGTCCGAGGCCTTAACAGTGGTCACCACTCCCGGTGGTGCAGCTGATACTGCTGAGTTGTTGGCCCTCTGATAAGCCCGCAACTTATGGAGGGGGATCCCTGTCTCTAAAGGGGTGGAGATCCCAGCTCCTGAATGTTTAAATGAAAGCACCAGAGTGTCGTTCCAGGGGAGCTGCGAAAATACAGAGGCGGGTATCACCCCACCTTTTCAGCCTGGCACTGGGAACCCCGCCTTCTACACAAAATCCATCCCAGTGTGGCTGACTGCTCAACACCTCAATAATGCGGCCCTGTCACTTTAACTGACTGACCTCTCGATAGTGTGGCCCTGTCACTTTAACCCACTGACACCTTGATAGTGCAGCCTTATTATTGTGAGTAATTTTATCTTCAGATGAAAGACTAAAGCAGGTGATATCAGCTCAACCACACCTGTGCTGAGCTTTTCTTCCATTGATGCCAATAGAAATAGTGACAGGCAGATGTCTCTAATGATTGTTCCAGCTTTGCACAATCAGCTAGAGAGGATACTACCTGCAGTGTGTGATGACGAGGATAGGATTGGCAGCAGTGTGTACCATCCACAAGATTCTCTGCAGCAACTTGCCAAGGCTCCTTAGACAGCACCTTCTAAACCCACCTAGAAGGACAAGGGCAGCAGACACATTGGAACACCACCATCTGCAGGTTCCCCTCCAAGCCACACACCATCCTGACTTGGAACTGTATCACCGTTCCGTCACTGTTGCTGGGTTAAAATCCTGGGACTCCCTCCCTAACAGCACTGTGTGTATACCTACCCCACATGGACTGCAGCAGTTCAAGAAGGCAGCTCACCACCACCTTCTCAAGGGCAATGAGGGATGGGCAATAAATGCAAAAGAAATGCTGGCACTCGACACTTGGCTGAGTTATGGGAGGGTGTCAGGGCTCCACGGTGAGAATGAGCAGTGACAGGAAAGGAGTGGGTGGGAAAGTTGGTGAAGAGTGGGGGAAAGTCATTAGAAGCACCTGTTTCTACTGTGTATCAGAAAGTGAAACACATCATAGGAATTTCCAGACTTTACAGATCAATTTACCTGATATTTCATGTCATATAATCTCAGATCTGAGCAAAACCACACATTTATCTTGATAGCTGTTACGAATTAGTATCAAATCATGGTCAATGTGACATCTTCAGTCACACAAGAATCTTTGTGATCCTTCAACTACGTGTTCAGTGTTAAACTTTTTTAAGTGCCTTTTTAAAAAGAAATTAAATATTGCTTGGAGAATACTGTGCCTTTGATGTCTGATTTCTGAAGGTATCTGAATCTGATCTTGCTTTTCTATTTCTGTGTCAGACCACACCCCTGTTCTGTGCTGTTTTCTCAGAATATTTCTTCAAGAGGATGTGTGTTACTGCCAGGAGAGGTAGAAAAAAAGCAATTGTGAACTAAATCCAGAAAATGCTAGAGGTACACAGTGGAGCTGTCTGAACCTGGGAGGCAGGATGGAATTTCCAATGGAGACGCCCCGTCAGAATCTCTCCTGGTTCCGCCCTTGACGTGACATTTGTATGGTTGCAGGAACTGTCATGTTCCACACACCATTCAACCAGTGTATCTGCATCTGCACAGGCCAACTCACTATTCCTATTCTAAGCGAGAAACAAATAGGCTGCATTCATAGGACAATTGATTATAAGACAAGGCAAACTATTTTGTCTTTGTGAAAAACCTCACTTGGAATACTGGATCTTGTTTTGGTCTCCTCACATGGTGGGTGATATTGAGACTATGGAAAGGGTGCAGAGGAGGGCAACTAGACTAGTCCCCAGTGTAAAGCATCTTAGTTATCAAGGTAGGCTAAAAGAGTTGAGATGGTACATTTTAGAGAAGTGGAGACTTCAGGGTGATTTGTTTGAGGTTTGTCAGATGATAAAGGAAATAGATTATGTTCCAGTTGACAGATTGTTCCAATTAAATAGATTAGGAAGGAGCAGGGTAGCAATTTTAAGTCGTGTAAGGCCACATCTAGGTTAGATATCAGGAGGTGGTTCTTTTTCCAGAGAATAATCGACCTCTGGAATAGTCTCCGGCTGGTGTAGTAAGCAGCGATTCACTGAATTCTTTCAAGTGAGAGTTGGACCTGTTTGTGGCTGGGACGGATACCACCTGGTACCAGAGGTAGCTACTTCAGGAGATTCAGTGCCAGAGTGATCTCCAGGACTAGTTTTAATTGCCGAAGGGGGTCACAAAGGAATCTTCCAGATTTTCTCCAAATTGCCTGGGGTTTGTACCTGGATTTTAGCCTGTCCCTGGAGATCACTTGGTTTTCGGATGGGACGGAGAGGGTATATACTGTGATACACCAGATCACACAGTTGTGTGAGGCAGGCTGATTGGATCAGAAGATCTTTACCTGTCCGCCAGTGCTCATATATCTACAAGAATATGCCAAGCTCCTGAGACCAAGTTATACACACAAATACAGATGTTGGACTTTTCAATACGGGCATTTAATACCTGTTTTTAACGCAGATTTTGGTTAAAAGTGTGATCAGCACATGAAGAAGATGAAGGAGGACTGACCCGCAGCCAATGCAATTCAGCCAAAATTAGAGGTAGACTTATTTGGGATTAATATCTTATTGAGGAAAGGATTAATTGTATTAAAACACCAGTAGAACATTAAAATAAAAGCAAAATACTGCGGATGCTGGAAATCTGAAATTAAAACAAAAAGTGCTTGAAATACTCAGCAGGTCTGGCAGCTTCTGTGGAAAGAGAAGCAGAGTTAACGTTTCAGGTCTGTGACCTTTCATCAGAACTGGCAAAGGTTAGAGATGTAATAGGTTTTAAGCAAGTAAAGCGGGGTTGTTGGGGGGGTGGGGGGGGTGAGGGATGTGGGGCGATGGAAGAGAACAAAAGGGAAGAGGGCTGGAGTGGTTTAAAGACAACAAGGCAAAGACAAAGAGAGTCTGCTAATGGTGTGTTGAAAGACAAACCCTTAGTGCAGAGGGAGTGTTAATGACAGAATAATGAACAGCTCTGTCCAAAAGCACAAACATGAACAAATTTTGATAAAACAAAATAAAATAAAATAATAATAAAAAAGGGCCAGCCATGCTCTGAAATGAGCATGAGCAGTCCGGCGGGCTGCAGAGTACCTAATCGGAAAATGAGATGCTGTTCCTCGAGCTTGCGTTGATGTTCCCTGGAACACTGCAGCAATCCCAGGACAGAAACATGGGCAGGAACCATGAGAACATTATTAAACTTGGCCGAGTTTCTTGTTATTGCTCCAAGATGCCTTGAAGAAGTGAATGTGGATTAGCTTGCTGGAAGTTTGATTGGGACACTGACAGGTCAGCAGAGAATCACAAAAGACAATTGCTTTGCTGAGCTGTGACACACCTGATGTAAACACCATCCCGTCCTTCCCAGTAAATGGCTTTAGCTTCAGATATAAAAACCCAATGATTTCTAGCCAATCACAAGAATAACAAGAAGCTACCAAGGAAGTAAGTTTCAACAAAAGAATTAACCCTTCAACTCATGAAAGAGAGGAACTGATCATTCTGAATCAGGTTCTATGGAAAACTGATGTGTCTTGATGTCAATAGAATTATTTATATTGTTTAACACTGTTCAAAAGTTGCAGTAGCAATTGATTCTCAGATAATTTTCCCACATCCTGTCTAGACAGTACTGAACCACAGAGCAAAAGCTCCGTCTACACTGTCCCCATCAAACACTCTCAGGGCAGGTAGAGAAGAGGTTAGATACAGAGTAAAGCTGTAAAAAAAAGATACAGAGTAAAGCTCCTTCTACACCGCAAGCAGCCTGTCTGCACAGGAAGGGGGAAAGAGTGGAAGAGCAATAGTAATAGGGGATTCTGTAGTCAGGGGAACAGATAGGCACTACTGTGACCATCAACGTGACTCCAGGATGGTGTGTTGCCTCCCTGGTGCCAGGGTCCGGAATGTCACTGAACGGCTGCAGGGCATCCTGAAGGGGGAGGGTGATAAGGCAGAGGTCATGGTACATGTTGGTACCAATGACATAGGTAGAAAGAGGGATGAGGTCTTGCATCAAGAATTCAGGGAGTTAGGCAGCAGACTAAAAAGCAGGACCTCTCAGGTTGTAATCTCTGGATTACTCCCAGTGCCACGTGCTAGTGAGTATAGAAATAGGAGAATAGCACAGATGAATGCGTGGCTTAAGAGTCGATGCAGGAGGGAGGGTTTTAGATTCCTGGACCACTGGGACCATTTCTGGAGAAGGTGGGACCTGTACAAGAGGGACGGTCTACATCTGAACCAGAGGGGGACTAACATCCTTGCTAGCGGGTTTGCTAGTGCTGTTGGGAGGAGTTTAAACTAATTTGGCAGGGGGAGGGGACGCAGACTCCTAGCAGAATAGGGACACAGCTAAACACAGGAAAGCAAACAAGTCAGAGGGAATACAACGGAAGTAAGTTTCAAGGGAGTAAGACCAGGATGGATGGCCTCTACTTCAGTGCCAGGAGTATTGCAGGTAAAACAGATGAGTTAAGGGCAAGGATTGACACGTGGAATTGTGATATAGTAGCCATCACGGAGACATGGTTGAGAGAGGGGCAGGATTGGCAGCTCAATATCTCGGGATATAGAATCTTCAGGCGAGACCGAGGAGGGGGTAAAAGAGAAGGGGGCATTGCAATATTAGTTAAGGAGTCAGTTACTGCAGTAAGGAGAGATGATATCTTGGAGGGGGCATCAAATGAAGCTTTTTGGTTAGAGTTTAGGAATAAAAATGGGACAGTCACATTGCTAGGTGTTTATTATAGACCCCCAGATAGTCAGCAGGAAATTGAGGAGCAAATATGTGCGCAATTTGCAGAGGTGTGTAAAAATAATAATAGGGTAATTATATTAGGTGATTTCAACTTTCCCAACATTATTTGGGATAGTCATCGTGTTAAGGGCTTAGATGGAGTGGAGTTCTTAAAATGTATACAGGAGAACTTTTTAGCTCACTATGTAGAGGATCCAACAAAGGAGGGTGCAGTGCTGGACCTAATTCTGGGGAATGAAGCCAGACAGGTGGTTGATGTGTTGGTGGGGGAGCATTTTGGTGATAGCGACCGCAACATGGTACAATTTAAGCTTGTTATGGAGAAAGAAATAGACAAGTTGCAAAAAAAGGTTTTGGATTGGGGAAGAGCGAATTTTAGTAAAATAAGGCATGATCTGGCCAAGGTAGACTGGAAAGAGTTACTTGTCGGGAAATCTACAGAAGAGCAGTGGGGGGCATTCAAAAAGGAAATGGGGAGGGTACAGGCCCAACATGTTCCCTCTAGGGTAATAGGTAGGAGCAACAAGCCCAGAGAACCATGGATGACCAGAAACATTCAGGGTACGATGAGAAGGAAAAGAGAGGCTTTTAGCAAATACAAGGAGAGCAAATCAATGGAAGCATTAGTAGAGTACAGAAAGTGTAGGATGAAGCTTAAGGAAGCAATTAGGAGAGCAAAGAGGGGATATGAGAAAGCTCTGGCTGGTAAAAGTAGAGAAAATCCCAAGATATTCTATAAGTATATCAATGGGAAGAGGATAACCAGGGAAAGAGCAGGACCCATTGGGGACCAAGGGGGAAATCTGTGGATGGAGCTAGAGGACATTGGTAGGATGTTGAATGAATACTTCACATCTGTCTTCACACAAGAGAATGAAGATGTAGATATGGAACTTAGAGAGAGAGAGACTGTGAGGTTCTTGAGCAAATTGTCATATGGAGTGACAAGGTTTTGGAGGTTTTGGCAGGCTTAAAAGTGGACAAATTTCCAGGTCCAGATGATTTGTGTCCCAGGATGCTGTGGGAGGCGAGGGTGGAGATTGCAGAGGCTCTGACCCTAATTTTTAATTCCTCTCTGGTCACGGGGGAGGTGCCAGAGGACTGAAGAACAGCTATTGTGGTCTCACTATTTAAGAAAGGTTGTGGAGATAAGCCAGGGAACTACAGACCAGTGAGTCTCACGTCAGTGGTAGGGAAACAATTGGAGAAAATTCTGAAGGAGAGAATCTATCTCCACTTGGAGAGGCAAAATTTGATTAGGAATAGTCAGCATGGCTTTGTCAGAGGGAGGTCATGCCTAACAAACTTGATTGAATTTTTTGAGCATGTGACCAGGTGTGTAGATGAGGGTAGTGCAGTTGATGTAGTTTACATGGATTTCAGCAAAGCCTTTGACAAGGTCCCACATGGGAGACTTATCAAGAAAGCAAATGCACATGAGAAACAGAGTAACTTGAAAAGGTGGATTCAAAAGTGGCTTAGCTGTAGGAGACAGAGAGTGATGACAGATGGCTGTTTTAGTGACTGGAAGCCAGTGTCCAGTGGCGTACCACAGGGATCTGTGCTGGGTCCCCTATTGTTTGTCATTTATATAAACAACATAGATGACTATGTGGGGGGTAGGATCAGTAAGTTCGCGGATGACACAAAGATTGGCCGAGTGGTTAACAGTGAGGTGGAGTGTCTTGGGTTACAGGAAAATATAGACGGGATGGTCGAATGGGCAGAAAAGCAGCAGATGGAATTTAACCCTGAAAAGTGTGAGGTGATACACTTTTGAAGGAGTAATGTGACACGGAAGTATTCAATGAATGGCCTGACACTGGGAAGTTCCGAGGAACAAAGTGACCTTGGCGTGTTTGTCCATAGATCTCTGAAGGCAGAAGAGCAAGTTAATAGGGTGGTGAAAAAGGCATATGGGACACTTGCCTTTATCAATCGAGGCATAGATTACAAAAGCAGGGAGGTTATGTTGGAGTTGTATAGAACTTTGGTAAGGCCACAGCTGGAGTACTGTGTGCAATTCTGGTCGCCACATTATAGGAAGGATGTGATTGCACTGGAGGGGGTGCAGAGGCGATTCACCAGGATGTTGTCTGGGATGGAACATTTAAGCTATGAAGAGAGATTGGATAGGCTTGGGTTGTTTTCTCTGGAGCAGAGAAGACTGAGGGATGACCTGATCGAGGTATACAAGATTATGAGGGGCATGGACAGGGTGGATAGGGAACAGATGTTCCCCTTAGTTGAAGGGTCAGTTACGAGGGGACACAAGTTTAAGGTGAGGGGCAGGAGGTTTAAGGGGGATTTGAGGAAGACCATTTTTACCCAGCGGATGGTGACGGTCTGGAATGCACTGTCTGGGAGGGTGGTCGAGGCGGGTTACCTCACACCCTTTATAAATTACCTGGATGAGCACTTGGCACGTCATAACATGGGCCAAGTGCTGGCAAATGGGATTAGGTAGACAGGTCAGGTGTCTTTAATGCATCAGTGCAGACTCGATGGGCCGAAGGGCCTCTTCTGCACTGTATTATTATGTCATTCTGTGATTCACTGTCTCATTAAACACTCGCAGTGCAGATAGAGAACAGGTTAGATACAGAGCAAAGCTGCAAAAAAAAAGAAAAAAAAAATTTACATACAGAGTAAAGCTCTTTCCACACTGTCCCATCAAACACTCCCAGGGCTGGTACACCACAGGTTAGATACACAGTAAAGCTCCCTCTACACTGTCCCATCAAACACTCACAGGACAGGTACAGCACATGTTAGCTCCAGAGTAAAGCTCTGTTACTCTGTGTTAAGAGACATTTAACTTTAAATTTCAGAACATTTGTGACATTAATGCTCAGCTTTTGATATTTATATTTGGAACATGTTTTGAAAGGTGAATCTGTTCATCTGAAGCAACCACGATGACCACATCTCTATTTTGCATTACCTTTAACTATACCCGAACAGAAAATAAGCCAGCTATTTTTATAGGCCACAGTTTTATAGCTGAAATTAGGTCAGAGGAAAGCAGGGGCCATGCTGAGGACTATGGAAGCTAATTCCATCAGTTCTACCTGCTGTGGATGAATATGATACAGACCACAGGCTGCTAACAGGTGAAAGAATGTTGGGTATAAAAACAAGAAATGCTGGAATCACTCAGCAGGTCTGGCAGCATCTGTGGAAAGAGAAGCAGAGTTAACGTTTCGGGTCAGTGACCCTTCTTCGGAACTGACAAATATTAGAAAAGTCACAGATTATAAGCAAGTGAGGTGGGGGTGGGGCAAGAGATAACAAAGGAGAAGGTGCAGATTGGACCAGGCCACATAGCTGACCAAAAGGTCATGGAGAAAAGGCAAACAATATGTTAATGGTGTGTTGAAAGACAAAGCATTAGTACAGATTAGGTGTGAATACACTGAATATTGAACAGCAGCAAGTGCAAACCTGAAGAAAAACAACCTGAAAAAAACAGTGGGTAAGCAAACTGAACAAACTAAGATGTAATGAAATAAATGCAAAAAAAATTGTAAAAAATGTAAAAAGGAATGTAAAAAAAGGAAGAAAAAATAACTAAAAATGAAAGTAAAATGGGGGGCTGTCATGCTCTGAAATTATTGAACTCAATGTTCAGTCCGGCAGGCTGTAGTGTGCCTAATCGGTAGATGAGATGCTGTTCCTCGAGCTTGCGTTGATGTTCACTGGAGCACTGCAGCAATCCCAGGACAGAGATGTGAGCATGAGAGCAGGGGGGAGTGTTGAAATGGCAAGCAACCGGAAGCTCAGGGTCCTGCTTGCGGACTGAGCGGAGATGTTCCGCAAAGCGGTCACCCAGTCTGCGCTTCGTCTCCCCAATTTAGAGGAGACCACACTGTGAGCAGCGAATACAGTATACTACATTGAAAGAAGTACAAGTAAATCGCTGCTTCACCTGAAAGGAGTGTTTGGGGCCTGGGATAGTGAGGAGAGAGGAGGTAAATGGGCAGGTATTGCACCTCCTGCGATTGCAAGGGAAGGTGCCCTGGGACGGGGACGAGGTGGTGGGGGTAATGGAGGAGTGGACCAGGGTGTCGCGGAGGGAACGATCCCTTCGGAATGCTGACAGGGGAAGGGAGGGGAAGATGCGACTGGTAGTGGCATCACGCTGGAGGTGGCGAAAATGGCGGAGGATGATCCTTTGGATATGGAGGCTGGTGGGATGAAAAGTGAGGACAAGGGGAACCCTGTCACGGTTCTGGGAGGGAGGGGAGGGGGTGACGGTAGAGGTGCGGGGAATGGATCGGACACGGTTGAGGGCCCTGTCAACCACAGTGGGGGGAAATCCTCGGTTGAGGAAAAAGGAGGTCATATCAGAAGCACTGTCATGGAAGGTAGCATCATCAGAGCAGATGCGTCGGAGACGGAGAAACTGGGAGAATGGAATGGAGTCCTTACAGGAGGTAGGGTGTGAAGAAGTGTAGTCGAGGTAGCTGTGGGAGTCAGTGGGCTTATAATGGATGTTGGTAGACAACCTATCCCCAGAGATGGAGACAGAGAAGTCGAGGAAGGGAAGGGAAGTGTCGGAGATGGACCATGTAAAGGTGAGAGAAGGGTGGAAATTGGAAGCAAAGTTGATAAAGTTTTCTAGTTCGGGGCGGGAGCAGGAAACGGCACCGATACAGTCATCAATGTACCGGAAAAAGAGTTGGGGGAGGGGGCCTGAGTAGGACTGGAACAAAGAATGCTCGACATATCCCACAAAAAGACAGGCCCATGCGGGTACCCATAGCGACACCTTTTACTTGAAGGAAGTGCATGGAGTTGAAGGAGAAGTTGTTCAATGTGAGAACAAGTTCAGCCAGGCGGAGGAGGGTGGTGGTGGATGGGGACTGATTGGGCCTCTGTTCCAGGAAGAAGCGGAGAGCCCTCAAACCGTCCTGGTGGGGGATGGAGGTGTAGAGCGATTGGACGTCCCTCCTGGTGTTTGATAAGGTATCTACCAAAACTCGTTTTCACAGCCACATCTCCTTCCTCAGTGACTGTCTCCGGCTCCGACTTATTCCACGTGGATTCCAACTGCAGTTTCACCCATCATGCTTTGAAACCACCCAGGATCACAGGTATCTTCACTATGGACGTCCAATCGCTCTACACCTCCATCCCCCACCAGGACGGTTTGAGGGCTCTCCGCTTCTTCCTGGAACAGAGGCCCAACCAGTCCCCATCCACCACCACCCTCCTCCGCCTGGCTGAACTTGTTCTCACATTGAACAACTTCTCCTTCAACTCCATGCACTTCCTTCAAGTAAAAGGTGTCCCTATGGGTACCCGCATGGGTCCTAGTTATGCCTGTCTTTTTGTGGGATATGTCGAGCATTCTTTGTTCCAGTCCTACTCAGGCCCCCTCCCCCAACTCTTTTTCCGGTACATTGATGACTGTATCGGTGCCGTTTCCTGCTCCCGCCCCGAACTAGAAAACTTTATCAACTTTGCTTCCAATTTCCACCCTTCTCTCACCTTTACATGGTCCATCTCTGACACTTCCCTTCCCTTCCTCGACTTCTCTGTCTCCATCTCTGGGGATAGGTTGTCTACCAACATCCATTATAAGCCCACTGACTCCCACAGCTACCTCGACTACACTTCTTCACACCCTACCTCCTGTAAGGACTCCATTCCATTCTCCCAGTTTCTCCGTCTCCGACGCATCTGCTCTGATGATGCTACCTTCCATGACGGTGCTTCTGATATGACCTCCTTTTTCCTCAACCGAGGATTTCCCCCCACTGTGGTTGACAGGGCCCTCAACCGTGTCCGATCCATTCCCCGCACCTCTACCCTCACCCCTTCCCCTCCCTCCCAGAACCGTGACAGGGTTCCCCTTGTCCTCACTTTTCATCCCACCAGCCTCCATATCCAAAGGATCATCCTCCGCCATTTTCGCCACCTCCAGCGTGATGCCACTACCAGTCGCATCTTCCCCTCCCTTCCCCTGTCAGCATTCCGAAGGGATCGTTCCCTCCGCGACACCCTGGTCCACTCCTCCATTACCCCCACCACCTCGTCCCCATCCCAGGGCACCTTCCCCTGCAATCGCAGGAGGTGTAATACCTGCCCATTCACCTCCTCTCTCCTCACTATCCCAGGCCCCAAACACTCCTTTCAGGTGAAGCAGCGATTTACTTGTACTTCTTTCAATGTAGTATACTGTATTCGCTGCTCACAGTGTGGTCTCCTCTACATTGGGGAGACCAAGCACAGACTGGGTGACCGCTTTGCGGAACATCTCCACTCAGTCTGCAAGCAGGACCCTGAGCTTCCGGTTACTTGCCATTTCAACACTCCCCCCTGCTCTCATGCTCACATTTCTGTCCTGGGATTGCTGCAGTGCTCCAGTGAACATCAACGCAAGCTCGAGGAACAGCATCTCATCTACCGATTAGGCACACTACAGCCTGCCGGACTGAACATTGAGTTCAATAATTTCAGAGCATGACAGCCCCCCATTTTACTTTCATTTTTAGTTATTTTTTCTTCCTTTTTTTACATTCCTTTTTACATTTTTTACAATCTTTTTTTGCATTTATTTCATTTCATCTTAGTTTGTTCAGTTTGCTTACCCACTGTTTTTTTCAGGTTGTTTTTCTTCAGGTTTGCACTTGCTGCTGTTCAATATTCAGTGTATTCACACCTAATCTGTACTAATGCTTTGTCTTTCAACACACCATTAACATATTGTTTGCCTTTTCTCCATGACCTTTTGGTCAGCTATGTGGCCTAGTCCAATCTGCACCTTCTCCTTTGTTATCTCTTGCCCAACCCCCACCTCACTTGTTTATAATCTGTGACTTTTCTAATATTTGTCAGTTCCGAAGAAGGGTCACTGACCCGAAACGTTAACTCTGCTTCTCTTTCCACAGATGCTGCCAAACCTGCTGAGTGACTCCAGCATTTCTTGTTTTTATTTCAGATTTCCAGCATCCGCAGTATTTTGCTTTTATTTTAGTGAAAGAATGTCGGGAATGTGGTCATGAAAGTTCTTGCCTTGAATATTTCTTGAGTAGTACTAAGCAGCCTGGCTCGTTTTACAGACACACAGTATCAACTGGCCCCAGATATCATGAAATCAGGATCAATGTATCCACAATTTCTGAGTGTACATGACCAATGGCGTAAGGGTCCCTGGTTGGGGGTTAATGCTGGTAAAGTCGGGCACATCATAGATGGGAAATCTCCATCACCACACTGTCTGACCAATAAGATCCTTTCCCCTCTGGCAAGAGTCCTAGCTCGGCACTGAGAACGTGCCACACAGAGGTGTGTCGGCCCATCGTGTCTGTGCCGGCCATCAAGCACCTATCTATTCCAATCCCATTTTGCAGCACTTGGCCCGTAGCATTGTATGCTATGGCATTCCAAGTGCTCATCTAAATACTTCTTCAATGTTGTGAAGGTTCCTGCCTCCACCCCTCAGGCAGTGTGTTCCAGATTCCAACCACCCTCTGGGTGAAAAGATTTTTCCTCAAATCCCCTCTAAACCTCCTGCCCCTTACCTTAAATCTATGCCCGCTGGTTATTGATACCTGCGCTAAGGGTAAAAGTTTCTTCCTATCTACCCTATCAATGCCCCTCATAATTTTGTATACCTAAATCATGTCCCCCCTCAGCTTTCTCTGCTCTAAGGAAAACAACCCTAGCCTTTTCAGTCTCTCTTCATAGCTGAAATGCTCCAGCCCAGGCAACATCCTGGTGAATCTCCTCTGCACCCTCTCCAGTGCAATCACATCCTTCCTATAGTATGGTGACCAGAACTGTACATAGTACTCCAGCTGTGGCCTAACTAGCGTTTTATACAGAGGGTGTGGCTCGTCTGAGTGGTTTCCTGATTTGTGTTCCCGAGACGACGCACCAGGAAAACACGCCCACAAGAGTGATTGAGTGGACAAAGATATTGTCCATGATGGGAGGAAGATGCAGCTGAGGGTTTTCCTGATGTAGAAGTGGAGGGGCAAGCATTTCTGAAGCACACAAAGAGAAAAGTGATGCTTTGGTGGGTTTTGGAAGTCTCCCCTCAGTTACTGAGGTAATAAACGCAGCATTCACTTTCTGTCAGCTTCCTTTGACTCACTGGCTAGCTCCATCTCCATCTTTAGTTGATTCATCCTCAGGACATGCCTGCCATTTATTGTCCTTCAGAAGGTAGTGCTGAATCATCTTCTTGAACTTCTGCAGTGTTCCTGACTGGTTTGCCCATTTCAGAGGGCAGTTAAGAGTCAACCATGTTGGTGACGTTGGAGTCAAATTGTCCATTTTGGCAGGACGAATAAAAAAGAAGCATATTATCTAAATGGAGAGAGATTGTAGAGCTCTGAGATGCAGAGGGATCTGGGTGTCCTCGTGCATGAATTGCCAAACGTTAATATGCAGGTACATCAATTAATAAGGAAAGCTAATAGAATGTTATCATTTATTGTGAAGGGAATTGAAAACAAAAGCAGGGAGGTTATTAAAGGCCTGCTCAGGTCAGGAAAAAAAAACCTTACCTGAACCCAACAGGACCACATCGGACCTGAGCCTGACCCGGTCCGAGTCCCTCCAATTTTTTCACGTGCCAGACCCAACCCGAGCTGACCCCGAATCGACCCGAGCCTAGCCGAGCCGACCACTGGAATGCTCCCTTCACCCACCTTGCGACCTCTGAATCTGCAGGAAGGTGCAGCATGAGCGTGATGACATCATAGTGACGCTCACTCGCTCACTGCGCAGACTCAGAGTTTCCCTCCTGGAAGTCCCAGGCTCCCAGCTCATATAAGTTTCTGAACTTTTCACACTTACCAGCAGAGCAAAATGCAAGACTTGTGTGTGTCCGGCCCGACCCGATCTGAGCCCGAAAGCGGGACCCAGAAGAGTGACCCAACCCGACCCGAACCCGACCACATGTCATCGGGTTCCGTCAGGTTTGGGTCGGGTAGCTGGCCTTTAGAGATTATGCTTCAATTATACAGGGTGTTGGTGAGACCACATCTGGAGTACTGTGTACAGTATTGGTCTCCTTATTTCAGGAATGATGTAAATGCGTTGGAAGCAGCTCAGAAAATGTTTGCTGGACTAAAACCTGAAATGGGCAGGTTGTCTTATGAGGAAAGTTGGACAGGCTAGGCTTGTAACTGCTGGAGTTTAGAAGAGTAAGGTGACTTGATTGAAACATACAATCCTGAGGGGTCTTGACAGGGTGGATGTGGAGAATCTCGAACTAGGGATAACTGTTTAAAAATAAGGGGTTGCCCATTTAAGACAGAGATGAGGAGAAATTTTTTTCTCTCAGAGAGTCTTTGGAATTCTCTTCCTCAAAAGGCGGTGGAAGCAGAGTCTTTGAATATTTTTAAGGCAGATGCAGATTCTTGATAAGCAAGGGGGTGAAAGGTTATCGAGGGTAGGTGGAAATGTGGAGTCTCGGTTACAATCAGATCAGCCATGAACTTATTGAATGGCGGTGCAGGCTAGAAGGGCCGAGTGGCCCATTCCTGCTCCTATTTCATATGCTTATATTCTGCAAGTTTGTGAATGTCCTTCTGTAATTTGTTGCAGTCCTCCTCATTATTGACTATCTTCCCCCAATTTGGTGTCAACTCCAAATTTAGAAATTGTGTTTTTGATTCCAAAGTCCAAATCGTTAATGTAAATTGTAAACGGCAGTGGTCCCAGCACTGATCCTTGTGGAACACCATTACCCACCTTCTGCCACTCTGAATAACTACCCTTTACTCCCACTCTCTGCTTTCTGTCTTGATGCCAGCTGACAATCTATTCTACCACTGGTCCCCTGACTCTGCAATCTCTGACCTTATTGATTAGTCTATTATGTGATACTGTTACCACCAGATGAGAAAGAGGTCTAGGGTTTGCTGTCAGCCTTCACCTGGTCTTCCTGTAAGAGGATTTTACTTTTAAACACACTGTGTCTTTAGCTCCCCTGAGTGAATCCTTGTTCACCACATACCAATTATAACGTAAAGAAATGAGTACAAACAAGC
This sequence comes from Heterodontus francisci, assembly GCF_036365525.1. Lineage (NCBI taxonomy): Eukaryota > Metazoa > Chordata > Chondrichthyes > Heterodontiformes > Heterodontidae > Heterodontus > Heterodontus francisci. The sequence goes on from NC_090379.1 coordinate 8,285,838, forward strand.
TTTCTTAGGTTTAAAGAAGAAAGGCAAAATTTTATTAAACTTAAACTCAAATTCAGTTGATGCCTATAGACACACAACAGACCCACGAGCATGTATATGCAATTCTTCTTCTTCCTTCTTCTTCTTTGGCCTCCTTGTCTCGAGAGACAATGGATAAGCGCCTGGAGGTGGTCAGTGGTTTGTGAAGCAGCGCCTGGAGTGGCTATAAAGGCCAATTCTAGAGTGACAGACTCTTCCACAGGTGCTGCAGATAAAATTGGTTGTCGGGGCTGTTACACAGTTGGCTCTCTCCTTGCATTTCTGTCTTTTTTCCTGCCAACTGCTAAGTCTCTTTGACTCACCACACTTTAGCCCCGCCTTTATGCCTGCCCGCCAGCTCTGGCGATCACTGGCAACTGACTTCCACGATTTGTGATCAATGTCACAGGACTTCATGTCACGTTTGCAGACGTCTTTAAAGCGGAGACATGGATGGCCGATGGGTCTGATACCAGTGACGAGCTCGCTGTACAATGTGTCCTGCCATCTTCCATGTGGCTCACATGGCCAAGCCATCTCAAGCGCCGCTGGCTTAGTAGGGTGTATAAGCTGTGGATGTTGGCCGCCTCGAGGACTTTTGATACCAAGGATTCTCCGGAGGCAGCGAAGATGGGATGAACTGAGACGTCACTCTTGGCTGACATACGTTGTCCAGGCCTCGCTGCCATAGAGCAAGGTACTGAGGACACAGGCTTGATACACTCGGATTTTTGTGTTCCGTGTCAGTGCGCCATTTTCCCACACTCTTTTGGCCAGTCTGGACATAGCAGTGGAAGCCTTTCCCATGCGCTTGTTGATTTCTGCATCAAGAGACAGGTTACTGGTGATAGTTGAGCCGAGGTAAGTGAACTCTTGAACCATTTCCAGAGCGTGGTCGCTGGTATTGATGGATGGAGCATTTGTGACGTCCTGACCCATGATGTTCGTTTTCTTGAGGCTGATGGTTAGGCCAAATTCATTGCAGGCAGCCACAAACCTGTCGATGAGACTCTGCAGACACTCTTCTGTGTGAGATGTTAAAGCAGCATCGTCTGCAAAGAGGAGTTCCCTGATGAGGACTTTCCGTAATTTGGTCTTCGCTCTTAGACGGGCAAGGTTGAACAACCTACCATCTGATCTTGTGTGGAGGAAAATTCCTTCTTCTGAAGACTTGAACGCATGTGAGAGCAGCAGGGAGAAGAAGATCCCAAACAGTGTAGGTGTGAGAACACAGCCCTGTTTCACACCACTCAGGATATGAAAGGGGTCTGATGAGGCACTGCTATGCTGAATTGTGCCTTTCATATTGTCATAGAATGAGGTGATGATACTTAGTAGCTTTGGTGGACATCCAATCTTTGCTAGTCGTCTGAAGAGACCACGTCTGCTCACAAGGTCAAAGACTTTGGTGAGATCAATGAAAGCAACACAGAGGGGCATCTGTTGTTCGTGGCATTTCTCCTGTAGCTGACGAAGGGAGAACAGCATGTCAATGGTGGATCTCTCTGCTCGAAAGCCACACTGTGCCTCAGGGTTGACACGCTCAGCCAGCTTCTGGAGCCTGTTTAAAGCGACTCGAGCGAAGATTTTCCCCACTATGCTAGCAGGGAGATTCCACGGCAGTTGCAGTCACCACGGTCACCTTTGTTCTTATAGAGGGTGATGATATTGGCATTGCGCATGTCCTGTGGTACTGCTCCCTCGTTCCAGTATAGGCAAAGCAGTTCGTAGAGTGCTGAGAGTATAGCAGGCTTAGCGCTCTTGATTATTTCAGGGGTAATGCTGTCCTTCCCAGGGGCTTTTCCACTGGCTAGAGAATCAATGGCATCACTGAGTTCCGATTTTGTTGGCTGTACGTCCAGCTCATCCATGACTGGCAGAGACTGGGCTGCATTGAGGGCGGTCTCAGTGACAACATATTCCCTGGAGTACAGTTCTAGGTAGTGCTCCACCCAGCGGTCCATTTGCTTGCGTTGGTCAGTGATTGTGTCTCCTGATTTAGATTTGAGGGGGGCGATCTTCTTGATGGTTGGCCCAAAAGCTCTCTTAATGCCATCATACATTCCTCTGATGTTTCCAGTGTCTGAGGACGGCTGAATATGGCTGCATAGGTGTTGCCAGTAGTCATTAGCGCAGTGCCTGGCTGTATTTTGTGCAGCGCGTCTGGCTGCTTTAAGTGCTACGGATGTTAACTCGCTGGGGGCTTTCTTGTAGTTCAACAGTGCAATGCGCTTAGCGGCTATGACAGGTTCCAGCTCTTCAAAGTGAGATTGAAACCAGTCTGCATTCTGTTTCACATGTTTGCCATAGCCGAGTCATAGATGCTGTCTCTGATGTGGGCCCACTTGGTCTCTGCATCCCCTGTGGGAGTGTTTTGAGGGGCTTTTTCAAGTGAATTTAGAAACTTATGTAACAGCTGTGGATAAGAAATTCTGCTCGTGTTGATGCGCGGGTGGCACTTCTGCTTGGAGTGATGCAGCTTCTTTGGTTTGAGTCTAACCTTGCTGCACACCAGGGAGTGGTCGGTGTCGCAATCCGCACTGTGGAAGCTGCGTGTGATTTGAGCGCTGTTTACAGAGGCTCGCCTTGTGACGATGAGGTCCAGCTGGTGCCAACGACGTGATCTTGGGTGCCTCCAAGAAACTGGTGACAGGGTTTAGTGTGAAAGAACGAGTTGGTGATGCAGAGGCTGTGATAGGTACACAACTCAAGCAGTCTATGTCCATTCTCATTCATCCTTCCAAGGCTACACTTCTCTACTGGACAAAATTGTAAAATACAGCTGGTGATACTCTGATCTTCTATGCTGTTGTCTACATCGTCCAGAATGTCTGTGGCCACAGCGTGCGGTAAGTTCAGTGCAGAGAGGAAGAAGCAGCAGAACCCTAGGGAAATAAGACTAGTACAGAGGGGAAGTATTAAGAAAAAGGTGCCCCGAACACGGTTAAAGCCACGAGCCGGCCCCAGTTGACTCCATCGCGGAACAGCTCCTCGGCCACAACTTCAAAGCGCCTGCGGGAGGTGTTTTTGAAGCGCATCTGCAGCGCAATGTCGGCGAATTCCTGCTGGTACTGGCGCCCGAGGCTGTCGCCCACCTCCCGGAGGACACAGATGAGCTTTCTCGGCGTCGATGGTGGGACCTGATGAAATGTTTTATCTCCTGCACCCCCTTCCCCCCCAACCTACCCCTTCCCAGCTCCCCCTTCCCAGTTCACCCCCTCCCACACCCCCTTCCCCCACCCCCTCCCCCTCCCCCACGTCCCCCCTCCCCCCTTGCACCCCCTCCCCCCCGCTCCCCTTTCCCAGCTCCCCCCTTGCACCCCCTTCCCAGCTTCCCCCTCGCACCATCTTCCCCTCGCACCCCTTCCCCTGAACCCCCTCCCTTACCCCCCTGCAGCCCCCTTCCGAGCTTCCCCTCGCACCCCCTTCCCTCCACTCCTCCCCCTCGCACCCCCTCCTCCCACTGGCATCCACCTATTCCTGAGTAGGGGCCCTAACAACCCCACTGCCTTGCGGGCGTCTCGGGAGTGTCCAAGGCTAAGGGAGTAAACCATGATAGAAAATCTGGAGCGGAACCTCGTAGGCGGTCAAGTGTCACCCTTGGCATGTTTCCAGCAGTTCCTGCAGCCATACCAGTGTCAAATGTCATGCTCTGCACTCCTTTGGTCCCCACCGTGAAGGCTGAGAGGGGGATTTGATGCCCGGGCAACCCACAACCTCCATACATCCGCCCAGGTATGTGCCATGGAGAGGTCACTCCATAGTCACCTCACAGCGACCGAAACAACACGGAAGGTTATAAGTCCAGCTCAATTGGCGTAGAGATTGGGCGCCACGGGTTGCCTTTGTCAGTGGGAGAGGCCATCGCATCTCACTGGACAGCGACTGCCCGCCTCAAACCGGGCAGCCCCCGGTCAATAAGGTTCTGTCCCGCCACAGTCCACCTGCTTCAATGGGTACTTGGAGCTCAGGGTCATTGCCTGAAAAGTGGACTGCAACACCGCACCAAACAGCACGAAAAAAGGAAAGAAGGTACCAGCCCTTCGTTTTGCAAGCTGGAACGTCAGAACTATGTGTCCTGGCCTGTTGGAAGACCTTACACAAATCAACGATTCTCGGAAGACCGCCATCATTAACAACGAGCTCAGTAGACTCAATGTAGACATTGCAGCACTTCAGGAGACATGCCTCCCTGCGAGCGGATCTCTAACAGAGCAAGACTACACCTTATTCTGGCAGGGTAGGGATCCTGAAGAACCAAGACAGCATGGAGTGGGCTTTGCCATCAGAAACTCTTTGCTCAGCATGATAGAGCCTACCTCAAATGGCTCAGAATGCATATTGTCCATCCGACTGCTCACTGCCTCTGGTCCAGTACATCTACTCAGCATCTATGCTCCAACACTCTGCTCCCCACCTGAAACTAAAGACCAGTTCTATGAGGAACTCCATAATATCATTAGCAGCATCCTCAATACTGAACATCTGTTCCTGCTGGGGGACTTTAATGCCAGGGTTGGGGCCGACCATGACTCATGGCCCTCCTGCCTTGGGTGCTATATGCGATACACACATGCAAATAGAGACAGAAAAGAGCAGAAGAAAAAGAAATTGGAAAGGTTTGAGGCAATATCTGAGGACTTGTTGTTACGGGTCTTCGAGCTCACTGTAGAGTCCTTGATTGTAGGTGGAGCTTCCTTTTTGTTGGGGCCCAGTATTCTTCTTAAACCTTGTTCACTGTAGGAGACTTTTCTCTCTTGGGGTTCATGTGTCTTCAGTCAGTTTTTGAAGTTCTCTGAGAAAGCGAGGGGAGCAGATAGGCAGAGAGGAGGTCTGCTTCAGTCCAGGAGCAAACAGCTGGTGCAGAGGAACACAGTTATTCTGTTCTGACGAGTGTCATTAGCCCCTGGATAATCTTTGACTGTTGTCTTCCGAAGACGTGACTGTGAGCTGCACATCACTGAGGAGAAGGAAACGGTTTCTGCCAAAGATGATCGAAAAGACACACCACAATGGTTTCCTGCTCCACAGCAAAAGCCAGCCTCCCTGACGTAGCTAGTTTAGGCGACAGTTCCCTCAGCTCTCCACCCTCCAACACCTCACGCAAGTGCCCCGTTTTCTTGAGTCCAGGCAGTGAGCGTTCATAGGCTCTTCAACCATAGTAGAGTCACAGTTGAACTCGATTCTTAACTGAATGGGTGGAATATTGCATTTACGGTTCAAAAACTGTCTCGACAATTTAAAACTCCCCAAGCTCACAGGGTAGTCACGTGACTGACTGGCATAACCACTCCTGGCTTTGTGTATTGTATTGGAGCAGGGGAAAGCACCTCAGTTCCAAACAGTGTCTGTTAATATGCAAAAATATCCTTCCAGCCAGGGGCCTGGCAACCCCTTGTAACAGGCCTTCTATTCTTCCCAGCAACAATTTGAAATTTAATGTCCATGTGGCAAAATTAATGTGCCTTATTCTTGGGGTGGGGGCCTGCATGACAGATACAGTATCAAAGGACTTTTGGTAATCTAGATATATTACATCTACTACATTATCATTGAATACTCTCTCTGTTACCTCTTCAAAGAATTCAACGATGTTGATCTAGCAAGATTTTCCCTTTTGAAATCCCTGTTGACTATTCATTATTATATTTTAATTTCTAGACGTTTTTCTGTTTCCTCCTTTTGCAGTGATTCCATTATTTTTCCTATTACCGATGTTAACTGGTCTGTAGTTCCCTGAACATTCTTAAATAAGGTAAGAAAAATGAGGTTTAATGATGAGGGATAGAGAAAACTCCTGCCATTGTTACCTGCAATATAACAGTATTGCTGGTGCAGAGGAACACAGTTATTCTGTTCTGACGAGTGTCATTAGCCACTGGATAATCTTTGACTGTTGTCTTCCGAAGACGTGACTGTGAGCTGCACATCACTGAGGAGAAGAAAACGGTTTCTGCCAAAGATGGTCGGAAAGACACACCACAATGGTTTCCTGCTTCACAGCAAAAGCCAGACTCCTTGAGGTAGCTAATTTAGGTGACAGTTCCCTCAGCTTTCCACCCTCCACGCAAGTGCCCCGTTTTCATGTGTTCAGATAGTGAACGTTCATTGGCATTTCAACCATAGTGGAGTCACAGTTGAACCCGATTCTTAACTGAATGGGTGGAATATTGCATTTATAATTTCCCAATAACCAGCACTAGTTAATGGCAAGTGAAGAACAGGATCAGTTACTCGGAACAGGCAAAGTGGATTATGGGGAGAGTTACAAGGAGACCCATAGTTTAATATTTGAAACTGTCCAGTCAATATACCACTGTACCCATAATCCCGCCCAGATACCATTAAACCCAGAGTCCCGCCCATATACCATTAAACCCATAATCCAGCCCATATACCACTGTACCCATAATCCCACCCAGATACCATTAAACCCAGAGTCCCGCCCATATACCATTAAACCCATAATCCAGCCCATATACCACTGTACCCATAATCCCACCCAGATACCACTAAACCCAGAGTTCCGCCCATATATCACTGTACCCAGAGTCCCACCCATATACCATTAAACCCAGAGTCCCACCTAAATACCACTGTACCCATAATCCAGCCGATATACCACTAAACCCAGAGTCCCGCCCACATACCATTAAACCCAGAGTTCCGCCCATATACCACTGTACCCATAATCCCGCCCAGATACCATTAAACCCAGAGTCCCGCCCATATATCACTGTACCCAGAGTCCCGCCCATATACCATTAAACCCAGAGTCCCGCCCATATATCACTGTACCCAGAGTCCCGCCCAGATACCATTAAACCCAGAGTCCCGCCCATATATCACTGTACCCAGAGTTCCGCCCATATGCCACTGTACCCATAATCCCGCCCAGATACCATTAAACCCAGGGTCCCGCCCATATATCACTGTACCCAGAGTCCCGCCCATATACCATTATATCCAGGAAATATTTTTAAAGCAAACTTCATGAGGTTATTTGGTGTAGTTCACCAAAGTTCACTTTAATATAGAATTCTTCTCAGGAAAATGGAATCTCCTTTCGATGGTTGGCCGAGACTATATGGAATTTCGAAAGCATGTTAATGAGGGCTGATTGAAATCTCCACCTGCCAGTTTGCAGTGACATTTGTTAAATATTGTCCCAATCCCTGTCTAGCTGCAACTTTTCATACTAATTCTGTAGAAATCAGGGACAGGGAGGGAGGTAGTCAAAGAAATGATCAATGGTTACTAAATTCAGTGGCAATCTCCTTTGTTTCTAAACATCATAGAATCATAGAAACTCACAGGACAGATGCAGCTCACAGCACAAAGCTATTCTGGAGCAAAAGCACATGAAATAGAATCTACAGTCGTGAAGTTAGACACAGTTAAAGAGGAGAATGGCAGATTGCAGCAGATATATGGAATCCCAGCTGTTGATGTTAATTAATTTTGAGTAACTCCCTACCAAATTCACGGCCATGAAAAATGTGTCACGGACTGTGAAATCTCAGGTCCTCCGTGAAATCGGCCATCAGTGAACATCACGCGTTTTACTGATTGACACAAGACTGAACTCGTTGGAGGAAGGGCTTCTGGTGCATTTTGAGTGTAACAGTCTCAAGTATTAGCAGACAAGTGACAATGCCAGGAATCAAAAACAGCCACAACCATTACAGCAGCAAATCGAGTGAAAGAATTTGGAAGCAAAATTCTGCACGTCGATGGTGGAATACTGTTTTGTACAAGCTGCAATGTTTCATTGGATCACACACGGCAGGCAACGGTTCACCACCACTTGGAGTCTGAAAGCTATAGTAGCAGAAATACAACATCCGACACTGCACTACTGAAATGAACACGCAAAAACAAGTCAACAGAGAGCTCAGAAAATCATCAGTTGGTTACAATGGAACTTGTGGATGCATTTGCAAGCACCAAGATACCATTGGAAAAACCTGATCACCCAAATCTGCGGGTATTCACTCAACATAATGTGCAAAATGGTGGTTGCTTGCCAAGAGCAAATAAACTACGACAGGACTACCGACCGAAGGTTTTTGCTACATGTTGTGAGGACAATTCCAACAAACTCAGTCGTCACGGAGAGAGATGTGTCTAAGTGTTCACAGCACAGAGACAGGGAATGAAGAAAGAGACAATTGCAGGTTGCTCCATGCTTACATTCACCATTGACGTCAGTGAGTAAAGAATGTGACCTATTTATAGTCAGCTTTTAACAATAGTTTCTGAGTATAAAATAAATGCCATTTGAAAGCAGAAACCTCCTTTGTCTTTTTTTGAGTATATAGAATGTTTTTGGGATAGTTTCTTGGAACAGCACATTCTGGAACCAACCAGAGAGCAGGCTATACTAGACCTGGTATTGTGCAAAGAGATAGGATTAATTAATGACCTCATAGTGAAGGTACCCCGAGGTAGCAGTGATCATAATATGATTGAATTTGAGTTTGAGGGAGAGAAGGGTGGGTCTAAGACTCGTATTTTAAAGTAAAATAAGGGCAATTATGAGGGCATGAAAGCGGTGTTACTGAAAGTGAACTAGCAAAGTAAGTTAACGGATAGATCAATAGAGATGCTGTGGCAGATATTTAAGGGGATATTTCAGAATACACAGAATAGATACATTTCAATGAGAAAGAAAAATTCCAAGGGGAGGATCCACCATACGTGGTTAACTAAAACAGATAAAGATCGTATCAAACTTAAAGAAAAAGCATATAATTGCATAAAGATAGGTGACAGGTCAGAAGCTTGGACAGAATATAAAAAAACAGCAAAGAGTGAATAAAAGATTAATGAGGAGGGAAAAAATTAGAGTACGAGAGAAAGTGAGTCTGGGGAATTGCATTGGTCTTCACTATTGAGGATACAAGTAACATCTCAGAAATAGCTGTAAATCAGGAAATGGAAGGGAAGGAGGAACTCAAGAAAATTACAATCACCAGGGAAGTGATACTGAACAAATTGTTGGAGCTGCGGGCTGACAAGTCCCCGGGTCCTGATGGAATTCATCCTGGAGTCTTAAAAGAAGTGGCTAGTGAGATAGTTAATGCAAAAGCAAAATACTGCGGATGCTGGAAATCTGAAACAAAAACAAGAAATGCTGGATTCACTCAGCAGGTCTGGCAGCATCTGTGGAAAGAGAAGCAGAGTTAACGTTTCGGGTCAGTGACCCTTCTTCAGAACTGACAAATATTAGAAAAGTCACAGATTATAAACAAGTGAGGTGGGGGTTGGGCAAGAGATAACAAAGGAGAAGGTGCAGATTGGACCAGGCCACATAGCTGACCAAAAGGTCACGGAGCAAAGGCAAACAATATGTTAATGGTGTGTTGAAAGACAAAGCATTAGTACAGATTAGGTCTGAATATACTGAATATTGAACATCAGCAAGTGCAAACCTGAAGAAAAACAACCTGAAAAAAACAGTGGGTAAGCAAACTGAACAAACTAAGATGAAATGAAATAAATGCAAAAAAAGATTGTAAAAAATGTAAAAAGGAATGCAAAAAAAAAGGAAGAAAAAATAACTAAAAATGACTAAAAATGAAAGTAAATTGGGGGGCTGTCATGCTCTGAAATTATTGAACTCAATGTTCAGTCCGGCAGGCTGTAGTGTGCCTAATCGGTAGATGAGATGCTGTTCCTCGAGCTTGCGTTGATGTTCACTGGAGCACTGCAGCAATCCCAGGACAGAGATGTGAGCATGAGAGCAGGGGGGAGTGTTGAAATGGCAAGCAACCGGAAGCTCAGGGTCCTGCTTGCGGACTGAGCGGAGATGTTCCGCAAAGCGGTCACCCAGTCTGCGCTTGGTCTCCCCAGTGTAGAGGAGACCACACTGTGAGCAGCGAATACAGTATACTACATTGAAAGAAGTACAAGTAAATCGCTGCTTCACCTGAAAGGAGTGTTTGGGGCCTGGGATAGTGAGGAGAGAGGAGGTAAATGGGCAGGTACTACACCTCCTGCGATTGCAAGGGAAGGTGCCCTGGGATGGGGACGAGGTGGTGGGGGTAATGGAGGAGTGGACCAGGGTGTCGCGGAGGGAACGATCCCTTCGGAATGCTGACAGGGGAAGGGAGGGGAAGATGCGACTGGTAGTGGCATCACGCTGAAGGCGGCGAAAATGGCGGAGGATGATCCTTTGGATATGGAGGCTGGTGGGATGAAAAGTGAGGACAAGGGGAACCCTGTCACGGTTCTGGGAGGGAGGGGAAGGGGTGAGGGTAGAGGTGCGGGGAATGGGTCGGACACGGTTGAGGGCCCTGTCAACCACAGTGGGGGGAAATCCTCGGTTGAGGAAAAAGGAGGTCATATCAGAAGCACCGTCATGGAAGGGATAGGTTGTCTACCAATATCCATTATAAGCCCACTGACTCCCACAGCTACCTCGACTACACTTCTTCACACCCTACCTCCTGTAAGGACTCCATTCCATTCTCCCAGTTTCACCGTCTCCGACGCATCTGCTCTGATGATGCTACCTTCCATGACGGTGCTTCTGATATGACCTTTTTCCTCAACCGAGGATTTCCCCCCACTGTGGTTGACAGGGCATTCAACCGTGTCCGACCCATTCCCCGCACCTCTACCCTCACCCCTTCCCCTCCCTCCCAGAACCGTGACAGGGTTCCCCTTGTCCTCACTTTTCATCCCACCAGCCTCCATATCCAAAGGATCATCCTCCGCCATTTTCGCCGCCTTCAGCGTGATGCCACTACCAGTCGCATCTTCCCCTCCCTTCCCCTGTCAGCATTCCGAAGGGATCGTTCCCTCCGCGACACCCTGGTCCACTCCTCCATTACCCCCACCACCTCGTCCCCGTCCCAGGGCACCTTCCCTTGCAATCGCAGGAGGTGCAATACCTGCCCATTTACCTCCTCTCTCCTCACTATCCCAGGCCCCAAACACTCCTTTCAGGTGAAGCAGCGATTTACTTGTACTTCTTTCAATGTAGTATACTGTATTCGCTGCTCACAGTGTGGTCTCCTCTACATTGGGGAGACGAAGCGCAGACTGGGTGACCGCTTTGCGGAACATCTCCGCTCAGTCCGCAAGCAGGACCCTGAGCTTCCGGTTGCTTGCCATTTCAACACTCCCCCCTGCTCTCATGCTCACATTTCTGTCCTGGGATTGCTGCAGTGCTCCAGTGAACATCAACGCAAGCTCGAGGAACAGCATCTCATCTACCGATTAGGCACACTACAGCCTGCCGGACTGAACATTGAGTTCAATAATTTCAGCGCATGACAGCCCCCCACTTTACTTTCATTTTTAGTCATTTTTAGTTATTTTTTCTTCCTTTTTTTTTTACATTCCTTTTTACATTTTTTACAATCTTTTTTTGCATTTATTTCATTTCATCTTAGTTTGTTCAGTTTGCTTACCCACTGTTTTTTTCAGGTTGTTTTTCTTCAGGTTTGCACTTGCTGCTGTTCAATATTCAGTATATTCACACCTAATCTGTACTAATGCTTTGTCTTTCAACACACCATTAACATATTGTTTGCCTTTGCTCCGTGACCTTTTGGTCAGCTATGTGGCCTAGTCCAATCTGCACCTTCTCCTTTGTTATCTCTTGCCCCACCCCCATCTCACTTGTTTATAATCTGTGACTTTTCTAATATTTGTCAGTTCCGATGAAGGGTCACTGACCCGAAACGTTAACTCTGCTTCTCTTTCCACAGATGCTGCCAGACCTGCTGAGTGAATCCAGCATTTCTTGAGATAATTAATGTGTTGGATTTAATTTTCTAAAATTCCCTAGATTTGGGGAAGGTTCTGTTAGATTGGAAAATAGCCAATGTAACTCCTTTATTCAAAAAGGGAGTGAGACAGAAAGCAGGAAACTACAGGCCAGTTAGCTTAACATCTGTCATAGGGAAAATATTATAAGTTATTATTAAAGATGTTATAGCAGGGCATTTCGAAAAGTTCAAGGTAATCAGGCAGAGTCAACATGGTTTTGTGAAAGGGAAATCATGTTTAGCCAATTTATTGGAATTCTTTGAAGAAGTGACATGTGCTGTGGATAAAGGAGAACTGGTGGATGTACTGCACATTTGATAAGGTGCCACTTCAAAGGTTATTGTGGGAAATAAAAGCTCATGGTGTAGGGGTAACGTATTGCATGGATAGAAGATTGGTTAGCTAACAGGAAACAGAGCAGTTGGCATAAATGGGTCATTTTCTGGTTGGCAAGATGTAACGAGTGGTGTGCTATGGGGATCAGGGCTGGGGCCTCAACTTTTTACAATTTATATAAATGACTTGGATGAAGGGACTGTAGGTATGGTTGCTAAATTTACTGATGACACTAAGATGGGTAGGAAAGTAAATGTCCTGGGGTGGGGTGGGGGTGGTGGTGAATGGAGGTGTAGAGAGATTGGACGTCCATAATGAAGAGGAGGCGGTTAGGGCCAGGAAACTGGAAATTGTCAAAATAACGTACAGCATTAGAAGAGTCACGGATGTAAGTGGGAAGAAACTGGACATGGGAGAAAAGATAGAGTCAAGATAGGAAGAAATAAGTTCAGTGGGGCAGCTTTGTTATTTAATCTCTCCTGTCCTCTGCCCTATCACACACCTTCCCCTTTGTCCTCTTCTCACCATCACCCGCCCATCCCCCCTGCTCTACCCCCTTCACTTGGGTAAAACCTAATTCTTTTCTAACCTTTGCCAGTTCTGATGAAAGGTTACTGACCTGTGACGTTAACTTTGCTTCTCTCTCCACAGATGCCGCCTGACCTGCTGGGTATTTCCAGCACTTTCTGTTTTTATTTCAGATTTCCAGTATCTGCAATATTTTGCTTTGATTACTCTGATCTCTGCTTATTGACCCACTCACCAGAGGGAAGAGTTTTTCTCCATTTACTCTCTCAAAACCTCTCATCATCTTGGAAACCTCTATTCGGTCACCTCTTGGCCTTCTCTGTTCCAAGGAGAACACTCCTAACTTTACCAACCTCTCCTCATAATTGAATCCCCTCATCTCTGGTTCATTCATTCATTGGTATCCTCTTCTTCCCAGGAGGTTGACTGTCATGGAGCTGTCCTTACACATTCTGCATAGGTCAACTGCATCCAATCCATTATATCCGCCATCCATTTTCTTCTCTGCTTCCCTCTCCTACATTTTCCGTTGATCTTTCTGTCATGCATTTCTTTGTGGTATCTTAACACAATAAGGTACGTGGATTCCAGTTTCTTGAAGATCTCTGGAAGCTTTATCAACACTAATTGATAATAGGTAATAACACTAATTGATAATAAAACTTATAAATACAATACAGAGCAAACTATATACAGAACCTTTGTCCGGTGAGTTGCAGTGCAGAGTGCCCATGGCTTCTAGTCCACATGACTACATCCTGGTACTTAGATCATTAGCATACTGAGTTCATAAAGAGATATCACTTAAAGCGATCATGTAACATCGCATTTTTTTCCAAATATAAATTTCGTACGCTAAGTCAAACACATAAAATTGGATTACATCAAAATTAGTTATACAGGGTTAAAGATAATAAAATTTACGAGTATAAAGATAGTGATTGTAAAATTTATGAGTGCAGAAGCTGAAGAGTCCATACATTGTTTCAGTGGTTTGACAACTCTTTCAGATCTAGTTGCGGTATAACCTGCTGGGGATGTGGATTTCACCCTTGGCTGTTCTTGGTTTGCAGATGTGTTGTCAGTGTGATGGTTGTTGGCCTGTTGTTCCGTCTGTAGGGCATTTCCGATCGTGTGACGGTCATTCAGCATTGCTGGTCACAACCGAATCCACTTATTTACGGTCAAAGGTCTGGGCTTACCCTTATGAATCACACTGAAAGATGATGAATAATGCAATCGACATAGGTTTCAGATTTCGAATAATAAGAGCACGTTTAATATGTACAGCGAATCTCAATATGGCAAAACCGATGCTAACATTCCCGTATGACTAACAACAAATCGATTACTTCGCCTTGGATTTCTTAAACTCAATTCCTCCATGTTCCCTTCTGGGAATAATGGGAACTGCTGGTCTTGCGTCATCTAGTTGAGTACTATACAAGGTGTGAACTGTTTCTGATGGGCTCTGTTGTCCAGATCGATTGACTTGATTATATCAACCGATGGATTTCATTGTCTCCTAAGCCAGCTTGGAGCCAATGATGATGTGGGTGGCTGGCTGAGAGCAGAACGCAATGTCTCTGTTGGGTGGGGTGGGTTTTGGTTTAGCATTTGAAAAGCTTGTCCTTTCTGGTCTGAGACTGACAGCCTGTCTTTTGGTGACTGTGTTTTAAACATGGTCCTTTTCACAGCCATTTTCCTAAAACTGGGGTTTTACCCCTGGCGAATAAAGTCTTGGATTAAAAATGATAATCCTTCACATCACACCATCATCATTGGAATGTGTTCTGTCAAGTCCATTGTGCGCAATTGGAGTACTACACACTTCTCTTAATTAGCTTTGAGTCCTCCTCAGCACTGCTCCATTAGGTGTTGTAACCTTGCAGGACCTAGGCTCACTGTGTACTTTGCATGCCTCTGTGGGTAACCAGGTTCTCATTGTGGAGCATATAATCCTGACCTTTTGTCCTATGTGCAGTTGAGGTAGTTCCGCCCCTGCATGTTGGTCATGCACCATCTTTATTCTCCCTTTTGTTACGTCCAGGTGAGAAAGGGGTCTAGGGGTTCCCTCTCAACCTTTTCCTGGTTTGATTTAATTTTTAAAACACGAGTTTTTAGCTAAATGGTTCGCCACTAGTCTTAGGAGTTCAGACTTTCTAGCCTTGGCATGGACAGTGATCCCACACTGCTCAGCCATTTTTCTCAGCCCCTCCATAGACAGCGTTTTTAATTTATCCCAAGTTACATCACCCTGGCTTGGGAAGTTACAGAGTGGATAGTCAGAAGCTTTTTCCCAGGGTGGGAGAGTCAGTTACTAGGGTTTAAGGTGAGAGGGGCAAAGTTTAGAGGGGATGTGCGAGGCAAGTTCTTTACACAGAGGGTGGTGAGTGCCTGCAACTTGTTGCCGGGGGAGGTGGTGGAAGCAGGTACCATAGAGACGTTTAAGAGGCATCTTGACAAATACACGAATAGGATGGGAATAGAGGGATACGGACCCCGGAAGTGCAGAAGGTTTTAGTTTAGGCAGGCATCAAGATCGGCGCAGGCTTGGAGGGCCGAGTGGCCTGTTCCTGTGCTGTACTGTTCTTTGTTACTGGCTTCAGTCACAGACATGTTCGTATTCTAGCACACACAATCACAACAAAACCTGTATTGAAATCTTTTCTCTTTTTGATTGAGATCAATTTGACTTCCCACTTCCAATGTCTGTGGGTTGAATCCAGATGCTAGCCCCCAAGTTTCTGTTACTACCAGGTGAGAAAAGGGTCTAGGGGTTCCCTCTCAGCCTTTTCCTGGTTTGACAGCAACAGGGTTTAATTTTAAAACACCGAGTTTTTAGCTTCTCCTCAGTGAATCCTTGTTCACTGCTCTCCAATTATAACGGCAAAGAAATCAACCAGACAGGTTTTTTTAGATTTAAACAAGAAAAGTGTAAGTTTAGTAACCTTAAAACTGTCATTTGTTTAAAACTACTAACAATACACGATGCGACCACACTAGCTTGCATACGCAATGAACACACACAGATAGAGTCAGAAAAGGAGAAGGAATCAAGGGGAAAGGTTTGAAGCAACAGCTGGAGTTTGTTTACTGTCTTTTGAGTTTCATGTAAAGTCTTTGATTATAGTTTGATCTTGCTGTCTTGTTGAGGCCCAGTACATCCTTTCAAACTTGTTTCGATGTTTTTCTGTCTTCTTGAAAACCAGTTGCAGTTTCATCTTTTCGTGAGAAAGAGAGAGAGAGCAAGACATGGAGATGGTGTCTTCCTTCAAGTTCAGTTGCAATCTCTTCTTTTCATGAGAGAGAGAGAGAGAGAGAGGTGCTGTCTCTCTATTCAAGTTCAGTTGCAGTCTGACTTCAAACTGTTCTGTGAACCCAATTCAAACCAAACCTGGGCCAGCAGGCCAGTCATGTGACTAGCTTTTTTTTCAGGACAACCTGCCCAGTGAGATTTTGTGGAATCTTTCAATCTTAGTAGACATCCTCAGTAGAGGGCTGGAATGCTGACCTTCGTACACTCAATGTCTTTTGATCAAAATTAATTTGGTTAATTGGATCAGGGAGCAATTCCATTGTCTTCTCCAGGCAACTGTCTCTTAGAATGCAAATGTTTTCAGCCCAGTAAGAGTTAAAAATTAATTTTCCATGTGACAAAATTAATATGCCTCATTCTTGGCAGGTGTGGTTTTCATCACACCTCCACATCCAGCAGAATGAAATTCGATTTTAGAAGTGCATTTCATTAAAAGAAAATAGAGAGAAGAGAAAGTGCAGGAAAACACACATTCATTTAGAAATCCTAAAAGTTGTTACAGCCTGTCTTTCCTTTGTAGCAGTGCTGCTTTAAACTGCCCCTTTTCCCTTGAGGTGGGTCTAGCTATGTGTTGTCCCAAAGGGGTTTGATGTTTCTTCACTATCAGCCTGCAATACGTTGGGAATGGGCATCCTAATAAACATGTGGTTTCTGGGGAGGTTTGCAGACAGCACATTTCCATGAGTGAGTAGGGTGTCTTTGTTCCTGTTGAGGTCTACAGGGCTCGGGTTAGATTTAATTAGCCCTGGTTTGGAGTTCTAAACATGAGAGTCAATAGTGGGTGGATCCATTCTGAACTCTTGTTCACTACTTTGATGAGTCATGCAAGGGCTTTTCACCTTAGGGGATGTTTGGTTCCTTTTCCCCTAACTGTTGGGGGTGGGGGGGGGGGGGATGTCGGATTCTTTGCTAATCTTCCCTTTGTCCTCTGGGACGCTCTGGCTTGCAGGTATTTGCCAGATTCTACTGCACTCCCCTGTGGCACTTCAACTAGTGAGGCATCACCCTCATGGTTTCTCTGCCCTCTTGAGGGCTTTCTTTGTCTCTGCACGTTTCTGTAAATGCTGTTAGCAACTCTGGTGGGGTGCTTCTCGTGTCTGCATTTACATAGGAGGATGTGGGGTCTAATTTTTCAAACATTGCGGGGTTGACTGGACAGTAGGGATTTCTATTTGGGAATCCTCTTGGATCTCCTTTAACCTGTCCTCTTTGTCCCTTTTTCCCTTTTCCTCTCTAATCTTTTGCCAGCTGTGTGCCTGCCTGTCCCCTTTTGTTCTTGGCGGGGGTTCCTTACAGTTCACCAGCCCTCTGCTGGAGAGTCCTCCAAACACTGATACAGGACTTAGGGGTGCAGGTTTCACTGCAGGTTGGGGTTTCCCCTCAACCTGGCACATGTGGTAACTCCTGCAGTACTCCACCACCTCTTTGTGGAGTTTTGGCCAGTCAAACTGCTGGTTTTTCATATACCGACATATACATCCACTGCAATCTCATGGGCCATTCTTAATATTTTTCTCCGTTAGCTCTGTGGCACCACTAACTAGTGAACCACTGTCCACTCTTTGTCTTCAGGTCTGTGAGGTGAACTCCATTTCCTCATCAGTACCTCATTCTTTAAAATAGCAGCAATCAGGGACTCCCTCTGCTTCACTTTCAGACTGGGCAGCCTGTGCTAACTCTCTCAATATTAGGTCGGCTTTCTGGGCCTCAGCTAGGGAAAATTTATTTAACTCATTCCCTGGGTCCTCTAACTTTCCAAAGAAAGTCTCAGACAGACAGACCTCATGGTCATCTGCCTGCAGTGCCAATTCAGTCTCCACTGGGGGAGCTGGTTTGATCATGGCCTGATTCACGACACATTCAGGGAAACTGCAGGGGTCTGTCTCCTGCCACTGCCCTGTCTCTCTGACCTCCTACAGTCTCTCTTTCTCTACTGGCCAGATCATTACCTAGGAGCAAGTCAACCCTGTCCACAGGCAAACTCGGGACAACCCTACGGTTACCGGTCCCAAAAGTTGGTCGCACTCCAAGTGCACCTGACGTAAAGGTACAGGTGTACACTGCCCTCCAGTTCCATTCACCACCATTCTGCATTTACTGGGGGAGAGGTCAGGCCTTTTCCCAGTAAAAGGGATCTAGTGGCCCCTGTGTCCCTGAGGATGACTATGGGCTTGCTTGCCCATAGTTACTGTAGTAACTGTACTGTAGTTACATAGTTGGGGTTACTGTCCCTTCAGATACAAAACCCTGATAACCTTCAGAAATCTTATTAAATTTTCCTGCACCCACAGCAGTATGTTTTCTGGGCCTTACTGCTGCTGCAGTTAAAGCCACAGCTTGTTCCATTGTGCTTTCCATCAGGGTCCCTTCTCATTCACTGATTAACCTTACAGGCTTTCCCCATTGTTTCCAGCAATCAGCTCTTAGATGACCTGCTTTATTACAATGGAAGCACAAGGGTCTCTGGGTCTCACTCCTACTTACAGAACCTTCCTTTTTGGCTGGAGGAGGGTCCCCTGTGTCTCCGGCTTTTCTCTCTCTCCCAGGACTGCTTGTGCTTCTATCACCTCCCCACCCTTTGTCTTTTTCGGATTTGTGGGGGTGACTAGGAAAGGTTTTCTAGAGAACCGACTTATAATTGAGAGCAAACTCATCAGCCAGAACTGTGGTTTGCCTGTCTCTATGAACTTTTCTTTTCCTCTACATGTGTCTTTATGGAGAGTGGGAGAGAGTTTTTTAAATTCCTCAAGCAAAATTACCTCTCTGAGATTTTCATAGCTGAGCTGTACTTTAAGAGCCCTTAGCTACTGGTTAAATGCCAGCTGCTTACTTCTCTCAAACTCCAAATTAGTTTGATCAGCTTGTTTCTTGAGGGTTCTGAACTTTTGGCTGTTGGCTACCGGTACTAACTAATATGCCCCAATTATAGCATTTTTTTCAGTTCATAATTTGATGAACTCTCATCTGGCAACAGGGAATAAACCTCATTGGCTTTTCCTGTTAACTTACTTTGTAACAGGAGAGTCCAAGCCTCAGCTGGCCACTTTAACTGCCTTGCAAGTTTTTCAAAAGATACAAAAAATACTTCCATGTCTCCCTCATTGAATTTTGGGATCAGTTGAGTAAATTTTAACAATTCAGTACCCAGCCCTGAATTACAATCCTCCATATTTGTCGTGCTTTCACTGGGGTTTCTCTGTTCCTTCCCCTCCACCCCCCCTTACTTAACTCAAGCCACCTCAGTTCTCTCTTATCATATTCCTTCTGTAAGGTTCTTTCTCTCTCCTCTCTCTTTTTTTCATTACGCCTGTCTCTCTTTTTCTCCTTCTCTTTCCCAATGTCCCTTCTGGAAGGTTCTTTCTCTTTCTCTCTCTCCTTTCTCTTTTTCTTTCTCCTGTCTCTCTCTTTCTCTTTCCCTGTCTTCTAATTCAGGTTTCCTCAGTTCCAATTGTATCTTTGCTAGCAATACCCTGTCAGAGTCTATTTCTATCCCTGTTTCTGCTTCTTCAGATTCAAGGGAAAAATGGTTAGCCACTAGTCTTAGGATTTCAGACTTTCTAGCCTTGGCATGGACAGTGATCCCACACTGCTCAGCCATTTTTCTCAGCTCCTCCATAGACAGCGTTTTTAACTTATCCCAAGTTACTTCACCCTGGCTTGGGAAGTTCTCGGCTTCAGTCACAGACATGTTCGTATTCTAGCACACACAATCACAACAAAACCTGTATTGAAATCTTTTCTCTTTTTGATTGAGATCAATTTGACTTCCCACTTCCAATATCTGTGGGTTGAATCCAGATGCTAGCCCCCAAGTTTCTGTTACTACCAGGTGAGAAAAGGGTCTAGGGGTTCCCTCTCAGCCTTTTCCTGGTTTGACAGCAACAGGGTTTAATTTTAAAACACCGAGTTTTTAACTTCCCCTCAGTGAATCCTTGTTCACTGCTCTCCAATTATAACGGCAAAGAAATCAACCAGACAGGTTTTCTTAGATTTAAACAAGAAAAGTGTAAGTTTAGTAACCTTAAAACTGTCATTTGTTTAAAACTACTAACAATACATGATGCGACCACGCTAGCATGCATACGCAATGAACACACATGCAGATGGAGACAGAAAAGGAGAATCAAGGGGAAAGGTTTGAAGCAATAACTGGAGTTCATTTACTGTCTACTGAGTTTGATTAAAGTCATTGATTGCAGGTCGATCTTGCCATCTCGTTGGGGCCCAGTACACACTTTCAAACTTATTTCGATGGTTTTCTGTCTTCTTGAAAACTAGTTGCAATTTCATCTTTTCGTGAGAAAGAGAGAGAGATTCTGTCTCTCTCTATTCAAGTTCAGTTGCAGTCTGACTTCAAACTCTGTGAACACAATTCTAACCAAACCTGGGCCATCAGGCCAGTCATGTGATTAGCTCTTATTTTCAGGACAATTTGCCCTGTGATGCTTTGTGGATTCTTTCAATCTTAGTCGACATCCTCAGTAGGGGTTGGAATGTTGACCTTCAGACACTCAATGTTTTTTGATCAAAATTAGTTTGGTTAATTGAATCAAGGAGCAGTTCCATTGTCTTCTCCAGGCAACTGTCTCTTAGAATGCAAATGTTTCCAGACACTGTCCTTTTAGAATGCGGGTGCAACCATGTTTTCAGTCTAGTAAGAGTTAAAAATTAGTGTTCCATATGATGAAATTAATATGCCTCATTCTTGGCAGGTTGGTTTTCATCACACTTGTTTTTCGAGCAGTGTCTCCTGCATCTTGGAGATCTTGGACAGAGGATGTCTTGGCAGAATCATTCCATTTGCCTTCCAAACATGATCTCTTCCATTAATAGTAAGACAATATCCATAGGTATAGCTATGTGGTGTAACATGGCAATACGAAAATCTTGTTTTGTCATCCTACACTTGAGGATAAGTGATTTAACTGTGCAAACCATTTGCTCAGCAAGACCATTAGATCTAGGGTAGTGTGGTGAGGACGTCACATGGTTTACGCTCCATTTGGCACACATTTCCCTGAAAGGTCTGTCTGTATACTGTGGCCCATTGTCTGAAATAATTTCTTCAGGTGCACTGAACAGACTGAATATGGCGCTCAATGTGCCTGTGACAGCCATGGTTGAAGTGTCTTTTACCTGTCTGACAATTAGAAATTTGGAGAAATAATCAGGGACTAAGATAAAGTCATCTCCATTCACGGTAAATAAATCAGTGGTGATTTTGGACCAAGGGACTGACGGAACCACATGAGGGTGTAAATGTTCTTTATGTTGTTGTGGCTGGTGGCTCTGGCATGCCTCACACATCCTCACTAATTTCTTAATGTCACCATTGATCCCTGGCCAATAAACAATGTCTCATGCCAGTCCTCTCGTTCGCTCTATGCCCATATGGTCTTGGTGAATTATTTTTTTTAAATTTAGAGATACAGCACTGAAACAGGCCCTTCGGCCCACCGAGTCTGTGCCGACCATCATTTACATTAATCCTACACGAATTCCATATTCCTACCACATCCCCACCTGTCCCTATATTTTCCTACCACCTACCTATACTAGGGGCAATTTACAATGGCCAATTTACCTATCAACCTGCAAGTCTTTGGCATGTGGGAGGAAACCAAAGGACCTGGAGAAAACCCACGCAGACACAGGGAGAACTTGCAAACTCCACACAGGCAGTACCCAGAATTGAACCTGGGTCGCTGGAGCTGTGAGGCTGCGGTTCTCACCAATGCGCCACTGTGCCAAGTTGTGACAAGATGCCCTGTCGGAGAGCTTTGGGTACAATCACTTGTTTTTCTTTGAAGGTTACGCCTCTTGAGATACTGAGTTCATCTCTGTAAGGCTAAAAGCATCTGAGTGTTTCTGGAACATCTTTTATCGTATCAGGCCCACCTTCTATGATGACTCTCCACAGTACCTTCAGTTGTGGGTCATTGGCTGTTTCTGATTGTAGTTGGTCACACAATTGTGCTGACCAAAATGCAGTAAATCGATTTTGAGCACATCTTCCACCTCAATGTCCGTGCTGTCTACTTTGCAGATCCAGTGGGACTTCATTCTTGTTTGAATTTGGCAATCTGATCAGCGTATCCAAGGTGACCATTTTGGTACCCGGTTTGTCACAGATGTCGAAGTTGTACCCCTGTACTTTCACTAAAAGCCACTGTAGTCGAGGTGGTGTGCTTGTTAAGGGTTTGCACCAGATCATCTCCAGTGGTTTGTGGACAGTTTCCATCGTGAACTGTTTACTAAACAGGTAGGTGTGGAACCTTGCGATCCCAAACACCAGAGCAAGTGTTTCCTGCTCTATGTTTGGGTAATTGGACCATGCTGAGGATAAACTTTTGGATCCGAATGCAATTGATTTGCCATCCTGCAGGATGCATGCTCCTAGCCCTTTCTGTGAAGCACTGACTTCCAGGATTGTCTTCTTCCTTGGATCGTAGCACTGCAGGGTGCAGGTTTCTGCTGACAATGCTTGTTTGAGAGACTCAAACATATGCTGATGGTCCTCCTGCCATTCAAATGGTGATGATGCTTTGTCAGAAAAATTGGGAATGTATGGTGCCAAGAAGTTGAAAAATCCAAGACCTCTCAGTAGATCTTGTTTGACTTGTGGGGTGGGCATATGCCTTACATCTTCGACTTTGCCTGGGTCAGGATGGATTCCACATCCTGAATAGATGGAGCCAAAGAAATTGACCAGATTTACATTCACCTGGCACTTCTTGCTGTTAAAAAGGCGCCCTTTGCGACAAGCTACTGCCATCAGTGAGTGAAGATCTCGATCGTGCTCTTTGCTTTTGCCCATTATCGCAATATCATTGGCAATGCAGATACATCCAGGCATGTTTTCTATAATTCTGTCCATATGCTGCTGAAACAGAACTGGACTGACAGATAAGCTGAAGGGTAGTCTCTGGAAGCAATATCTTCCAAATGGTGTTCTGAAGGTGGTGACTTCTTGAGATTCCTTAGCTAGATATACTGACCAATAACCATATTCAGCTTCCAACTTGGAAAATAATTTGGCTCCTGCGAACTTGGGATTCAATTCCTCTAATGTTGGAATCTTGTGGGGGCATCTCTTTCGGGAGAGATTTAGATGCTTTAGATCTAGACAGACCCTGATTGGCCCATCCTTCTTCAGGACACATGTAATTGAGTTGCACCAGTTTGTGCGATGATGCACACGATTGATGATGTCATTGTGTTTCATATCATCCAGCTAGCATTTGAGCTTTTCTTGTACGTGCACGCTGAACTTTTTGGGAGGGTGGATTGACGGAATTGCATCCTCTCTGAGGTGCAGTATAGCATCGCCTTTGAAACCTCCAATGGCTTTAAACCCGTCTGTGTACATTTGTTGTAGGTCATGGACTGACTCAATGTGGGTACCCTTGGTCTTTTTTGCCGTAATGGGTACCTTAGTGATCTCATGGATAGTCACAATGTTGAGGTCCTGACATTCTGGTAGTCCTGCCACTGCTGGTCCGCTCATGTCTACCAGGTAAAATATTTGTGTTTCCATGCCAACTTGCCTTAGCTGCATTGCATTGTTAATGTGCCACTGCAAGGGATGGGTGACCAATTATATGCAGTTAACTTTGCAGTGGTCCCATGCACCATTAATTTCCAACGATCCAGGTACATATCCTTCAGGATATTTGCACTAGCTCTCGTGTCAATCTTAGTCCTGAGTGTGTTTGCCAACTTTCTTTGGGAACATCACATTAGTAGTAGCAAAATCCTCTAGTTCTTTGAATTCATCAATACAATGTGTCAGGTTCATAATATGAAATGCCCACTTGTCTTCTGGCTGAGAATCACTCCACTCCGAGTCTTCCCTCAGGTCTATTTCACTGTGGACTTCATGTATCAGTTTGCGTTTACGCAGGTCTCTGGCATTCTCCTTGTTGCTGTTGGCATGCTGCTGCACTAGTCTTCTGTTTGTTTGTGTTCTATTGTGACTTCTGGCTATGTCTTCGGAGCCACATTTCTTGCATACACGAACCCTGTGTCCTTTTGCATCGCACGCCTTGCACAGATCTTGAAATGCAGGACAACTTTACGGTGAGTGAGACAAACCACATTTACTACACAGCTCGCTTGTTTTTTGTGACCTGGTTACCATGCCGATACTGTCGGCTGCACCTAGTGGTTGCAGATGCTGTTGTCCAGCTACAATGGCTTCGTATTTCTTGCCATCTTCTAGAAGTGCATCAATATTCTGACCTTTCTTTTTCTCCAAGAGGTCTTTTTGAAACACTTCAATAGGTGTTGAGCCAATCACCAGCTCTATTATTCGCTCCAACAGTTCAGTTTCTGAAAAATCGCATTCATTGCCCTTACTACAGCAACTACTGACGAATTGATCTGTTGATTCCTGTGGCTGTTGTCTGTAGGACGTCAATTTCAGGCAATGAATTCTAAAATACACTCTTTCCCAAAGCTGATCCTCTAGCACTTTCCATATCTTTGTGGGATCTTTCTGGTCCTCTTTAGATAAGCCAGAGTTATTGACTCTGTGTAACCCCTCATTTCCAACTGCTATCAGTATTTTCACAGCCTGCCTCTCTGGTTCTGTAGCAGCTTGGTCTCTGAAGCAAAACTACATTCTTTGTTTAAAATGTTTGAACTCAGATAGGATATCAACGGCCTTCCAGTTTAAGCTGGGAAATTTGATATCCATCCTTCTGCTGATTTATTGGCATTTTTCGGACACTATGGATATGCAAAGATGTTTCAGTAATCCTATTATTATAAGGACACTCCGTGTGTGCCTCCAGCAGTGTATTTATTTTATATTTCACTTTGTTCAGCTCTGTGTGTGCCTTCAGCACTGTACTTATTATGACTTTTCTATTTGTGACTTAAAACTTGTTTTAAAACTTATTCTATTGACTCTGCGCTGTTCCCAATTACAGTCTACTCTCTTTTTTCTTTGTTTGAATTTAGGTGCACTTTTTCTTTGTTCAGCATGGGGCTCCCAGCGGCCCTTTAAATTTTAAATGGCACTGTCCCGACTCAGTTTGCTGCTTAACTGGACTTGCCCAGCTCAAATGTTCTCACAATTTGTGGAGTAAGTATGCCTTATTTTCTTCTGTTTTCTGTACTATGGGAACTTCTGACTTTTGGTACTGCTTTTAAATCGTGTTTGCTGCTTCACCCGTGGTCTTCAAGCTTGTATCTTGTCTTTTAAAAAAAGCAATCATCGCTGTATCCCACCACTGCCACCATGTCATGTGTTTCTTTGTGTTATCTTAAGCAACACAATGAGGTATCTGGATTCCAGTTCCTTGAAGATCTCTAGAAGGTTTATTAACAGCTAAAATTAATACATACAATACAGAGCAAAATATATACAGAACCTTTGTTCAGGGTGTTGCAGTGCAGAGTGCCCCTGGCTTCCAGTTACAAGACTACATCTTGGTACTTAGCTCATTAGCATACTGAGTTCTTAAAGGGACATCACTCTTAAAGCGATAATACAACATCTTCAAATAATTGTCTGTGTCTACCTTCTGCTCTAATGATGTGACTGAAGTATTGTATCATTCTCTCTTTGATTTTATGCACTAATTTCCTCTTTTCTCCAGCCATTTCCATCACTTCCTCATTAGTCTTTCTGTCTGTGTAGGATATGTGGAACATCCTCTGATATGTCCACATCTTGAATGTATTCAGCTTATCAATGGTCTCTTTATTTGTTGTCCATGTCTCCGAGGCATGTAACATAGATGACAAAATGTAGCACCTCAGTATTCTTTTCCTAAGATTCAGGGTCAGTTTCTTTGATGTTAACAAGTCCTTCATTCTGACAAAGCTGGTCTTGGCTATCTCAATTCTCCTTCGGATCGCACAGTCAGATCTTCCACCATCTGTAATAGCCTTTCCAAGATATGTAAACCTTTTCACTTGTTCCAGGACTTGTCCATTTACTTCAATTTTCACTTCAGGGGTTAGGTCTCTGCTTATCGCCATTGTCTTGGTTTTCTTCACATTCATTCTTAATCTATATTCCACACTCCGTGCATTCACTTTGTTCACTATTTCCTGTAGGGTCTCTTCTGACTCTGCAATCAGTGCAGTGTCATCAACGTATCTCAAGTTTTTAATGTTCAACCCAGAAATATCGCAACCTGGTACATGTTCTATGTCTCTGAAGATAGTTTCAGTGTACAGATTGAACAGTTTTGGGGACATAACACAACCCTGATGCACTCCTCTTTTGATTGGGAAACTGTCTGACAATCTGTTCTCACGTCTCATCACCACTGATTGCGTCCAATATGGATTCTGAATTATTAGGACATAGTCATGATGCTTAGAGACTAATGGCCAGTCACCTTGGAAGAGTCAGGGTACTCACCAAGTATTCACCCATGGTTAGTCATGGAATCTAGTTTAAACAGTGTTAGTGATTTAGGCAGACTTGGGCCCCCTGCAGAGGTGGCTACTGCAAATAGGAACAGGGAAGAAGAGGACTTGCTAGGAAGTAGGAATAGCCAGGTGAATGACAAGGGCAGCCATCTGATGATGCTACTCTCAAACCCAGACAAGAACTGGGAGGAATGTGAGGACACTTCACCACAGTGGTAAAATAGATAACTGCATGAAAGAGATGTTAAGACTCAACATCAACATTTTAGGATTGGCAATAGTTAGATGGATGGAATCTGGGAAAATAGACAAAGGAAAACAGGTGATGATCTTCTCAGGTGGTTGAGAGATAAGCATGGAGTTGAAATAGTGATGACAAAGAAGGTAGAAAGAACAATGCTGTGGTATTTGCCCATATCAGAGAGAGTGATTATGACAAAATTTAAAGGGAAATGAACATTGTGTGTTTACAACTGTATGGGCCCACGCAGGTTCACAGTGATGAAGAAGTGGACGTATTCTATGAGGAGGTGTAAAAAGCATTGAAGCATGTGAAGAGTGGAGCCAACTTGATAGTCGTGGGTGGTTTGAATGCAAAAATTGGTGGAGAGGGGTACGGAAATGTGGGAGGAGCTTATGGACTAGGAACGAAGAGCAGCAGAGGTGAACGCCTGATACAGATCTGTGAGGAAAACTACTTGGTCATCTTGAATACATTCTTCAAACAACACCCAAGATGACTGTCCACCTGGAAGAAGCCAGGAGACCTTCACAGAAATCAAATGGATTTTCTGATGATCAATGAAAAATACAAGAACAGCATCACGAGTGCCTTCACTTACCCAGGTGCAGACATCAATTCAGATCATTGCCTGCTTGTAATGAAGATGAAGATCAGGCTGAAAAATCCTGACAAGATATCCCATGAAAGATCAAGCCAATTTAGACAGACTGAGAGAGGAAGATGTGATGATGAAGTATGCTGCGGCGGTTACTATCAAGATCTTAGTGAGGAGAAAACAACAAAAAGGCATTGGGAAAGATTGAAACAGGGCATGGAATATACAGTAACTGAGACAATCCCTAAGAAAGAGAGGAAGAAATATCTAGAGTGGGTGACTGATGAAATACTGGATATGATGGAGAAAAGGAGGCAGAATAAGAACAATAAAGAAAAAAAAGATAACATTGAAGGGCAGATAAGAAAAGCATGTAGGGTGACCAAGGAAAGGTAGGATGAAGACAGTTGCAAGGAAATAGAAGAACTGGAGAAAAGGCATAATATGAGAGCATCGCATGAGAAAGTTAAAGCACGGAGAGACAAGAAGAAAATAGCCACAAATAGTGGCTGTATAAGGAGCAATGAAAGTGAATCTCTCTTTGAAATAGATAGGGTAGAGAAATGATGGGTGGAATACATCGTTGAGCTGTATGACGATGAAGACAGAAGTGAATTGGCACCAGAGGGAAGAGAAGGACCAGAGATAATAGAGGCAGAAGTCAGTGCAGCGATCAAACAGATGAAAGCAAAGAAAGCAGCTGGAATCGATGAGATACCAACAGAATGGCTGAAAAGCCCTGAATGATGTTAACATTGGGAAACTGACAGACCTCTGCAACAAAATTTACAAAACAGGATTCATACCTGTGGATCTTATGCAGTCAATGCTTATTAAGCTCCCAAAGAAACCAAAAGCCTGAGAGTGTTGGGAGCACAGGACAATAAGCCTCACGAGCCATGTGATGAGAATGATTTTAATAATCATTTGGGAAAGAAATGACCAGTCTATAGAAGCAGAGATAGATGATAGTCAGTCAGGAGTCAGACCAAAGAAAGGAATATGAGAGGACATCTTTAACTTGACAGTAGTGATCGAAAGATATCTGGAAGTACAAAAACCTCTGTATGTATGTTTTATAGACTGTGCGAAGGCATTTGATAGAGTCTACCATCAGAAAATAATGGCGTGCTTATACAAACTAGAAATTGACATCTCTGGTAACATCCTGGGAGACTTCCTATGTTACATCTTTACTGAAATGTGGTGTCCAGAATTGTCCTCAATGTCCCAGCAGAGGCCTAACAGATGATATCTTCCTTGTCTAGTTGTACAGAGGGACAGGAAACCTGCCATTGTGTTGGTGATTGTCTGTGTTGTGATGGTTTCTCCTGTGAGCATGGTTCTTGGGAGTGTGAACAGGTAAGAGCAAGAAGCAATAGTTGGTAAAATAATCTGAGCGACTGGGTGAACAAGAGCACTTGGACCAGAGGAGGGAGGGCTGTGTGGGCAGGGATCACCCCCAGCGCTGCCCATGCTGTTTTATCACCAATGTATTGGGCAATGAGTTTCTTATAAAACCCCTTTTAACTCAGCAAGTTATGGAATTGCTCCACTGTATACGAACACTGTTACATTGCAAACCTCATAGTATAACTGATGAAGTTCATTTATCTCATAATTAGGGTCTTACCAAATTCACGGTCAAATTTTACAAATTTCAACAAGACAGCATTTTAGGAATCATGAATTTAACGATTTCACGTATTTAAATCGTAAATCTCACGGTGTCGCAACAAACCATGAAAATGATCTATTTAAAACTAAAAAAAGACAAAAGATGATTTCTGGTGTCAAATAACATTTATTGTATACTCAAAAACTATTGCAAAAAGTTGATTATAAACAGATCACATTCTGTACTCACTGAAGTCAGTAGAAGCCATTTATTTGCAGACTGAGTGTACCCGGAAGCACAGTGCGGTTTCAGTGAACATGATGTTTTCCATAGGCCAGCTAAAAGAGAAGTGTAGGGAACCGAGTCCACCCCTTTACCCTACTTTCATAGATCTCACTAAGGCATTTGAAACCGTCACAGAGCAGGGCTCTACAAGATTTCAGGAAAAATTGTCTGTCCCGGAAGCTCGTCAATCTCATCCACTCCTTCCATGACAACATGAAACCTACAAAATGCTTAAAGGGATAGACAGGGTAGATGCAGCTAAGATGTTTCCCCTGGTTGGGGAGTCTAGAACAAGGGGACACAATTTCAAAATAAGGGGGAAGCCACTTAGGACTGAGATGAGGAAACATTTCTTTACTCAGAGAGTTGTGAATCTTTGGAATTCTCTACCCCAGAGGGCTGTGGAAGCTCAGTCATTGAGTATGTTAAAAAGCAGAGATTGACAGATTTCCAAATACCAATGACATATGAGGATAGTGTGGGAAAAAGGCATTGAAGTGGATGATCAGCCATGATCATATTGAATGGTGGGGCAGGCTCGATGGGCTAAATGGCCTACTCCTGCTCCTATGTTCCCTAACATGCACTGTACTGTTTGATGGCTGCACTTCCCACAGTTTCAGAGTGAAGAATGGAGTGAAGCAGGGTTGTGTCCTAGCTCCCACTCTGTTTGGCATCTTCTTCTCTATGCTCCTGACCTTCACCTTCACTGCAGATACGGAAGGAATCTACTTACACACTAGGTCAGACGGCAAGCTCTACAATCTATCAAGGCTGAAAGCGAAGACAAAAAACACATCACGTCCTGATCAGAGAAGCTCAATAATTTCCATCTTCGCTGTCTACGGTGCATTACGGGTATATCCTGGGCAGGACAAAATCACAAATGCAGCTGTCCCCTCAAAGGCAGAGCTCCCAAGTGTGTTGGCACTAATCAAACAGAGGCGGCTTCGGTGGATCAGACGTGTCTGCAGGATGGAAGACAGTCACATCCCAAAGGTCCTTCTGTATGGTGAGGTCACCGGGGCCAGACAACCAGTGGGCGCCCAAAGCTCCACTTCAAGGATGCTTGCAAGAATGACATGAAGACCCTAAATGTTGACTATCACACTCGGGAAACACTAGCTGGTGAAAGAGGGAAATGGTGACACATCCTGTGGATTGGTGTGCACTACCATGATGACCAGTTGCTACAGCAGCTTGGCAACAGGCGCTAACGTCAAAAACAACAACTCACAGACTCACTTGGTAGTTTCATGTGCAACACTTGTGGCAGAACCTGCCTCTCCAGGATCGGCCTTCACAGCCATCAACAAAGGCATACCAAGAGAAGACACCCCCAGCTAAATGGATTGTTTGCTGCGTTTCCATCATCTTTCATAGATAGAAGGATGCCAGTCAGCAGGGACATACAACAGCAATTTATTGTAAAACAATTGCAGCTCCGTAGTCCTATCACAATCACCCAATGTCCCAAAGTGTTTTACAACCAATGAAGTACTATTCTGAAGTGTCGTCACTATTGGAATGCAGCAGCCAATCTGCACACAGCAAGATTCCACAAACAGCAATGTGATAATAACCAGATAATCTGTTTTTGTGACATTAATTGAGGGATAAACATTGGCCAGGACACTGGGGATGACTCCGCTGTTCTTCTTCGAAATACTGCCATAGGCAGATGGGGCCTCGGTTCAATGTCTCATCCAAAAGATAGCAACTCTGACCGTGCAGCACTACCTCAGTGCTGCAGTGGGTGTGCTAGCCTTAATTGTTGTGCTCAAGACTTGAACCCACAACTTTCTGACTCAGAGTGTGAGTGTTACCCATTGTGATACAGCTAATAAGCAAGCAATGGCCACCAGACAGAATGGTGTTGGTTGAGGGATAAAGTTGTCCAGGAGACCAGAAGATCACAACAAGAAATGCTGGAATCACTCAGCAGGTCTGGCAGCATCTGTGGAAAGAGAAGCAGAGTTAACGTTTCGGGTCAGTGACCCTTCTTCGGAACTCAGTTCCGAAGAAGGGTCACTGACCCGAAACGTTAACTCTGCTTCTCTTTCCACAGATGCTGCCAGACCTGCTGAGTGATTCCAGCATTTCTTGTTTTTGTTTCAGATTTCCAGCATCCGCAGTATTTTGCTTTTAGACCAGAAGATCACCCTGACTCTTCTTTTATAGTGACATGGAGTCTCTTACATCCACCTGAGAGGGTGGAGGGAGCCTCAGTGTAACCTCCAACAGCCTGTCTTCAGTGACTAAAGTATCACCAGGGATTACAGACTTAGATCTCTGAAGTGGGGTTTGAAACCCACAACCTTCTGATTCTGAGGACAGAGTGCTACCCACTGAGCCAAGTGGGGGAATTATG
Source organism: Heterodontus francisci (assembly GCF_036365525.1). Lineage (NCBI taxonomy): Eukaryota > Metazoa > Chordata > Chondrichthyes > Heterodontiformes > Heterodontidae > Heterodontus > Heterodontus francisci. Next base: position 8,317,322 of record NC_090379.1, read on the forward strand.
CTTTTTGTAGTAATGATAGAGAGCAAGTCGATGGCTTGTATTGTCAGCAAAAGAACTGATCAAAGATTTAAACTAAAAGGAGACACCACTGACCACCAACCTAGAACGAGATGTCATGTCACTGGGCTCTGAGGGAAACCAAAGGTTAAACCCACAGCCACATAGTTTACATTTAGCACTGAAATGTTTAGTTCCAATACCAGTGGCTGCAAATCAGCAAGAACTGGAGGAGGCCATTCAGCCCCTCAAGCCTGTCTCATCATTCAATGAGATCATGGTTGATCCTGACAACACGGTGACAGGATCGCATGCCTTTAATTATTTTCTCGGTCAGAGATTGCTGGAGACAATTGAGCACAAGACAAAGGGGAGAAGATTAACTTTCTTGGAGCACTGTCTCTTCTGGAATGATTCTTAGATCCCAATGAAGGTAGGTCAACAAATTGAAAAAAAAAGCCATCTTACACCATAACAGGAAAAGCTCTGACTCCAAGAATTGGATGTGGGATTTGGAGAACAAGATGTCGAGAATGAGATGGCCGTGTCAGGCTGTCAGATATCCCAGAGTAATTGGCAAGTGAGCCTCTGCAATACCATTGTGATTTTAAAGGCCATTCTTAAGCAACCATTTTGGTTGAGATAAATTTGCCTGAAGTGGAGAGCCGGATTTTGGGAGGTACAGGTTTGGCAATAAGATACCATGAGATATTTTTCCGAGGGAAAGCCAGACTGAGGAGAAGCGACAGTCTTTACAGAATGGATTTGGCTGAAGAATGTATTTGTCCTGCCATGCAGAGTTCCAGCTGCCCATGAGAGACAGGATAAAGTGCCACTTAGAAAGGCACGGATTAATCAGGGATAGTCAGTGTGGATTTGTTAGGGAAGGTCATGTCTTACTAACTTAATTGAGTTTTTTGAGGAAGGAACAAGGAGGATTGATGAGGGTAGTGCAGTGGATGTGATCGACATGGATTTTAGTTTTTTTAAAATTCATTCATGGGATGTGGGCATCGCTGACCAGGCCAGCATTTATTGCCCATCCCTAATTGCCCTTGAGAAGGTGGTGGTGAGCTGCCTTCTTGAACCGTTGCAGTCCATGTGAGGTAGGTACACCCGCAGTGCTGTTAGGAAGGACTTTGACCCAGCGACAGTGAAGGAACGGCGATACAGTTCCAAGTCAGGATGGTGTGTGACTTGGAGGGTAACTTGCAGGTGGTGGTGTTCCCATGTATTTGCTGCCGTTGTCCTTCTAGTTGGTAGAGGTCGCGGGTTTGGAAGGTGCTGTCTAAGGAACCTTGGTGCATTGCTGCAGTGCATCTTGTAGATGGTACACGCTGCTGCCACTGTGCGTTGGTGGTGGAGGGAGTGAATGTTTGCAGATGGTGTGCCAGTCAAGCGGGCTGCTTTGTCCTGGATGGTGTGGAGCTTCTTGAGTGTTGTTGGAGCTGCACCCATCCAGGCAAGTGGAGAGTATTCCATCACACTCCTGACTTGTGCCTTGTAGATGGTGGACAGGCTTTGGGGAGTCAGGAGGTGAGTTACTCGCCTCAGGATTCCTAGCCTCTGACCTGCTCTTGTAGCAGGTATTTATAGGCCTACTTCAGTTCAGTTTCTGGTCAATGGTAGCCCCTAGGATGTTGATAGTGGGGGATTCAGCTATGGTAATGCCGTTGAATGTCAAGGGGAGATGGTTAGATTCTCTCTTGTTGGAGATAGTCATTGCCTGGCACTCGTGTGGCACGAATGTTACTTGCCACTTATCAGCCCAAGCCTGGATATTGTCCAGGTGCATTTCTACACGGACTGCTTCAGTATCTGATGAGTCACGAATGGTGCTGAACATTGTGCAATCATCAGCGAACATCCCCACTTCTGACCTTATGATTGAAGGAAGGTCATTGATGAAGCAGCTGAAGATGGTTGGGCCTAGGACACTACCCTGAGGAACTCCTGCAGTGATGTCCTGGAGCTCAGATGATTGACCTCCAACAACCACAACCATCTTCCTTTGCACTAGGTATGACTCCAGCCAGCAGAGGGTTTTCCCCCTGATTCCCATTGACCTCAGTTTTGCTAGGGCTCCTTGATGCCATACTCGGTCAAATGCTGCTTTGATGTCAAGGGCAGTCACTCTCACCTCACATCTTGAGTTCAGCTCTTTTGTCCATGTTTGAACCAAGGTTGTAATGAGGTCAGGAGCTGAGTGGCCCTGGCGGAACCCAAACTGAGCGTCACTGAGCAGGTTATTGCTAAGCAAGTGTCGCTTGATGGCACTGTTGATGACACCTTCCATCACTTTACTGATGATTGAGAGTAGGCTGATGGGGCGGTAATTGGCCGGGTTGGATTTGTTCTGCTTTTTGTGTACAGGACATACCTGGGCAATTTTCCACATTCCAGGGTAGATACCAGTGTTGTAGCTGTACTGGAACAGCTTGGCTAGGGTTGTGGCAAGTTCTGGAGCACAGGTCTTCAGTACTATTGCCGGAATATTGTCAAGGCCCATAGGTTTTGCAGTATCCAGTGCCTTCAGTCGTTTCTTGATATCAAGCGGAGTGAATCGAATTGGCTGCAGTCTGGCATCTGTGATGCTGGGGACTTCAGGAGGAGGCCGAGATGGATCATCAACTCGTTGTTGCAAATGCTTCAGCCTTATCTTTCGCACTGATGTGCTGGGCTCCCCCATCATTGAGGATGGGGATATTTGTGGAGCCACCTCCTCCAGTTAGTTGTTTAATTGTCCACCACCATTCACGGCTGGATGTGGCAGGACTGCAGAGCTTAGATCTGATCCACTGGTTATGGGATCGCTTAGCTCTGTCTATCGCATGCTGCTTACGCCGTTTGTCATGCAAGTAGTCCTGGGTTGCAGCTTCACCAGGTTGACACCTCATTTTGAGGTATGCCTGGTGCTGCTCCTGGCAAGCCCTCCTGCACTCTTCATTGAACCAGGTTGGTCTCCTGGCTTGATGGTAATGGTAGAGTGGGGGATATGCAGATTGTGGATGAGTACATTTCTGCTGCTGCTGATGGCCCACAGTGCCTCATGGATGCCCAGATTTTCATTGCTACATCTGTTCGAAATCTATCCCATTTAGCATGGTGATAGTGCCACACAACACGATGGATGGTATCCTCAATGTGAAGGCAGGACTTAGTCTCCACAAGTACTGTGCGGTGGTCACTCCTACCAATACTGTCATGGACAGAAGCATCTGCAGCAGACAGATTGGTGAGGACGAGGTCAAGTATGTTTTTCCCTCATGTTGGTGCCCTCACCACCTGTCGCAGACCCAGTCTAGCAGCTATGTCCTTTAGGACTTGGCCAGCTTAGGCAGTAGTGGTGCTACCGAGCCACTCTTGGTGATGGACATTGAAGTTCCCCTACCCAGAGCACATTTTGTGCCCTTGTCACCCTCAGTGCTTCCTCCAAGTGGTGTTCAACATGGAGGAGTACTGAGTCATCAGCTGAGGGAGGGCGGTAGGTGGTAATCAGTAGGAGGTTACCTTGCCCATGTTTGACCTGATGCCATGAGACTTCATGGGGTCTGGAGTCGATGTTGAGGACTCCCAGGACAACTCCCTCCCTACTGTATACCACCACCTCTGGTGGTTCTGTTCTGTGGGTGGGGCAGGACATACCTGGGGATGGTAGTGCCTGGGACATTGTCTGATTCCATGAGTATGACTATGTCAGCCTGTTGCTTGACTAGTCTGTGGGACAGCTCTCCCAACTTTGGCACAAGCCCCCAGATGTTAGTAAGGTGGACTTTGCAGGGTCGACGGGGCTGGGTTTGCTGTTGTTGTTTCCGGTGCCTAGGTCGATGCCGGGTGGTCCGTCCGGTTTCATTCCTTTTTATAGACTTCGTAGTGGTTGGATACAACTGAGTGGCTTGCTAGGCCATTTCAGAGGGCATGTAAGAGTTAACCACATTGCTGTGGGTCTGGAGTCACATGTAGGCCGGACCAGGTAAGGACAGCAGATTGCCTTCCCTAAAGGACATTAGTGAACCAGATGGATTTTTACAACAATCGACAATGGTTTCATGGCCATCATTAGACTAACTTTTAATTCCAGATTTATTAATTCACCTTCTGCTGTGGTGGGATTCAAACCCAAGTCCCCAGAGAAATACCCGGGGTTTCTGGGTTACTAATCTAGTGATAATACCACTATGGCACCGCCTACCCCGGTATTTGACAAGGTCCCACATGGCAGACTGGTCAGTAAAATAAAAGCCCATGGGATACAGTGGAATGTGGCAGGTTGGATCCAAAATTGGCTCAGTGACAGTAAACAAAGGGTCGTAGTCAACAGATGTTTTTGTGAATGGAAAGCTGTTTCCAAATGGTGCTCCACAGGGCTCAGCATTGGGTCCCTTGCTGTTTGTGGTATATATTAATAATTTGGACTTAAATATGGGAAATAATTGGGAAATTTGCTGATGACACACAAATTGGCCATGTAGTTAATAGTGAAGAAGAAAACAGTAGATTCCAGAATGATATCAATGGTTTTGTGTAGGCGGAAAAGTGACAAATGGAATTCAATCTAGAGAAGTGTGAGGTAATGCATTTGGGGAGGGCAAATAAAGCAAGAGAATACACAATAAACTGGTGGATATTGAGAGAGACCTTGGAGTGCATATCCACAGATCTCTGAAGGTGGCAGGACAGGTAGATAGATTGGTGAAGAAGGCATATGGAATGCTTTCCTTTATTGGCCGAGGTATAGAATACAAAAGCAGGGATGTAATGCTGGAACAGTATAGAGCATTGGTTAGGCCACAGATGTAGTATTGCGTACAGTTCTGGTCACCACATTACAGAAAGGACATAATTGGAGAGATTTACAAGAATACTGCCAGGGCTTGAAAGTTGCGGCTATGAAGAAAGATTGGATAGGCTAGGGTTATTTTCCCTGGATCTGAGGAGGCTGAAGGGTGACTTGATTGAGGTGTACAAAATTATGATGGGCCTACATAGAGTGGACAGGAAGGACAGGTTTCCCCTGGAGGGGAGGTCAGCTACCAGGGGACACAGATTTAAGGGTGATTGGTGGAATTATTAGAGGGCGCATGATGGACAATGTTTTCACCCAGAGGGTGATGGGTGTCTGGAATTCGCTGCCAGGAACGGTGTTGAAGGCAGAGACATTCAATTCTTTTAAAAAGGTACCCGGACATGTACCTGAGATGCTGTAACCTGCAGGGCTATGGACCAGGTGCTGGAAGGTGGGATTAGTTTGGGCGGATAGTTTATTTGGCCGGTGCAGACACGATGGGCTGAATGCTCTCCTTCTATGCTGTACTTTTCTATGGTTTTATCACCAGGAGGTAAAACAAGCCCTTAATGAAGGAAAAGTGGGTTACTGGAAATTCCCCATTGAGTGAGCATCATCTCTTCCTGGCTGTTTGGAAAATATCCATCGAGGTGGAAAATTGAAGCTTGGGAAGCACAGGAGAGGGACACTGACTCACATACAAACACATACACAAACACTCGGGGCTGGATTTTTAGGTCCTGCTGGTGTTAGGAACAGTGCTGGGTAAGTGATGAAAATGGCACTACTGGTCAGTTTGCCAGTTTCTTGTCACCGTTCCCACCGCTGGCAAGTTTCACCAGGGTGGGGTGGCGGAGGGGGGGTTGTTGGTGGGAGGCTGGCCCCGAGACCCAGCCCGATTTGCTAATGAGTGCAATGAAGGTTGATAAAGAGCTCATTGAGACCTCACTGATGAGCATGCTGAGATATTGGTGGGGGAAACACAAGCTGCATGCTGGGTTGGGGCAGACCAGGTGATGAAAGCTACAACACAGCAGGAGGCCAGTCATGGCTGCCCCAGGTAATTAGGTGGGTGTATAAAATGGTACAGAGGGGGACTCAGCCATTGGCACACAGGTACCATCATGTTGCTGGAACAATGTTGACTGCGTGCTCGGGCTGTTCCCGGGGTCATTCCTCCTGGCATTGTGGGGTATAATAGGAGGGGGGCAAGGCTTGCAGGCACAATTGGAAGGTCACCTGAGCACAAGAAAGGCAGCAGCTGATAATGGGGGCATGACGCTCAGTCTTTGGGTCCAATGGCAATGAAGAGCAACATTCTCCGCAGGAAGGGCAGAGTTCTGGGCATGAGGAGAGCAGAGGAGAGGGACGAGGGGCAGGAAGGCATTGGAGGCCATACCCTTAGCATAGGAATTCCCGCTGAAGACAGAGGTACCTGAACATGTTATCGAACCAATGCCGCAGGAGACTGAGCCTATCCAGGCAGTTAGTTAATGAGACTTGTGTCCACATCGCCTAAGACCTTGCACCTCACAGCATTACTCACCATACCCTGCCAGTCGCTGTCAAAGTCGCTGTGGCCTTGATCTTCTTCACCTCTGACTCCTTCCAAGGATCAGTTGCGGACCTTGGTGGTATCTCACAAATAGCTGCACATCACTGCATCTCGCAGTTCACTGATGCCCTATTTCCAAGAGCTGGGCAGTACATTCAATTCCACATAAATGGGGCCTCACAGGCACAGAAGGCAGTGGGTTTTGCCTCCATCACTGGATCCCCCAAGTGCAGGGCATCATTGATTGTTCCCATGTGGCCACCAAGGCATTCAGTGACCTGCCAGAGAAATTAATCAACAGGAAGGGCTTCCACTGCCTCAATGTTTAATTGGCCTGTGACAAGAGCTTCCTGCAAGTGTGAACTCACTTTCTTGGCAGCTGCCATTACTCCTTCATCCTCCTGCAGTTCAGGACGCTGCAGCTCTTCATTCCAGCCCCCTAAACTACATGGATGGATTCCAGGGGACTTGACGAGGGGGCTACTCACCCTCTAAAAGAACCCAAGACAGAGGCACAGAAGCCCTACAACCGCAGCCATCTGCGCACTAGGACAATCACTGAGCAGGCCATCAGGCCTCTGAAGATGCAGTACTGGTGCCTGGACCAGTCAGATGGTGCCTTGCAGTACACTCCTGCAAGGGTCTCCTGCATGGTGGAGGTCTGTTGCGCTCTCCATGGCATGGCCCTCCAGAGAGGTGTGGACCTTGAAGAGGGTGAGGCCCTGGATGGACACAGCTCAATGGAGGAAGAGGAAGATCAGGAGGTGAAAGAGGAGGAGGAGGAGGAGGAGGAGGAGGAAGACGATGAAGATGTATCACACAGAGGTGCACTGCAGAGAGAAGTGCCCAGGCCCAGCGAAGGACCGAAGGGTCTTGTCAGGATGGCAGCAACTTCGGGGTCATCTGATCCAGGAGCAATGGCATGGTGTGGAACTCAATTTGAGCTGCCTGTGAGAACACCTCCATTGAAGATGCGGTCTACCTGACACGGTGGCCTCTGCACTCGGCCACTTCCCTTGCTCCCCTTGTGACCTCAGGGGAGGTGGAGGCATCCTGCTTACTTGGCTTGAAGCTGAGATGCACATGGCAGTTGTCCTCATTGTGGAGGTGCCTCCGTCACTGGGCCCCGCTGCACAAATGGTCCCTCAATCAAAGGGGCCAAGAAGGCTGATGATGATGATGGTGTCCTGTGAGGGGTGGCACCCTCCTCTTCCTCGGTGACTCCCTCAGCCCTTGGCTGTTACTCTGGATGGCTGGAATGGGCCACAAGCTGGGGTGCAACTGGTATCCCCTCCACACATCACTGCGCCAACAGCACCACTGAACGGTCAAAGCTACATGTATTCTGTGACTGTCTGTGCGCAGTTCTGGCATTCACTGAGTGTTGCCCCATATGGATCTTCATGAGATTGGCCACTTTCTCAGTGGAGGAGCTCATATGCTCAAAGCCCTGAACAATGGTGGCACACATGAGCTGGATGCACTCTTCCATTGCACTGTCTTTGAGAACTCTGACATGTGGGAGCACATCTGTTGCTGCTGATCTAGGTAGAACCTCCTTTCCTGTGACTCCTGAGGCCCTGCGTCTGTGCCCAACTGAGGAGGGCTGTGTCTGTCCTCCATCCTCCGAGAGGGATTGCCCACAGTTGCATCCGCCCCGGCACCTTCACCTGCTTATTTGTGACATGCTCGTCACCCAGTGCCACCCTATCTAATCCTGAGCAAGGACCCACCAAGGCATACGAGCTGACGGAGGGTACCCTTGTCGGGTGTGAGGGTGCTTTTCTGAGGTGTCTTCTGGCTGTGCTTGGCCTGGTTCAGACACAGGAATTTGGAATTTGTCTTTGTGCTTTGATGTCCGAACCTGTGGGCGACACAAGAGATCATGAGAACTAGCCTTGGAGAGCAGAAACCTCTCCGATGCTGAGGCTTCCCCAATGCAGCTCAGTCTTTGGTATGTTATTGGACAGGCTGGAGTGCACTGCACCTGCTTAATCTACACATTTCAGTATCTATTCACCCTCTACACCAGGGATGCCCATCACACCTTCCCCAACTTGCTCTTGGTCAGCAACCCTAGGGGTCTCCATTGCTCCCTCCTTCACGATGGTGACAATTTGCTGGTTGGGAATTCTTCCTCCAGTCTTGGTCCTTTCTTGGGCATTGTGACCCCTTTTCTCATGCAAAGACAAAAGGGAGAGAGATAAGGCACTACTGGACTCTCTGACCAATTCCAGTGGCTCATTGACACAAGAAGCTGCATGTTTCAGTGCCAGCGGGTCCTCAGCAGCACTATGGCTCTGAGCCATTCTGAGGGGTCAATAAATGCTCTGGGCACACAGTCCTCCCATGTTCAGGAGCAGCATGTGCCGTCAGTCTCCTCAGCTGGAGTGTCTGCCCAAAGGCCGGTCCTGAAGGTCTGGAGTTGTTCTCACCTTGCCAGGGCGAATAGGATCATTGGACTTCTTCCTGCACTGCAGCCAATTTCTCCTGACCACACTCTGTCTGCTCACGGTCACTAGCACCTCGACCCAGGCCGACTGTGTCTGGCAGCGTGGCTTTCTCCTGCTACTGTCTGGGAACAGGACCTCCCTCCTCTTCCTCACTACCTTGAGTAGGATCTCCAGGTTGGCATCAGCTAAGCGAGGGGCAGCCCTACTCTGGTTCCAGTCCTCTGCCTTCCTATTCCAACTGCACCACAGCAATACATTCAGGAAATGGCAGCCACAGTAATGGTCACTGCGGTCTGTTTAAATTGGACACGCTCTCATTCTTTCCCACCTGTTTCCGTCCACACGGCTGACTGCCCAACCCACCCTCCAGCCAATTAATAGTCTGCCCATGTGAAAAGCAGGGGCTGTGACTGCTTCACCCAGGAAGTGAGATCGGGACCAGGGACAGACCTCATGACTGTTTCCTGACCCCAGAAAGAAAATCAGCCACACGCACACACCTACAGGCACACACACACATGGACAGACAGGCAGACAGGCAGACATCTTCCTCGGCCTCCTTGTCTCGAGAGACAATGGGTAAGCACCTGGAGGTGGTCAGTGGTTTGTGAAGCAACGCCTGGAGTGGCTATAAAGGCCAATACTAGAGTGACAGACTCTTCCACAGGTGCTGCAGATAAAATTGGTTGTCGGGGCTGTTACACAGTTGGCTCTCTCCTTGCGCTTCTGTCTTTTTTCCTGCCAACTGCCAAGTCTCTTCGACTCGCCACTCTTTAGACCCGCCTTTATGGCTGCCCGCCAGCTCTGGCGAACGCTGGCAACTGACTCCCACGACGTGCGATCAATGTCACAGAACCTCATGTCGTGTTTGCAGACGTCTTTAAAGCAGAGACATGGACGGCCAGTGGGTCTGATACCAGTGGCGAGCTCGCTGTACAATGTGTCCTTGGGGATCCTGCCATCTTCCATGCGGCTCACATGGCCAAGCCATCTCAAGCGCCGCTAGCTCAGTAGGGCGTATATGCTGGGGATGTTGGCCGCCCCGAGGACTTCAGTGTTGGAGATACGGTCCTGCCACCTGATGCCAAAGATTCTCCGGAGACAGCGAAGATGGAATGAATTGAGACGTCGCTCTTGGCTGACGTACATTGTCCAGGTCTCGCTGCCGTAGAGCAAGGTACTGAGGACACAGGCTTGATACACTCGGACTTTTGTGTTCTGTGTCAGTGCACCATTTTTCCACACTCTCTTGGCCAGTCTGGACATAGCAGTGGAAGCCTTTCCCATGCGCTTGTTGATTTCTGCATCGAGAGACAGGTTACTGGTGATAGTTGAGCCTAGGTAGGTGAACTCTTGAACCACTTCTAGAGCGTGGTCACCAATATTGATGGATGGAGCATTTCTGACGTCCTGTCCCATGATGTTCGTTTTCTTGAGGCTGATGGTTAGGCCAAACACACACATATAGACAGACACACAGAAACCTACAGGCCAAAAAACCACACAGACACACACATATATACCCAACAAACACACACATATAGACAGACACACAGAAACCTACAGGCCAAAAAACCACACAGACACACACATATATACCCAACAAACACACACATACAGACAGACACACACATGTACAAACACTTACACTCACTCACACACAAACTCTCATGAACACACAAACACACATGGATACAGCAAAGACATCGAGTTGGATCCCATGGACTATGGAACCCTGACATCTGGACAAAATGGGGGTCCCAAACCAGCACTTGCTGGCAGAGGACTAGACACAATCTTCCTGAAACCAGCGTTCTAATTGCCTGCCTCCATGTTCACCATCATAACAAGGATGACGGGCAGCTTCTTGATGCGGCTGGAGGGTCTGTAGCCTCACCGGGAGAGGTGGGTACTGCTGAGGCAGGGTTGTCATAACATGGAGGCTGTATCGGGGTTGGGGGGGAAGGGCGGTAGATACATATAAAAAATTAGGGGGGGGGGGGTCACAGGACATGGGGCATGGAGCATGGAGCATCCAGCTCCGATGTTCCTCAGCCTGTCGTGGGGGTCCACGTCCATGGAGCTGGCAGCCTCCGTATGCAGCGGGGGTGTGGGAGGTACAGGGAGGGTTGTGGGGCGCGGTGGGAGGGGGGTACTGCTCTACAGCCAGCAAAATGCCGACAAGCCCAAGAACTTACTCCTAATTGGACCTTATTGATGTTAATTGGTTTCCGTCTCCATGGAGCGGGCCGTTGATCCCAATCCCAGCCAGCCCCTGGGAAATTCCCCTGGCAGGCAGGAATGCCTCGGGAGCTGTCACAACACCGCTACACCCTATTTCCCCAGCATCCCCCACCCCTCCACCTCTAAACAAGCTGGGAAAATCTAGCCCATTAACACAAAAATCTAGCCTGACAGCCAGGGCAATACTGAGAGAGTGCTGCACTGTCAGAGGTGCCACCTTTTGGACGAGATGCTAAATTGAGGCTCCGGCTGACCTCGCAGATGTGCACAAAAGATCCACGGCACTATTGCAAAGAAAAGCAGGGGTGTTCTCCCCTTTGTCCTGGCCAATACTTATCAGCAACTAAAAAAAGATGATCTATGTTAAACAGGCAGGTGTCTATTCACCAAAATGAGGAAGCCGATGACAGTCTCTGATCCACAACTGTATTGTGGAGCAATTCATAGTTCAGTACAAATACCTGTTCCCACTCTTCCCTCATGAACTAACTCTCTGTCCAGAGGTAACTCCCCAACTGGGCAAAAACCCAGCCCTTAAATACAAAACCAGAATGAGCATCACCTGCTCTCTATTAACACTGAAATGACTCCTGTTTAATTAAAGGGATCAGTATTTTCAATATTGTCTGTCTATTCATTATCACATTGCAGTTTGTGGGATCTTGCTGTGCACAAATTACTGCATTTCCTACATGACAACATTACAAAAGCATTTCATTAGTTCTAAAACACTTTGAATTGGCCTGAGGCAGTGAAAGGTGCTTTAGGAATGCAAGTCCTTTTATTTTTCTTTCACACTCTACCTGAGCAGTTGAGCAGCAATGGGAGGGATGACTATAATTCAGTTTGGTGATGGCTTCTCGTCTTGGCTTTACAATGTCCCTACACACGAGCAAGAGCCAGCATTCTGTTTACTGCTGTCTCATACTGTTAGCAATGGCTAATCACCCTCTTCCTTCTTGATGCAACGTATCTCTGCCTTTCCTCCCAGTGTAACACCGCGGCTAGTGTTTGTTGGCACTAAAAACTCCCACGGCCTTTCCTGCAGCACCTCAAGTTCCATCAGGTCCTCGTGTTTGAGCAGAAGTACAGATGGATTAAAAGAAGGAAGCGGATGTATTGTGTCAGCCTTGGTATGTGGCTTTCTGATGCATGGTCAATGCTTGTGTGGCCGGGTGTGGTGTCTTTCAACACGTACTTCCTGATCGGGCATTGAATCTTTCACTGCCTTTAAAGTTCATGACTACAGCTGTAGAAACTTTAACCTGAATTCCCTGACAGTGGTTAAGTGGACCAGATCGAGTAACTGAAATCATGCCAACCACTTCTTCAAAACAGTCAAAATTTCTTCCCAGTTATGGACCTAGTTGGGGAGAGGGATCTAGTTTAAAGAGACAAACATCACAAGATATATACAGATAGGGAGGTGTATTGGCATTTCCCACACTCCCCAAATCACAACATCCACTGTCTTACACAATACTGGTCACGGTAAAAATGATATTAAACAGCAGCAACTAGAAAGAGGTTGCCTCAGTTTGAGCATTGCCATGTCTTTCAGGCCATCAGCTGTGCTTCACTTACACTGAATTACATAGAGAGATACAGCACTGAAACAGACCCTTCGGCCCACCGAGTCTGTGCTGACCAACAACCACCCATTTATACTAATCCTACGTTAATCCCATATTCCCTGTCACATCCCCACCATTCTCCTACCACCTACCTACACTAGGGACAATTTATAATGGCCAATTTACCTATCAACCTGCAAGTCTTTGACTGTGGGAGGAAACCAGAGCACCCGGCAAAAACCCACACAGTCGCAGGGAGAACTTGCAAACTCCACACAGGCAGTACCCAGAATTGAACCCGGGCCACTGGAGCTATGAGGTTGTGGTGCTAACCACTGTGCCACTGTGCAGCCCCATTATGTTTGAAATGAAAGTATTGTTCATTTGGCAAGCAGTAACGTCTCACAAATGACAACTGACAGGAAGAATCTTCCGATCTGTTTTTTTGATGTTGATTGAGGGATGAATATTGGCCAGGACACTTGGGAGAACTCCTCAGCTCTTCTTCCAACAGTGCCAAAGGATTTTTTACGTCCGCCTGAAAAAGCAGATGGGGCCTTGGTATAAGGTTTCATTTGAGGGAGAGCACCTCCAACAGTGCAGCACTCCCTCGGTACTGCACTGCAGTGTCAGTCTGGATTAGATGCTCAAGTCTCTGGATTGGAGCTTGAATTGGCTGCCTCACAAGTTGTGCAGGTTAGCTGCCGTGCATCCTACAATCCAACAGTGACAACACTTCAAAAGTTCCTCATTGGACGTCTTGAAGTTGTGAAAGGTGCTATATAAATGCAAGTTCTCTCTTTCCTTCTTGGAAACCCTCTGACTTGGAGGTGAGTGAACATTACCGCTGATTATTAACAACTGAAACAAAAAGCATTGAATATTCGAATTAAAGTAACAATGATTTAACCTTCTCGCTGCCTTCCACTAAGGTTTTTGTTAGGAAGTGCAGGGTTCCTGCCACAAATGTGCATGGACTGTGATGACACTTGACAGACAAAATCTTTGGTCATTGGCTGAGCAATCTCTGCTAGGAAAGGCCTGTTTCATCAGGAAATTGCTGTAGCTCATTGTATCTGAACTAATCAATGTAAACACACACTTAAGGAAACTAAGCTGCTCTAATGCTGATAAGAGTAACAGGAACCTGCTACCATGTAACGATAGTTATCAGTCACGCAAACATGGGACCAAATTCATGAGATTGGTCATGACACGGCTAGGATATCCTCAGTACTGCTCCCGCTTTTCCACTGACTGTAACTCCGATACCGCAGTGTGGCGTATTCACCTACCCCACCCTTTCACGTAAACAGGGGGTTCACAATGCATTTGGGGTGAAGTTCTTTGCTGCAGTGGGTTTCGAGCTGACACCAAACTCACTCGTCCAAAAACTGACCCCTCCCTTCTCCCGTTAAAATCGGTACCCGATATTCAAGCCAAAGACAGGGCACTGCAACTCACCAGAATGATACAACAACAACTTGTATTTATATAGCACCTTTAATGTAGTAGGACGTCCCATGGGAATGTTATCAAAGATAATTTGACATTGAGCCACATAAGGAGATATAAGGGCAAAGAGGTAAGTTTTAAGGAGTGTCTTAAAGGAGGAGAGAGATAGGTGGAGGGGTTTAGGGAGGGAATTCCAAAGCTTAGGACCCAGGCAGCTGAAGGCATGTCCGCCAGTGGTGGAGAGGTTAAAACTGGGGATGCTCAAGAGGTCAGAGTTGGAGGAGCGCAGAGATCTCAAAGAGTTGGAGGGTTGACGAAGATGACACAGATATCTTGAGGTGGAGGTTACAAGTTATGAAGAACATTTAAAGATTTTTTTTTTCTTTGGAACACAGAAGATTAACAGTGAAAGTGCAGGGGTTATCACTTCAATAGAGGATTTCAAAAATCTGTGAGGGGTTTATTCTGAAGAAGGGTCTCTGACCTGAAACGTTAACTCTGCTTCTCTCTCCACAGATGCTGCCGGACCTGCTGAGTATTTCCAGCATTTCTTGTTTTTATTTCAGATTTCCAGCATCCACAGTATTTTGCTTTTATATTATTGTAAAAGATTGTAACTAGTGCTTAGTGAATCAGTAACATGGTAACACACTGGTTATGTTACTGGACTACTAATCTAGAGGCCTGAAATAATGATCTTAAGATGCAAGTTCAAAATCCCCCCCATTGTAGCTGGGAATTTCAATTCAGTTAATTAATTAAATAAATCTGGAATAAAATGTTAGTCTCAGTAATGGCGACCATGAAACTGTTAGATTGTCATTCACTAATGTCCTTTAGGGAAAGAAATATGCTGTCCTTACCCAGTCTGGCCTACATGTGACTCCAAACCCACAACAATATGGTTGACCCTTATCTATCCTCTGAAATGACCTAGCAAGACACTCAGTTGTATCCAACTGCTATGACTACTGCGGGTGTACCTACCCCACATGGACTGCAATGGTGCAAGAAGGCAGCTCACCACCACCTTCTCAAGGGCAATTAGGGATGGGCAATAAATGCTGGCCTGGCCAGTGACACCCACATCCAATGAATGAATGAAAGAAAAAGCAAGGGAAAACAGACTGAGGATCATGAGTGAAAGATAAGTTAGAAGAAATGTTTCCACACTGAGTTAGTAGAACATGGAATACTCCACTACAGGGTGCTGTTGAGGCAGAGATTGTAACAGCACTGAAAAGGAAGAATATAAAAGTATACAGGGGAATGTAATTGAAGCTCTACTGGAAGAGATAGCATCAGTGTGGTGGGTGACTGCTCCCTTCTGTGCTGTCATAGAGTTATTACAGCACGAGAGGCAGCCATTCGGCCCATCGAGTCCATGCCGGCTCTCTGTAGAGCAATTCAGTCAGTCCCATTCCCCCACTCTGTTTCTGTAGCCGTGCTAGTTTACTTCCCACAAGTGCCCTTGCAATTTCCTTTTGAAATCATCAATCTTCTCCGCTTCCACCACCCTCATAGACAGCGAGTGTCTTACACTACATAGAATTTAAAACATATAAACAAGTTATTCACCCTCCTTAGAAACAGGGGTGGTGCCAGAGGACTGGAAAATTGCATATCTTGCACCTTGTTCAAAAAAGGATGTAAGGATAAACCCAGCAACTATAGACCAGTCAATTTAACCTCAGTGGTGGGAAAGCTTTTAGAAACAGTAATCCAGGACAAAATTAACAGTCACTTGGACAAATGTGGATTAATTAAGGAAAACCAGCACGGGTTTGTTAAAGGCAAATCGTGTTTAACTAAATTGACTGCATTTTTTGATGAGATAACAGAGACAGAGGGTTGATGAGGGTAATGCAGTTGATGTGGTGTACATAGACTTCCAAAAGTCATTTGATAAAATGCAACAGGTTTGTCGGCAAAGTTAAAACACATGGGATGAAAGGGACAGTGGTAGCGTGGTTATGAATTTGCTGAGTGACAGGAAACAGAGAGTAGTGGTGAATGATTGTTTTCAGACTGGAGGAAGGTATATAATGGGGTTCCCCAGGGGTCGGTACGAGGACACTGTCTTTCATGATCTGTATTAATGATTTACACTTCTGTACAGGGCACAATTTCAAAATCTGCTAATGAAACAAAACTTGAAAGTATAATGAACTGTGAGGAGGATGGTGATAGACTTCATGAGGACATAGACAGGCTGGTGGAATGGGTGGACACATAGCAGATGAAATTTAATGCACAGAAGTGTGAAGTGATACATTTTGGCAGGAGGAACGAGGAGAGGCAACATAAAATAAAGGTCACCATTCTAAAGTGGGTGTAGGAACAAAGAGACTTGGGGGATATGTGAACAAATCATTGAGAAAAGGGTTAATAAGGCATAAGGGAGCCTGGGCTGTAAATTGAGGCATAGACAAGGAGGTTATGGAGAATCTTTGTAAAACACTGGTTCGGCCTCAATTGGAGTATTTAGATTTAGAGATACAGCACTGAAACAGGCCCTTCGGCCCACCGTGTCTGTGCCGACCATTAACCACCCATTTATACTAATCCTACACTAATCCCATATTCGTACCACATCCTCACCTCCCTACCACCTACCTATACTAGGGGCAATTTATAATGGCCAATTTACCTATCAACCTGCAAGTCTTTTGGCTGTGGGAGGAAACCAGAGCACCCGGAGGAAACCCATGCAGACACAAGGAGAACTTGAAAACTCCACACAGGCAGTACCCAGAACTGAACCCGGGTCGCTGGTGCTGTGAGGCTGCGGTGCTAACCACTGCGCCACTGTGCCGCCCCAGTGTCCAGTTCTGGGCACTGGACTCTAAGAAGGATGTGAAGGTTTTAGAAAGGGTGCAGTAAAGATTTACAAGGATGGTTCCAAGGATGAGGGACTTCAGTTACGTGGATAGATGAAAGAAGCTCCAGGGGACAGTGGTGGCCAAGTGGCAATGTTACTGGACTAGTAATCCAGAGACCCAGGCTGCTGCGCTGGGGACATGGGTTCAAATCCTGCTGTGGGTGATGGTGAAATTTGAATTCAATTACTCTGGGAATTAAAAAGCTAGTTTAATGGTAACTGTGAGACCATTGTCAATTGTTGTAAAAGCCCACCTCCATCACGAATGTCCTTTAGGGAAAGGAAATCTGCTGGCCTATGTATGACTCCAGACCCACACCAAAGTGGCTCTTAAAATTCCCTCTGAAATGGCCTAGCAAGACATTCATGGGCTTAGCCAGTGATTCCCACAAATAAAAAAAAAGCTGGAGCTGGTCACCATGGCGAAGGGGAGATTTCATCAAGGTGTTCAACATCATGAGTTCTCTAGACAGAGTAGATAGGGAGAAACTGTTCCCATTGGCAGAAGGATTGAGAACCAGAAGTCACCAATGTAAGGTGAATGGCAATAGGACCAAAGGTGACATGAGGAGAAGCTTTTTCACTCAGTGAGTGGTTAGGATCTGGAATGCACTGCCTGAGAGTGTGGTAGAGGCAGATTCAATCGTAGCTTTCAAAAGGGAATTAGATAAGCACCAATGCCAGTGATACCCCAACTACACCATATAGCTTCTGACTTTATGATGCATTGTTTGGATGATTACACACGTGGCAAAGTCTTGCAATGTTTGCTTGAGGCCCCAAATGCACAACAGCACAACTGCTCAAGAAACTGCAAGTGCAACATAACCCATCATTAAGAAGATTGCAGCTGAACACAGTATTTTAAGAGATCACAAAGACTCCAGCCTTGCCAAAGCAGTGAAATTACATTGACCAAAGGCACCAATGATATGCTCTGTGAATGTGATGCACTCTCCTTCCTCATCTTTCCCGATCTCACTGCAGCCTTTTATGTGGTTTACTTACTTTGATGCCTCTCCTCCGTTGTCCAGCTAGTTGGAACTGGTTCCAGTCTTACCTGTCCAGTCATGGTCAGAATACCTCCAGCAATGGCTTCTCCTCACCCATCACCCGTACTCTTGTTGACCTAGATTAGCTCCTGGTCCACCAAGTTCCCCTCCAAGTCACACACCATCCTGACTTGGAAGTATATCACTGTTCCTTCACTGTCGCTGGGACAAAGTCCTGGAACTCCCTTCCTAACAGCACTGTGGGTGTACCTACACCCCAAGGCGGCTCACCACCACCTTCTCAAGGGCAATTAGGGATGGGCAATAAATGCTCGACTAGTCAGCGATGGCTACATCCCATGAACGAGCAAAAAAAAAGTCAAATTAAAATTCTCATCTTCATGATCAAATCCCTCCATGGCTTCATCCGACCCTATCTCTGTAACTTCCTCCTGCACTATAACCCTCTGGGATATCTGCAAAACTCCAATTATGGTCTCTTGTGCATTCCCACTCCCTTTGCTCCAACACTGGAGTCAATGGGAATCAGGGGGAAAACACTCCACTGGTTGGAATCAAACCTAGCACAAAGGAAGATGGTTGTGGTTGTTGGAGGTCAATCATCTGAGCTCCAGGACATCACTGCAGGAGTTCCTCAGGGTAGTGTCCTAGGGCCAACCATCTTCAGCTGCTTCATCAATGACCTTCCCTCCATTATAAGGTAAGAACTGAGAATGTTAACTGATGATTGCACAATGTTCAGCACCAATTGCAACTCCTCAGATACTGAAGCAGTCCGTGTTGAAATGCAGCAAGATCTGGACAATTTCCAGGCTTGGGCTGATAAGTGGCAAGTAATATTCATGCCACACAAGTGCCAGGCAATGACTCTCTCAAACAAGAGAGAATCTAACAACCTCCCCTTGACATTCAATGGCATTACAATACTGACGCCCCTACTATCAACATCCTGGGGGTTACCATTGACCAGAAACTGAACTGGAGTAGCCATATAAACACCATGGCTACAAGACGAGGTCAGAGGCCAGAATTCCTGTAGCGAGTAACTCACCTCCTGACTCCCCAAATCCTGTCTACCACCTACAAAGCACAAGTCAGGAGTGTGATGGGACTCTCCACTTGCCTGGATGGGTCCAGCTCCAACAACACTCAAGAAGTTCGACACCAGAACAAAGCAGCCAGCTTGATTGGGACCCCATCCACAAACATTCACTCCCTCCACCACCGACGCACAGTGGTAGCAGTGTGTACATTCTACAAGATGCACTGCAGCAACTCACCAAGGCTCCTTGGACAGCACCTTCCAAACCCGCGACCTCTACAACCTAGAATGACAAGGGCAGCAGATGCATGGGAACACCACCACCTGCAAGTTCCCCTTCAAGTCACACACCGTCCTGACTTGGAACTATATCGCCGTTCCTTCATTGTTGCTGGGTCAAAATCACGGAGTTCCCTTCCTAATAGCACTGTGGGTGCCCCTACCCCACATGGACTGCAGCGGTTCAAGAAGGCAGCTCACCATCACCTTCTCAAGGGCAATAGGGATGGGCAATAAACGCTGTCCTAGCCAGCGATGCTCACATCCCATGACTGAATTTAAAAAAAACACTGATGGCCGTGCCTTCAGCCATCTGGGCCCTAAGCTCTGTAATTCCCTGCCTAAACCTCTTTACCTCGCTCCTTCTAGAAGCCCTTGATCTGGCTCTGAGTTACCCCACCAATGTCAATTATTTTGACTGTTTGCATTTCTGTGATGTGCCTTGGCTCATTTTACTATATATAAATGTAAGCTGCTGTTGGAACCTGCTGCATGATTGAAACTACTGCCTGGGTACTAGTTACAAGGTTTAATTAGTTTTCTTTTGACAAACACCAACAAAAACTTTGTAAAACACTCATTTGGCCTCAACTGGAGTATTGTGTCCAATTCTGGGCACCGGACTTTAGGAAGGATGCAGAGGGGGTGCAGTAAAGATTTACAAGAATGGTTCCAGAGATAAGGGACTTGGCCTTCTGCCTCAAACAGTGAATTAAAAAAAAACCAAAGAAATTGACCTAGAGGACGGCTAACTGAACTCAATCTAGTAGCAGCCAAGTGCAGCACCAGAATCTTATGAGTGGGGACGTACAGGAAAGGGAAGTGGGTGGGGGTCCAAATGCAGCCAAATATAGAGCTGATTTAAATAAAGTTGGTGGAATATGCTCTAGTGAATTTTATTTTCAGGGTGGGGGTTGAGGGTCTCCTGATTGTGTAAGAAAGTGAGGTTTCAACATTACTCTTCTTTTATTTCTAACAATGATTAGACAGTAATGTAGGCAGAATTAGTTTAAATCATGTTCTCAAAAGCCTGTATCTTTCCCTCAATGATGCGAGCAAAATTGGAGAAGGATGAATTTCAGGACCCAGGTCTTTGTACTGTAAAGATAGGCACATTTCAATAAAGATGTTAGCTGGAGAAATATTGAGCTTAAAGAATCATTAAGATTGAAACACATAATCTTTTAAAACATAGGCTTGTCGTCATCATCAGGGGGAAGTGTGCAGGCAGGAGATTGCTGCACTACCAAAGGCAGGATGATACTATGGCAGCATGCAGAAAAGGTCATTTCCAACTAAACTATGGCTCAGGATAGGCAATGATAGGAAGTAACAGTATGGTGTGAAAAGGCATGGGGCCCCTCATTTCTGTTCGGCAATTGGCTCAAGCAATTTGGTGGTCATAAAGTATCAGATATTGTTACATCCAGCAGGAAGCAGACCATAAAGAAAATGATATCAAGAAGAAAATCAGTGCTTTTACTTAGTTTGCTGCCTTTGAGTCCCAGTGGTGCACACAAGCTCGGAGAAGCCAACCTTCATGGTGCTTCATTAAAAACCACACGTGTGAGTGATTAGCCGTGAAATTAATGTGCGCTCTCTATAGGGGTGTTTAAGATTACAGTTTCGGCAATAATAAATGAAGTGTATTGTCTCTAGCTTTATGTACCTGTTTAAAGGGTAAAGGACTTAGCCAATGGTTTGGTGAGCCAAGCAGGAGCTAAGGCTTGTAGATGTTTGAATGTTGAATTGGAGATGATCCAGCTTTGATTTGATGAGAATTGTACGGCCGTAAGAGTGATAAAATTGGAACAATCGGTAAATTTGTTTTATTCTTTCATGGGATGTGGGCGTCGCTGGCCAGGCCAGCATTTATTGCCCATCCCTAATTGCCCTTGAGAAGGTGGTGGTGAGCTGCCTTCTTGAACCTCTGCAGTCCATCTGGTGTAAGTACACCCACAGTGCTGTTAGGGAGGGAGATCCAGGATTTTGACTTGGTGCAGTAGTATGTAGCCCAGTATCTCGTAATACATTCTGGTGCCTTCCTCAATATTAGACATCCTGTGGGTAAAACAAACCCCTTATCAAGTTATTGGAGAAGATACTCGTGAAGGATTTATTGAAAGAACCTTAGCAAGGTGGGACCAAGACTACTATAAGACAAGCATTGTCTGTAGTTAATCCTGTCCATAATAAACAAAAGTTTTAAGGAAAAGAGTAAGTGGTTGATTGAAAGGTGTTTTCCACAAGGATGGGAGATTCTGTAATATACAGAATGTTTGCTGTGACCAAAGCTCTGTTCCATAGAGTTCAATGTTTCATGAACGAGTTGCAAGAAAAAGAAAATAAGCAGAAACTGTCAAAGATAGAAGCAGAAGAGAAGGAAATCCAGTTTAAGTTCAGCAATTTAATATAATATTGCAGAGTAATAAGCAGTAATGGCTTAGTCAGAAGCATTTGAAGTTTCTGTGAAAAGGGATAATGTGGAAAAGATGGCCTGGGAGTTGCAGGAGTGAAAGACAATGACTCAGTAAATAAGAAATTTACTGGGACTTTCAACAAAGTGTCTCCCTTTCCTGTTTATGCTGTTGCACCCGTACCTTTATTCAGCCGAGAGGGAGTCAATAAATTCAAGGAGTTTGTATTTGCTCTTCGCAGCAGAGGCTGTAAAACTGTTATGCAAACATCTGCGTTAGCTATGCAAAGAGGAAGAACAGACTTAGGAAGAGAAAGAAATTGAAAGGCCTCAGCAAATATTGGAAATTTGAATTGATGTAAAAGACTAACAGATTTTATATACTGTTTCATGTACTGCCCCTTTAAATTTGTGTCCTTTGTGCCGTTTCTTGTTGCAATGTCTCACAGAACTGAAAGTAATTTTACCCTCTGTAGTTCCTGTTGTTGCTGTTCAGAGTAATACAAGTGTCTTTTTGATGAACGTATGCTGATTTACATTTATTCATTGTTTTCTCCGTATATGGATACAAACATGTTTTTTTGGATCTGAAAGCTGAAATTGCCAGACCAAATATCTGATCAAATTCTGTGATTTTCTATGGATCATCATGATAAACAGCTAGTTATTTAAACTATGTTGATACACTTTGGGTGTGAGCCTTGGATTACTGCTTAATTGTGTCCGTGCCAGCTCGCTGCAAAGAGCAGTTCACCTGGTCCTACTCCCCTGCATATTTTTTCTCTTCAGATAATTATCCAATTCCCTTTTGAAAGCCATGATTGAATCTGTCACCAGCACACTCTCAGGCAGTGCATTCCAGATCCTAACCACTCGCTGCATAAAAATGTCATTCCTCATGTTGACTTTGGTTCTTTTGTCATCACCTTATATTGGTATCCTCTGGTTCTTGACCCTTCTGCCGATGGGAGCAGTTTTTCCCTATCTACTCTGTCCAGACCCTTCATGATTTTGAACACCTCTACCCAATCTCCTCTCAATCTTCTCTTCTCCAAGGAGAACAAACCCAGCTTCTCCAATCGATCCACTTAACTGAAGTCCCTCAGCCCTGGAACCATTCTCATAAATCTTTTCTACATTTTCTGGACTTCATCTGAAAGCACAGCATTAGTTTTCACATAGATAGAACATTACAGCGCAGTACAGGCCCTTCAGCCCTCGATGTTGCGCCGACCTGTGAAACCATCTGACCTACACTATTCCATTTTCATCCATATGTCTATCCAATGACCACTTAAATGCCCTTAAAGTTGGCGAGTCTACTACTGTTGCAGGCAGGGCGTTCCACGCCCCTACTACTCTCTGTGTAAAGAAACTACCTCTGACATCTGTCCTATATCTATCACCCCTCAACTTAAAGCTATGTCCCCTCGTGTTTGCCATCACCATCCGAGGAAAAAGGCTCTCACTATCCACCCTCCATTTGCCATCTCTCAGCCCAGCTCTGCAGCCTATCTATGTCCCTCTGTAACCTACAACATCCTTCGGCACTATCCACAACTCCACCGACCTTAGTGTCATCCGCAAATTTACTAACCCACCCTTCTACACCCTCATCCAGGTCATTTATAAAAATGACAAACAGCAGTGGCCCCAAAACAGATCCTTGCGGTACACCACTAGAAACTATACTCCAGGATGAACATTTACCATCAACCACCACCCTCTGTCTTCTTTCAGCTGGCAAATTTCTGATCCAAAGCACTAATTCACCTTCAATCCCAAGCTTCTGTATTTTCTGCAATAGCCTACCGTGGGGAACTTTATCAAACGCCTTACTGAAATCCATATAGACCACATCCACGGCTTTGCCCTCATCCACCTGTTTGGTCACCTTGTCAAAAAACTCAATGAGGTTTGTGAGGCACGACCTACCCTTCACAAAACCGTGCTGACTATCTCTAATGAACTTATTCTTTTCAAGATGATCATAAATCCTATCTCTTATAACCTTTTCCAACATTTTACCCACAACCGAAGTAAGGCTCACAGGTCTATAATTACCAGGGCTGTCTCTACTCCCCTTCTTGAAAAAGGGGACAACATTTGCTATCCTCCAGTCTTCCGGCACTATTCCTGTCGACAATGACGACATAAAAATCAAGGACAAAGGCTCTGCAATCTCCTCCCTGGCTTCCCAGAGAATCCTAGGATAAATCCCATCTGGCCCAGGGGACTTATCTATTTTCACACTTTCCAAAATTGCTAACACCTCCTCCTTGTGAACCTCAATCCCATCTAGCCTAGTAGTCTGTATCTCAGTATTCTCCTCGACAACATTTTCTTTCTCCACTGTAAATACTGACGCAAAATATTCATTTAACACTTCCCCTATCTCCTCCGATTCCACACACAACTTCCCACTACGATCCTTGATTGGCCCTAATCTAACTCTCGTCATTCTTTTATTCCTGATATACCTATAGAAAGCCTTAGGGTTTTCTTTGATCCTATCCACCAATGACTTCTCGTGCCCTCTCCTTGCTCTTCTTATCTCTCCCTTCAGATCCTTCCTGGCTAGCTTGTAACTCTCAAGCGCCCTAACTGAGCCTTCACGTCTCATCCTAACATAAGCCTTCTTCTTCCTCTTGACAAGCTCTTCAACTTCTTTAGTAAACCACGGCTCCCTCGCTCGACAACCTCCTCCCTGCCTGACAGGTACATACTTATCAAGGACACGCAGTAGCTGCTCCTTGAATAAGCTCCACATTTCGATTGTGCCCATCCCCTGCAGTTTCCTTCCCCATCCTACGCATCCTAAATCTTGCCTAATCGCATCATAATTTCCTTTCCCCCAGCTATAATTCTTGCCCTGCTGTATATGCCTGTCCCTGCCCATCGCTAAGGTGAACCTAACCGAATTGTGATCACTATCACCAAAGTGCTCACCAACTTCTAAATCTAACACCTGGCCGGGTTCATTACCCAGTACCAAATCCAATGTGGCATCGCCCCTGGTTGGCCTGTCTACATACTGTGTCAGAAAACCCTCCTGCACACACTGGACAAAAACAGACCCATCTAAAGTACTCGAACTATAGTATTTCCAGTCAATATTTGGAAAGTTAAAGTCCCCCATAACCACTACCCTGTTACTCTCGCTCCTGTCAAGAATCATCTTTGCTATCCTTTCCTCTACATCTCTGGAACTATTTGGAGGTCTATAGAAAACTCCCAACAGGGTGACCTCTCCTCTCCTGTTTCTAACCTCGGCCCAGACTACCTCAGTAGACGAGTCCTCAAACGTCCTTTCTGCCGCTGTAATACTTTCCTTGATTAACAATGCCACACCCCCCCCCTCTTTTACCATCTTCTCTGTTCTTAGTGAAACATCTAAATCCCGGAACTTGCAACATCCATTCCTGTCCCTGCTCTACCCATGTCTCTGAAATGGCCACAATATCGAGATCCCAGGTACCAACCCATGCTGCAAGCTCACCCACCTTATTCCGGATACTCCTGGCGTTGAAGTAGACACATTTTAAACCATGCTCTTGCTCGCCAGTGCCCTCTTGTGTCCTTATAACCTTATCCCTGACCTCACTACTCTCAACATCCTGCACACTGGAACTACAATTTAGGTTCCCATCCCCCTGCTGAATTAGTTTAAACCCCCCCGAAGAGCACTAGCAAATCTCCCACCCAGGATATTGGTACCCCTCTGGTTCAGGTGAAGACCATCCTGTTTGTAGAGGTTCCACCTACCCCAGAAAGAGCCCCAATTATCCAGGAAACCAAAACCCTCCCTCCTACACCATCCCTGCAGCCATGTGTTCAACTCCTCTCTCTCCCTATTCCTCACTTCGCTAGCACGTGGCACGGGCAACAACCCAGAGATAACAACTCTGTTTGTTCTCGCTCTAAGCTTCCACCCTAGCTCCCTGAATTTCTGCCTTAAATCCCCATCTCTTTTTCTACCTATGTCGTTGGTGCCTATGTGTACCATGACTTGGGGCTGCTCCCCCTCCCCCTTGAGGATCCCAAAAACACGATCCGAAACATCACGTACCCTGGCACCTGGGAGGCAACACACCAACCGTGAGTCTCTCTCGTTCCCACAAAACCTCCTATCTGTTCCCCTAACTATGGAGTCCCCAATGACTAATGCTCTGCTCCTCTTACCCCTTCCCTTCTGAGCAACAGGGACAGACTCTGCGCCAGAGACCTGTATCCCATTGCCAAGCCCTGGTAAGTCGTCTCCCCCAACAGTATCCACAACGGTATACCTGTTGTTGAGGGAAACGGCCACAGGGGATCCCTGCACTGCCTGCTGGTTCCCTCCCCTTCCCCTGACGGTAACCCATCTACCTTCTTCTTTTACCTGAGGTGTGACTGCCTCCCGATAACTCCTCTCAATAATCCCCTCCGCCTCCTGAATGATCCTAAGTTCCTCCAGCTCCAGCTCCAGTTCCCTAACGCGGTCCTCGAGGAGCTGGAGCTGGGTGCACTTCCCGCAGATGCAGTCAGCAGGGACACCCTTGGCGACCCTTACCTCCCACATTCTGCAGGAGGAACATTCAACTGCCTTAACCTCCATATCCACTATTCTAAATTCCCAAGTTTTTAACCAATCACACGATAAATCAAGAAGAGAAATAGAAAAAGCCTTACCTTACCTACACACAACCGAGTCCTTTTTTTTGGTAAGAGGAGGAGGGCGGGTGGGAGACACTACAAGAGTAGTGTCTCGGGTTCAGAAACAGCCCAAATATATAGGTTTCTACTTACCCAGCAGTCTCTGCTCCACCGAAACTCCCGATGAAATTGACTTCCCAGCTGTTCACTCCTCGCTCGCAATGCCTGTGCTCCTGGAAAAGCCAGCAGTCTCTGCTCCACCGAAACTCCCGATGAAATTGACTTCCCAGCTGTTCACTCCTCGCTCGCAATGCCTGTGCTCCTGGAAAAGCTGCACAACGAAAAGCAACGAGAACCAACATGTACGCTAACACTCAGCTCTACCTCACCACCACCTCTCTCGACTCCTCCACTGGTGCTAACTTATTAGATTGCTTATCAGACACCCAGTACTGGATGAGCAGAAATATTGGGAAGACTGATTAGTTTCGGTTCCCAAGCTATAGACTTCATCTCTCTCCCTGGCAAAAATCTGAGACTAAACTAGTCTGTTTGCAACCTTGGTGTCACATTTGACCCCGAGATGAACTTCCAACAACATATTCACGACATCACTGAGACCGCCTATTTCCACCTCTGTAACATCGCCCAACTCTGCCTCTGTCTCAGCTCATCTGCTGCTGAAATTCTTGTGTCTTTGTTCCCTGTAGACTCGATGGGCTTTGTTCTGGAGATGTGAGTCCTGGCTGTAATGACGATAACTGAGTGTTGTGTAGACCTGCATATTAAATATGATACGGTACTTGCATATTAGATACAATATTGTACATGCTGTTAGGAGGTCATTTGACCTTGGGGTTCAAAAGGTCAGATAGCACATGTTGAAGGATTGTATTTGTAGAGTGAAGATGGCTAAATAAAGTCTGTGAAGCAAGTTAAATCTCAGACTTGCTAAGTGTCATTACTGGAGTATCTGACAGTGGCGATGAGGTCTAAAATATTGGATTAGGTTCCTGACATTGCAGTTGGATATGGCTTTTGGTAGATTGGAATCTGCAGGGATTAGAGGCATAAATCTGTTTGATCCCAATGGTGAAGCCAGTGTAATGAGTGCATGATAGGTCGCATGGCTGGAAGAGTTTGAGGCTTATGCGGACAGCAGGGGCCTGTATCTCATGGGGCAAAGTTAGCTTAGCAGGAGCAATGGAGGGCTTTGTTACTCTACAATGCTGGGACATCAGTGAGAGCGACATTCAAAACATTTAATGGCACAGGAGAACGTGATGATTATGACAAGGCTGTGGATGCATTAAACAATCAATATGTGGTGAATGAATGCAACATTTCAGCGACATGTTTTTTGGTCAATGGTGCAGACAGATGGGGAAACTGTAGCGTAATTTGTCACTAGACTGCACCAATTATCTAAGCGATATAATTATGGAAATAATTTAGATAATCAGCTCAGGGATCAAGTGGTACAGAGTTGCTCTTCGAACTACTTGAAGCCCAAGTTGCTTGAAAAATGAGATGTGTTAACCTTAGCGGAAACATTGAGAGTGATGACTTTGTTTGAAGCTATGGAAGCTCAATTCCAGTTATGAAATTGGATGCAGACGCTTCAGCTTCGGGGTGTCCTGGGTCAAACTCAAGCCCAGTGAACAAGCTTAGATCCTCCAGAGGGCAAGGTAGCAGAAGCCCAAGTAAGACGGAGAAAGAGTGCTTCAAATGTGGAAATTTGGGAAGGATTCTTGTTGCCCCGATAAAGGCAAGACCTGCAGAAATTGTGGGGAAAGGATCACTTTACTAGGAAGTGCAGAAGCAAAACTGAAAAGCGAGGAAGGTTTAAAAAGGAAAACAGAGGACAGAGGAATGAACAAGGCAGAAAGGTATATCAAGTAGAGGATGACGGCAAGAATGATGGTGAATGCGATGAGGGATACATGTCTGTAGTCAATGATGGGAAACATGGAAAAGTTCCAGTGCTGATTGGTGGGGTGAAGGTGGACATCATCGAGGATTCTGGAAGTGATAGCAATGTGATTGATAAGACATTGTGGGAAGAATTGAAGAAGAAAAGAATTGAGTGCACATCACGGAAATGTGTGAAGAAGTTGTACCCATATACATCAAAGATACCGCTTCAAACTGAGGGATGTTTCAAGGCTGTAGTGCAACTGGGTGTTGAAAAAGTAGATGCAGAGTTTGTGGTCATCGAAGAGAAAGGGGAACCACTCAGGAGCAGAGAGATGGCTCAAGCCTTATGGGTGAAGTCATTTGCTGAACTGAAAGGGGTATACAAACCTGTTTTCTAAGGAATAGGAAAGCTTTGTGATCGTCAAGTGAAGCTGACCATTGATGACAACATCAAGTCAGTAGCTCCGCCTACACAAAGAATATTTTTTCGATTGAGGAACAAGGTTCAAGCCAAGATCCAAGAGCTCATTGATCAAGATATTGCTGAACCAGTAGTCAGACCAATATTTGGGTGAGTCCAGTAGTGGTGGTGCCCAAGCCAAATGGAGACATAAGACTGTGCATCATCATGAGACAGGTAAATGAGGCAGTGGTTGAAGAATACCATCCTATACCATCTATAGATGAGATACGCCAGGAGATGTCGACAAGTAAGATGTTTTCCATGAAGGGTCACTGACCCGAAACGTTAACTCTACTTCTCTTTTCACAGATGCTGCCAGAACTGCTGAGTGGTTCCAGCATTTCTTGTTTTTATTTCAGATTTCCAGCATCCGCAGTATTTTGCTTTTAATTAAGATGTTTTCCAAGTTGGCCTTAAAGTGAGGTTACCACTAGAGTTGAACCAAGATTCTAGGAAAGTGACAACATTTGTCACACACTGTGGATTGTATCAATACAAAAGGCTGTTATTTGGCAAAATCGCAGCACCCGAGATTTATCAGCATGAGATCCATAAAGTTCCACCCATTCAAGGTGTGCCAGGAGCGGATAATATTTCAGATCACAACGTTGTTTATGGTGCCTCTCGGGAGGAACTGAGAGATTGAGACTGGTGTTGGAAAGGTTACAAGCAGCAGATCTAACGGTGAATGCAGACAAATGCCTATTTGGAATGTCAGAGCTGGTATTTATCAGTCACAAGTTGTCGAGCCAAGGCATTAGTCCAGCGAGAAAGTTAAGTCACTGGCAGAGGCAAGAGAACCACAAAATGCCAGTGAGGTGAGGAGTTTTCTTGGTCTTGTAAACTATTGTGCAAAATTCATACCAAGCTTTGCTACAATGGCTGATCCATTGAGGAAGTTAACAAGGAGGAATAAGTGATTTGTGTTTGGCCAGGAGCAGAGGGATGCATTGAGAGCACTGTAGGAAAGTTTGATGAGTGCTCACACTCCTGGGTATTACAATCCCTAAGCACCAATGAAAGTCACTGCAGATACCAGTCCGGTGCAGACACATCCGAGAGGACTAAGAATTATTGCTTATGCAAGCAGGTTTTTGACGGATGTGGATAGGCGATATTCTCAGACAGAGACTGGTTTGGGCATGTGAAAGATTTCATGCATACTTGTTTGGCATCGAATTTGCATTACTGACAGACCATAAACCACTGAAGTGATATACTCTCTAAGGTCAAAATCATGTGCTTGGATAGAGAGCTGGGTACTTAGACTTCAGCAATACAAATACAAGGTTAGTCACAATGTGGGGAAGACGGACATTGTGGATTCACTATCAAGACTACTGAAGGTGGACAAGATGTAAGAGTCTAGAGAAGAATGTGGAATAGTTTGTCCAATTTATAATGGTACACTCAACACCTAGAGCAATGACAACTAGGGAGCAATTTTATGGGCTCCCTGCCTTCTTTCCCATCCCAGGGAGCCCATAAAATTTAGCCCAACTATTCCAAAGCACTCCTGGCTGCTCTCTCACATTCTACCCTCTGTAAACCTACTGCCCGTGTCTTAACTCATACCAGGTCCCTTTAATGTAATAAAACATCCCAAGAGACTTCACAGGAGTGTTACAAAACAAAATATGACATAAGGAGATACTGGGTCAGATGAGCAAAAAATGGCCAAAGAGGTAGGTTTTAAGGAGTGTCTTACGGGAAAAGAGAGAGCTAGAGAGGTGGAGAGGTTTAGTGAGGGAATTCCTTAGGGCCTAGGCAGCTGAAGGCATGGACACTAATGGTGGAGTGATTAAAATTAGGGAGGCTCAAGAGGCCAGAATTTGATGAGCGCAAATATCTCGGAGTCCTGTTCCCCTATCGCCCCTGTGCTCACTGACCTACATTGGTGCACAGTCAAGCAACATCTTGATTTTAACATTCTCATCCTTGTTTTCAAATTCCTCCATGGCTTCACCCCTCCCTATCCCTATAATCTCCTCCAGACCTGTTGATAAATGTTCTTTTTAGGGTTATTAATGCCATTTCTTTTATAGGCTTCGGGATGGTGAGACTGGGTTAAAAGCACATCAAGGAGGTTAACATTCAGAACCCATTTATCCCAACTTCTGCAATGCAATGAGAATCCAGACAACAGTTAATCTATCTCTTCTCTTTTCAGATGCTAAAGGACGTCTTGCGTAGTATTTGCGGCATTTTCTGTACTTGCCTTTGTATTTCTGCTTTGCTCTCACATACAAGTGTTAGTACAATCAGCCTCACCAAGAAATATCTTCACATAGCCACAGGTTCTTGTTAAATCTTCATTGGCAGCAGATTAATTTGATGCAGCAGAATTATAAAGATTAACAGCTGAAAATAGCTTGGAGCCATGCTGAGAGAGGCACGAGACTGAAATGCGGTCTGTTATCGTCTGTTATCAGAGAATGCTCACTCTGTGACAATGTCGTGAACTTTTATTTTCACTTTTCCGTATTTGCAGACATTATTGATAACCACAGGAAGATTGGTGTGTGTGGTACAACTTCAGAATTCACTGCTCAGTGAGTAGTACTCTCAGTTCTGAGTCAAAAGGTCACGGGTTCAAGTTTCACTCCAGGAAATTGAACACAAAAAGTGCTGCACTGGCGGAGGTGCCATCTTTTGAATGAGACATTGAACCGAATCGCTGTCTGCCCTCTCAGGTGGGTATAAACGATCCCATGACACTATTTCAAAGAGGAGTAGGGGTGTTCTCCCCAGTGTCCTGGCCAACATTTATCCCTCAATCAACAGCACAAAAGCAGATGATCTAATCACTCTCACATTCCTGTTTGTGGGAGCTTGCTGTGTGCAAATTAGCTACCGTGTTTCCTACATTATAACAGTGACCATGTATCAAAAGTACTTCATTGGCAGTGAGGCACTTTGGGATGCCCTGAGGTTATGAAAGGAGCTATAGAAATGTAAGTTCTTTAGCTCTCTTTGCATTGGATTGCGCGCACTATTTGTTTATTTCCTTTAATTTTCTCTTCCCCCCTCCTGAAAGTGCTGACTATTTGTGGGGTACGATTTGATGGTCAAGGTGCACCTGCTCTCTGTGACCTCCTGGTCACTGGTCACATGTAAGCCTGGAAAGTCAGTGTTGGCAGGATGTTTCACAGTGGAGGGCATTGCATTTCAGTGCGTGCCGCTCCATAGTTGAAGTACCAGTGGCAGTCGGAGTAGGGTCCTTGGTTAATGTAACCCCCATTCCCTGGCCTGTGATTCTCTCTCCAGCTCTATACTGATGAATCAACTGAATGTAGACCATGAATAAAACCTAGACAAAATAACTTGCCTTTCATTGCAGCAGCTTTTTCGGGAGCAGAGAGTGCGAGCGAGTGAGCAGCTGGGAAGGTCAGTTTGAAGTAAACTTAATTTCTTTTTGTTTTTGGCGGAGACCAGGGGGCTGCTGGGTAAGTAAAACCCTATATATTTGGGCCGTTGCTGAACCCGAGACACTACACCTGTAGTGTCTCCCACCCGCCCTCCTCCTCTAACCAAAAAAAAAGAACTCGGTGGGGTGTATATAAGGTAAGGCTTTTTCTATTTCTCTTTTTTTTTTGTCATGTGATTGGTTAAAAACTTTTCGTTCCTTTTTCATTTAACTAAGTTTAAGCTTAAGATTAAAAATGGCAGGAGATCTCAGACCCGTGACACGCTCCTCTTGCTCAATGTGGGAGCTCAGGGACATGGCTGATGTCCCTGACTCCTTCACGTGCAGGAAGTGTGTCCAGCTGCAGCTCTTGTTAGACCGCATGACGGCTCTGGAGCTGCGGATGGACTCACTTTGGAGCATCCGCGATGCTGAGGAGGTAGTGGATAGCACGTTTAGCGAATTGGTCACACCGCAGATTAGGATTGCTGAGGGAGAAAGGGAATGGGTGACCAAAAGACAGAGAAAGAGCAGGAAGGCAGCGCAGGTGTCCCCTGCGGTCATCTCCCTCCACAACAGGTATACCATTTTGGATACTGTTGAGGGAGATGGCTCACCAGGGGAAGGCAGCAGTAGCCAGGTTCATGGCACCGTGGCTGGCTCTGCTGTTCAGAAGGGCGGGAAAAAGAGTGGAAGGGCTATAGTCATAGGGGATTCGATTGTAAGGGGAGTAGATAGGCGGTTCTGTGGTTGAAAACGAGACTCCCGAATGGTATGTTGCCTCCCAGGTGCACGGGTCAGGGATATCTCAGATCGGCTGCAGAACATTCTGAAAGGGGAGGGTGAACAGCCAGTTGTCGTTGTGCACGTAGGCACCAATGATATAGGTAAAAAACGGGATGAGGTCCTACAAGCAGAATTTAGGGAGTTAGGAGCCAAGTTAAAAAGTAGGACCTCAGAGGTAGTAATCTCAGGGTTGCTACCAGTGCCACGTGATAGTCAGAGTAGAAATGAAAGAATAGTCAGGATGAATGCGTGGCTTGAGAGATGGTGCAGGAAGGAGGGGTTCAGATTTTTGGGACATTGGGACCGGTTCTGGGGGAGGTGGGACTATTACAAATTGGACGGTCGACACCTGGGCCGGACTAGAACCAATGTCCTTGGGGGTGCTTTTGCTAATGCTGTTGGGGAGGGTTTAAACTAATGTGGCAGGGGGATGGGAACCAAATGAGGTCAGTGGAGAGTAAGGAGGTAGTAACTAAAGCCTGTAAGGAACTAGATAATGAAGTCAGCGTGACTGAGGGAAAGAGTAGGCAGGGAGCAGATGATGAAAGCAAAGGGACTGGTGGTCTGAGGTGTATTTGTTTTAATGCAAGAAGTGTAGTAGGTAAGGCAGATGAACTTAGGGCTTGGATTAGTACCTGGGAGTATGATGTTATTGCTATTACTGAGACTTGGTTAAGGGAAGGGCATGATTGGCAACTAAATATCCCAGGATACCGATGCTTCAGGCGGGATAGAGAGGGAGGTAAAAGGGGTGGAGAAGTTGAATTACAGGTCAAAGAGGATATCACAGCTGTGCTGAAGGAAGGCACTATGGAGGACTCGAGCTGTGAGGCAATATGGGCAGAACTCAGAAATAGGAAGGGTGCGGTAACAATGTTGGGGCTGTACTACAGGCCTCCCAACAGCGAGCGTGAGATGGAGGTACAAATATGTAAACAGATTATGGAAAGATGTAGGAGCAACAGGGTGATGGTGATAGGAGATTTTAATTTTCCCAACATTGACTGGGATTCACTTAGTGTTAGAGGTCTAGATGGAGCAGAATTTGTAAGGAGCATCCAGGAGGGTTTTCTAGAGCAGTATGTAAATAGTCCAACTCGGGAAGGGGCCATACTGGACCTGGTGTTGGGGAATGAGCCGGGCCAGGTGGCTGACATTTCAGTAGGGGACTACTTTGGGAATAGTGATCACAATTCCGTAAGTTTTAGAATACTCATGGACAAAGACGAGAGTGGTCCTAAAGGAAGAGTGCTAAATTGGGGGAAGGCCAACTATACCAAAATTCAGCAGGAGCTGGGGAATGTAGATTGGGAGCAGCTCTTTGAAGGTAAATCCACATTTGATATGTGGGAGGCTTTTAAAGAGAGGTTGATTAGCGTGCAGGAGAGACATGTTCCTGTGAAAATGAGGGGTAGAAATGGCAAGATTAGGGAACCATGGATGACAGGTGAAATTGTGAGACTAGCTAAGAGGAAAAAGGAAGCATACATAAGGTCTAGGCGGCTGAAGAAAGACGAAGCTTTGAAAGAATATCGGGAATGTAGGACCAATCTGAAACGAGGAATTAAGAGGGCTAAAAGGGGTCATGAAATATCTTTAGCAAACAGGGTTAAGGAAAATCCCAAAGCCTTTTATTCATATATAAGGAGCAAGAGGGTAACTAGAGAAAGGATTGGCCCACTCAAGGACAAAGGAGGAAAGTTATGCGTGGAGTCAGAGAAAATGGGTGAGATTCTAAACGAGTACTTTGCATCGGTATTCACCGAGGAGAGGGACATGACGGATGTTGAGGTTAGGGACAGATGTTTGAATACTCTAGGTCAAGTCAGCATAAGGAGGGAGGAAGTGTTGGGTATTCTAAAAGGCATTAAGGTGGACAAGTCCCCAGGTCCGGATGGGATCTATCCCAGGTTACTGTGGGAAGCGAGAGAGGAAATAGTTGGGGCCTTAAAAGATATCTTTGCAACATCCTTAAACACGGGTGAGGTCCCGGAGGACTGGAGAATTGCTTATGTTGTCCCCTTGTTTAAGAAGGGTAGCAGGTATAATCCAGGTAATTATAGACCGGTGAGCCTGACGTCAGTGGTAGGGAAGCTGCTGGAGAAGATACTGAGGGATAGGATCTATTCCCATTTGGAAGAAAATGGGCTTATCAGTGATAGGCAACATGGTTTTGTGCAGGGAAGGTCATGTCTTACCAACTTAATAGAATTCTTTGAGGAAGTGACAAAGTTGATTGATGAGGGAAGGGCTGTAGATGTCGTATACATGGACTTCAGTAAGGCGTTTGATAAGGGTCCCCATGGTAGGCTGATGGAGAAAGTGAAGGCGCATGGGGTCCAAGGTGTACTAGCTAGATGGATAAAGAACTGGCTGGGCAACAGGAGACAGAGAGTAGCAGTAGAAGGGAGTTTCTCAAAATGGAGACGTGTGACCAGTGGTGTTCCACAGGGATCCGTGCTGGGATCACTGTTGTTTGTGATATACATAAATGATTTGGAGGAAAGTATAGGTGGTCTGATTAGCAAGTTTGCAGATGACACTAAGATTGGTGGAGTAGCAGATAGTGAAGGGGACTGTCAGAGAATACAGCAGAATATTGATAGACTGGAGAGTTGGGCAGAGAAATGGCAGATGGAGTTCAATCAGGGCAAATGCGAGGTGATGCATTTTGGAAGATCCAATTCAAGAGTGAACTATACAGTAAATGGAAAAGTCCAGGGGAAAATTGATGTACAGAGAGATTTGGGTGTTCAGGTCCATTGTTCCCTGAAGGTGGCAACGCAGGTCAATAGAGTGGTCAAGAAGGCATACGGCATGCTTTCCTTCATCGGACGGGGTATTGAGTACAAGAGTTGGCAGGTCATGTTACAGTTGTATAGGACTTTGGTTCGGCCACATTTGGAATACTGCGTGCAGTTCTGGTCGCCACATTCCCAAAAGGATGTGGATGCTTTGGAGAGGGTGCAGAGGAGGTTCACCAGGATGTTGCCTGGTATGGAGGGCGCTAGCTATGAAGAGAGTTTGAGTAGATTAGAATTATTTTCATTAGAAAGACGGAGGTTGAGGGGGGACCTGATTGAGGTGTACAAAATCATGAGAGGTATAGACAGGGTGGATAGCAAGAAGCTTTTTCCCAGAGTGGGGGATTCAATTACTAGGGGACACGAGTTCATAGTGAAAGGGGAAAAGTTTAAGGGGGATATGCGTGGAAAGTTCTTTACGCAGAGGGTGGTGCGTGCCTGGAATGCGTTGCCAGCGGAGGTGGTAGACGCGGGCACGATAGCGTCTTTTAAGATGTATCTAGACAGGTACATGAATGGGCAGGAAGTAAAGAGATACAGACCCTTAGAAAATAGGCGACAGGTTTAGATAGAGGATCTGGATCGGCGCAGGCTTGGAGGGCCGAAGGGCCTGTTCCTGTGCTGTAATTTTCTTTGTTTTTTGTTCTTTGTTCCCGGGGGTGAGGTTGCGGTGGAGGGGAGGGGTGGAGGGGGAGGGGTGGAGGGGAGGGGGAGAGGGGGGTGGAGGGGAAGCCCAGAAATTATCATTTTACAGTCAAGAGTTCAACCTTGAATCAAAGTGGGTGAGTGTGAGTTCAGAGTGTGTCAGACTCCTGCATGATTCAAACAACCTCTCGTTTCACATCATGGCTTTGCTGCCTAATTGTTGCTTCAGTTGGCTTAATTGTTGGTTGCCTCTTGAATTAGGAGATTGTGGGTTCAAGCCCTACTCCAGTGTAACCCAGGCTGACCCTTCAGTGCTGTACTGTCGGAGTGCTGAGGTGCCGGAGATGCTGATTTCCTTCAGATAAATCACTAAAGTACGATTTTGTTTGCTTACAGAAGATTCTCCGATTCAAAGAAGAGCAGGGGAGTTATTCGAGTGTCCTGACTAACATCACCAAAAACAGATTAACTGGTCAGTTACCTCATTGTTGTTTGTGGGAGCTTGCTGTGCACAATTTGGCTGCTGCATTTGCCTTCACAGCCACAATGACTGAATTCAACAGTAACTGACAGACTCTGAAATGCTTTTAGCTTCTATGAGCCAAGTGCAACAAACGATGTCCTCGCCCCTCCCTATCTCTGTAATCTCCTCCAGCCCCACAACACTCTGAGATATCTGTGCTCCTCTAACTCAGGCCTCTTGAGCCTGCTCAATTTTAATTACTCCACCCTTGGTGGCCGTGGCTTTAGCTGCCTGGGCCCCAAGCTCTGGAATTCCCTCCCTAAACCTCTCCGCCTCTCTAACTCTCTCTTCTCCTTTAAGATACTCCTTGAAACTTACCTCTTTGACCAAGCTTTTGGTCATCTGTCCTAATATCTACTTATGTGACTCAGTGTCACACTTTGTAAGAAGTTTGGGAAGCACCTTGGAATGTTTTATTACGTTAAAGGCCCTATATAAAAATAAGCTGTTGTTGTTTCAAAGCAACGCGGAAACCAGGCAGCAGTGATAGTGCAGCAAAGCACAAGGGGAGAGTGGAGTATTTAAAAGAGCATGTGGTCTGGGTGTCAGCAGCAGTGCAGCAAATCAGGAACCTCAACAGAGGCAGTGAAAAATTCAAAGAATTATGTCATCTCAAATTCAACATCGAGAGAGGAGCAGAGGAACCCAAGGATTTTAAGGCAAGAGTATAGGTTAAGAATCTGAGCCATGTGGGAACTTTGGGACACTTCATGTGTCTTGGGGGACCACGCATGTCAGAACCATGTCCAGCTGCTTGAGCTGGAGCTCAGGATTTCCGAGCTTGAGGGGTAGCTGGAGTCACTGCGGATCATCAGGGAAGATGAGAGTTTCCTGGATCATACGTTCCAAGACATGACCACCCCACAGGCAGTGAGTGGGCGACCATCCAGAAGAGTAGGAAGAGGCAGGAAGTGCAGCAGTCTTCGGGGTGTTGTTATAGGAGTGCTAGAGCAGGTCAGAGGCTAGGAATCCTGAGGTGAGTAACCCACCTCCTGACTCCCCAAAGCCTGTCCACCATCTACAAGGCACAGGTCAGGAGTGTGATGGAATACTCTCCACTTGCCTGGATGGGTGCAGCTCCAACAACACTCAAGAAGCTCGACACCATCCAGGACAAAACAGCTCACTTGATTGGCTCCCCATCCACAAACATTCACTCCCTCCACCACCGACGCACAGTGGCAGCAGTGTGTACCATCTACAAGATGCACTGCAGCAACGCACCAAGGCTCCTTAGACAGCACCTTCCAAACCCGCGGCCTCTACCAACTAGAAGGACAAGGGCAGCAAATGCATGGCAACAACACCACCTGCAAGTTCCCCTCCAAGTTACACACCATCCTGACCTGGAAATATATCGCCGTTCCTTCACTATCGCTGGGTCAAAATCCTGGAACTCCCTTCCTAACAGCACTGTGGGTGTACCTACCTCACATGGACTGCAGCGGTTCAAGAAAGCAGCTCACCACCACCTTCTCAAGGGCAATTCGGGATGGGCAATAAATGCTGGCCTAGCCAGCGATGCCCACACCCCATGAATGAATAAAAAAAAAGATAAAAGCAAAATACTGCAGATGCTGAAAATCTGAAATAAAAACAAGAAATGCTGGAAATACTTAGCAGGTCTGGCAGCATCTGTGGAGAGAGAAGCAGAGTTAACGTCTCAGGTCAGTGACCCTTCATCAGAACTGGAGAAGGGAAGAGGTAATTATGGACTTAGTTTTAGGAAATGAAGTTGGGCAGGTGACAGGGGTATCAGTGGGAGAGCATTTTAATTTTAGTGATCATAATTCAGTTAGATTTTAGAGCAGTTATGAAAAAGGACAAAGATAGGCCAGGAGTAAACGTTTTAAATTGGGGAAAGGCAGATTTTACTAAGCTGAGATGATTTTGCAAAGACTGGAAACAGCTACTTGAAGATAATGCAGTGGTACAGTAGTGGAAGACATTCAAAGAGGAGATAGGGAGGGCTCAGAAGAAAATATGTTCCCTCAAACGTAAATGGTGGAGCTCACATATCTAGATCTTCTTGAATGTCTAAGACCATACAGGACAGGATAGGACAGATGTCAGGCAAATCCCACCTGCCAAGACTGAGGCACACATTATTTCACCACATGAGCATTAAAACTTAAAATTGCAAGCCCTGACCAGAAAGACATTTCCACGGTAACAGACAATGCTGAAACAATGGGGGCAGTCCCTGTCCCTCCAATACACAGAAGTGGTCAAACCAGTTCTAGTCACATGTCTAGCTGGCTGGAGTTTTTGGATTAGAACCTCCAACCAAGGATGTTGAAGAGTCTGTTCCATATAAGGAGCTAATCACATGACTAGCCTGCTGAGCACCCTGGGAAGTTTTTGAATTTGAACTCACAAACAAAGGAATTTGAGCAGAGACAAAACCGTGTGCTGATGGAGTAACATCTCTCTTGGAACTGAAGCAAGACTTACAGCCTCTCCAGCATTTCTTGTTTTTATTTCAGATTTCCAGCATCTGCAGTATTTTGCTTTTATTTTAGCCTCTCCTGTCTGCCTGCCTATCTTTCAGGGAACTGAAGACACGTAAAGACACGTGAAACTCAAAGAGAGAAAGGTTTGCCATGTGAATAGAGTTTTAAGCAGATTACTGGGCCCCAATGAAACGTAAGAATATAACTTCAATCAAGGACTACAGCGAGCTCGTGAAACAGTAACAAGATATTGCCTCAAACTGTTTTACATATCTCTTCTTCTAATCTTTTCTGGCCCTATTTTGCATATTTATATCGTGTGTGCATGCTAGCGTGAACGCGTCGTATTTCCGCAGACATGACCTGTATTAGAGTTTAAGTTTAAGGTTTAGTAAATTTTATCTTTCTGCCTTAAACCAAAGAAAGCCTGTTTGTGCTCAGTTATTTGCCTGATAATTGGAAACTGTGAGCACAGATTCACAAAAAGGGGAGCACAAAACCCTGTTGCTATAAGAGCAGGTGAAGACAGCAAGAGACCCCTAGATACATTGCTCACCTGGTCGTAACACAGAAAAGGGAAGCTTAAGTCAGACAGTGAGAGCTCAATACTGCAGAAAGCCCAGAGAAGTATAAAAAGTACAGGGGTGAAATTAAAAAGGAAATTAGAAAAGCAAAGCGAGGGCACGAAAAGATATTGACAAGTAAAATGGAGGAAAACCCCAAGATTTTTTAATAAATACTTGAAGAGCAAGAGGATAACTAAGGAGAGTAGGGTCTATCAGAGACCAAAAAGATAACTTGTATGTGGAGGTGGAAGATATGAGCATGGTTCTTAATGAACACTTTGTATTTGTCTTCACAAAAGAGTATAATGATGCAGTCATCATAGTTAAGGAGGAGCATGAAATATTGGATGGGATAAACATAGTGAGAGAGGAAATATTAAGGGGTTTAGTAACTTTGAAAGTGGATAAATAACCAGGCCTGGATGAAATGTACTGTTAAGGGAAGCAAGGGAGGAAATAGCAGAGGCTCTGACCATCATTTTCGAATCCTCTTTGGCTGCAGGCATGGTGCCAGAGGACTGCTAACGCTGTGCAGTTGTTTACAAAGGGAGGAAGGGATGAACTGAGTATTTAAAAGCCTAACCTTGGTGATGGCAAATTATTGGAAACATTTTGGGGGGCAGTATTAATCGTCATTTAGTAAGACACAAATTAGTCAAGGGCACAAATTAGTTATCATGGATTTGATAAGAGAATGTCATGTCTGACTAACTTGTTTGAATGTTTTAAGGATCAAGGATGATTGATAAGGGTAGTGCGTTTGATGTAGTCTACATGTGTACGTGGATTTTAACAAGGCTTTTGACAAGGTCCAAAATGGCAGACTGGTCAGAAAAGTAAAAGCCCATGCGATCCAAGGGAAAGTGTAAGTTGCATCCAAGATTGGCTTAGTAGCAGGAAGTAAGAGGTTATGGTTGACAGGTGCCTTTAGAAACATAGAAATATAGAAACATAGGAGCAGGAGTAGGCCATTCGGCCCTTCGATCCTGCACCGCCATTCATTATGATCATGGCTGATCATCGAAACTCAGTAACCTGTTCCCGCTTTCTTCCCATATCCCTTGATCCCATTAGCCCTAAGAGCTATATCTAAGTCTTTCTTGAATATATTTAATGACTTGGCCTCAACTGCTTTCCGTGGTAGAGAATTCCACAGGTTCACCACTGTCTGGGTGAAGAAATCGCTCCTCATCTCAGTACTAAATGGCTTACCCCTTATCCTTAGACTGTGACCCCTGGTCCTGGACTCCCCCACCATCAGGAACATCCTTCCTGCATCTAGTCTGTCCAGTCCTGTTAGAATTTTGTAGGTTTCTATGAGATCCCCTCTCATTCCTCTAAACTCTAGTGAATACAAGCCTAATCTACCCAATCTCTCTTCATATGTCAGTCCTGCCATCCCAGGAATCAGTCTGGTGAATCTTCTCTGCACTCCCTCCATTGCAAGTACATCCTTCCTCAGATAAGGAGACCAAACTACACACAATACTTCATATGTAGTCTCACCAAGGCCTTGTATAATTGCAGCAAGACATCCTTGCTCCTGTAC
This sequence comes from Heterodontus francisci, assembly GCF_036365525.1. Lineage (NCBI taxonomy): Eukaryota > Metazoa > Chordata > Chondrichthyes > Heterodontiformes > Heterodontidae > Heterodontus > Heterodontus francisci. The sequence goes on from NC_090379.1 coordinate 8,358,764, forward strand.
TCAAATCTTCTCGCTATGAAGGCCAACATACCATTTGCCTCCTTAACTGCCTACTGCACCTGCATGCTTACTTTCAGCGACTGGTGCACAAGGACACCCAGGTCTCACTGCACCTTCCCCTTTCCCAATCTATCGCCGTTCAGATAATAATCTGCCTTTCTGTTTTTGCCACCAAAGTGAATAACCTCACATTTATCCATGTTATACTGCATCTGCCATGTATTTGCCCACTCACTCAACCTGTCCAAATCACACTGGAGCTTCTCTGCATCCTCCTCACAGCTCACACTCCCACCCAGCTTTGTGTCATCTGCAAACTTGGATATATTACATTTAATTCCCTCATCTTTATCATGAATATATATTGTGAATAGCTGGGGCCCAAGCACTGATCCCTGCGGTTACCCACTAGTGACTGCCTGCCACTTGGAAAAAAACCCGTTTATTCCTACTCTTTGTTTCCTGTCTGTCAACCAATGTTCAGCACCATTCGTGACTCCTCAGATACTGAAGCAGTCTGTGTAGAAATGCAGCAAGACCTGGACAATATCCAGGCTTGCACTGATAAGTGGCAGTAACATTCGTGCCACACAAGTTCCAGGCAATGACCATGTCCAACAAGAGAGAATCTAACCATCTCCCCTTGACATTCAAAGGCATTACCATCGCTGAATCCCCCACAATCAACATCCTAGGGGCTACCATTGACCAGAAACTGAACTGGAGTAGCCATATAAATACCATGGCTACAAGAGCAGGTCAGAGGCGAGTAACTCACCTCCTGACTCCCCAAAGCCTGTCCACCATCTACAAGGCACAAGTCAGGAGTGTGATGAAATACTCTCCACTTGCCTGGATGGGTGCAGCTCCAACAACACTCAAGAAGCTCGACACCATCCAGGACAAAGATTGGCACCCCATCTACAAACATTCACTCCCTCCACCACCAACGCACAGTGGCAGCAGTGTGTACCATCTACAAGATGCAATGCAGCAATGCACCAAAGCTCCTTAGACAGCACCTTCCAAACCCACGACCTTTACCAACTAGAAGGACAAAGGCAGCAATACATGGGAACACCACCACCTGCAAGTTCCCCTCCAAGTCACACACTATCCTGACTTGGAACTATATCGCCATTCCTTCACTGTCGCTGGGTCAAAATCCTGTAACTCCCTTCCTCACAGCACTGTGGGTGTACCTACCCCAAATGGACTGCAGCGGTTCAAGAAGGCAGCTCACCACCACCTTCTCGAGGGCAATTAGGGATGGGCAATAATTGCTGGCCTGGCCAGTGATGCCCACATTCCATGAATGAATAAAACAAAACAGTTCTCTATCCATATCAGTACCTTACCCCCAATCCCATGTGCTTTAATTTTTCACACCAATCTGTTATGTGGGACCTTCTCAAAAGCCTTCTGAAAGTCCAAATACACCTCATCCACTGGTTCTCCCTTATCTGTTCCACTAGTTACATCCTCAGAAAATTCCAGTAGATTTGTCAAATTGATTTCCCTTTCATAAATCCATGTTGACTTTGTCTGATCTTGTCATTGTTTTCCAAGTGCTCTGCTATTGCATCTTTTATAATGGACTCTAGCATTTCCCCCACAACTGATGTCAGGCTAACCGGTCTATGATTCCTTGTTTTCTCTCTACCTTCTTTTTAAATAGTGGGGTTACATTAGCTACCCATTAGCTTTTATGACTGGAAGGCTGTTTCCAGTGGGGTTCTGCAGGGCTCAGTAGAGGGTCCTTTGCTCTTCATGGTATATATCAATGATTTAGACTTAAATATAGTGGGCATGATTTCGAAGATACAAAAATTGGCTGTGTGGTTGACACAGAGGGATAAAGCTGTAGACTGCAGGAAGATGTCAATGGACTGGTGAGATGGGCAGAAAAGTAGCAAATGGAATTCAATCCAGAGAAGTTTGAGGTAATGCCTTGGGGAAGCCAACAAGGCAGGGCAATACACAATAAATGGTAGGATACCAAGAAGAGTAGAGGAACAGAGGGACCTTGGAGTGCATATCCAGAGATCCCTGAAGGTGGCTGGATAGGTAGATATGGTGGTTAAGAAAGCATAAGGGATACGTGCTTTTATTAGCCAAGGCACAGTATATAAGATCTGGGAGATTATGCTAGAACTATATAAAACACTGGTTATGCCACAGCTGCAGTATTGCATACAGTTCTGGTTACTGCATTTCAGGAAGGATGTGACCAAACTGGAGAGAGAAAACTGAGGAGATTTACAGGATGTTGCCAGGACTGGAGAATTTTAGCTGTGCGGAAAGATTGGATTGGCTGGGGTTGTTTTCTTTGGAACAGCGGAAACTGAGAGGAGATTTAATTGACTTGTAAAAAAATGAGGGGCTTAGACAGAGTGAATAGGAAGAATCTATTTCAATTTGTAGTAAGGTCAATAGCCAGGGGCCACAGATTTAAATTAATTGGGAGAAGGATTAGAGGGGAGTTGAGGATAAAGTTTTTCACCCAGAGACTGGTGGGGGTCTGGAACTCACTGCCTGAATGGGTGGAAGAGGTAGGAACACTCATGGCAATTAAAAAAGTCTCAAATATGACTTGAAGTGCTGTAACTCACAGGGCGACATACCTAGAGCTGGAAAGTGTGATTAGACTGGATAGCTTTTTATTTTGGCTGATATGGACATGATGGGTCAAATGGCCTCCTTCTCTGCTGTATATTTTGTATGTTTCTAAGAATGGGTGAAAGACTGTATAAAGGAAAACCCTTTCTTTCCTACATCAGTGACTATGCTTCAAAGGGTACTTCACTGGCTCTAAAGAACACTGAGACATCCTGAGGCTGTGAAATCAACATCTGACATGTGGGAGTCTTTCAAACGTCAGCTGATTAGAATCTAGGACCAGCATGTTCCTGTGAGGAAGAAGGATAAGTTTGGCAAGTTTCGGGAAGCTTGGATGACACGGGATATTGTGAGCCTCGTCAAAACGAAAAAGGAAGCATTTGTAAGGGCTGGAAGGCTAGGAACAGACGAATCCCTTGAGGAATATAAAGACAGTAGGAAGGAACTTAAGCAAGGAGTCAGGAGGGCTTAAAGGGGTCATGAAAAGTCATTGGCAAACAAGATTGAGGAAAATCCCAAGGCTTTTTATACGTATATAAAGAGCAAAAGGGTAACCAGCGAAAGGGTTGGCCCACTCAAGGACAGAGAAGGGAATCTATGTGTGGAGCCAGAGGAAATGGGCGAGGTACTAAATGAGTACTTTGCATCAGTATTCACCAAAGAGAAGGACTTGGTGGATGATGAGTCTAGGGAAGGGAGTGCAGATAGTCTCAGTCATCTCATTATCAAAAAGGAGGAGGTGAGCTGGCAAGATGGATACAGAACTGGCTCGGTCATAGAAGACAGAGGGTATCAGTGGATGGGTGTTTTTCTGAATGGAGGGATGTGACTAGCAGTGTTCCACAGGGATCAGTGCTGGGACCTTTGCTGTTTGTCGTATATATAAATGATTTGGAGGAAAATGTAGCTGGTCTGATTGGTAAGTTTGCGGACGACACAAAGGTTGGTGGAGTTGCGGATAGTGTTGAGGATTGTCAGAGGATACAGCAGGATATAGATCGGTTGGAGACTTGGGCAGAGAAATGGCAGATGGAGTTTAATCCGGACAAATGTGAGGTAATGCATTTTGGAAGGTCTAATGCAGGTGGGAGGTATACAGTAAATGGCAGAACCCTTAGGAGTATTGACAGGCAGAGAGATCTGGGCATACAGGTTCACAGGTCACTGAAAGTGGCAACGCAGGTGGATAAGGTAGTCAAGAAGGCATACGGCTTGCTTGCTTTCATCGGTCGGGGCATAGAGTATAAAAATTGGCAAGTCATGTTGCAGCTGTACAGAACCTTAGTTAGGCGACACTTAGAATATTGCATGCAATTCTGGTCGCCACACTACCAGAAGGACATGGAGGCTTTGGAGAGGGTACAGAGGAGGTTTACCAGGATGTTGCCTGGTCTGGAGGGCATTAGCTATGAGGAGAGGTTGGAAAAACTCGGATTGTTTTCACTGGAAAGACGGAGGTGGAGGGGCGACATGATAGAGGTTTATAAAGTTATGAGCGGCATGGACAGAGTGGATAGTCAGAAGCTTTTTCCCAGGGTGGAAGAGTCAGTTACCAGGGGACATAGGTTTAAGGTGCGAGGGGCAAAGTTTAGAGGGGATGTGCGAGGCAAGTTTTTTACACAGAGGGTGGTGAGTGCCTGGAACTTGCTGCCGGGGGAGGTGGTGGAAGCAGATACGATAGCGACGTTTAAGAGACATCTTGACAAATATATGAATAGGAAGGCAATAGAGGGATATGGGCCCCGGAAGTGCAGAAGGTGTTAGTTTAGGCAGGCATCAAGATCGGCGCAGGCTTGGAGGGCCGAATGGCCTGTTCCTGTGCTGTACTGTTCTTTGTTTGTTCTTTGAAAGGCGCTCGACAAATGCAAGTCCTTCTTTCTTTCTTTGATGCAGTGCTGTGTCAGCACCACCAGATGTCCTTGCTGCACTTTGCAAACCCTGAAACATGGCGAGAAACAGAAAGAGCAGAAAAAAAAGTAGCTGGAAATCTGAAGTAAAAATTATGTTTGTACGCTTTCAATGACAGTAGTTGGCTTATCTGCGCTCTTCAACTTTAAGTGATTCTGCTTCCTCACTTTGTTTTAGTTTCTCTTAAAGGGGCTTCACCCAGAATGTTAACCAGCCATTTCCCTTCTTTGGAACCTGGTGTCCTTGCTCCATATTTTCAGTATATTCTGTTTCTGCTCCAATAGGATTCCAGGCTGTGTCCCTGGGGGAGAATTTCCAAACCCTCCTCCCAGCCATCCTCCTCCACCCAGCCGGTTGTCAGGCAGACATTTCACCGGAAGCAATCTCCACCTGACCTGATCTAATTCCCCTCTAATTCAGGGTACAGGTCATCTACAGTAGGTGTTATGTTTCCTCCCCAATGCCAGCCAAACCAGTGGAATGCTTCATCTTTTGGATGAGACCTTGAGGTCATCCAAAACTCTGTTGCCCATATCTTAACTTGCACCAGGTCCCGTTCCCCATCACCCCTGTGCTCGCTGACCGACATTAGCTCCAGGTCAAGCAACATTTTGATTTTAAAATTCTCATCCTTTCTTTCAAATCCCTCCATGGGTGCATCCCTCCCTATTGCTGTAATCTCCTCCAGCCCCACATCCCTCTGCGTTCCTCTAATTCTGCCCTCTCGTGCAGCCCTGATTTTAATGGCTCCACCACTGGTGGCCGTGCCTTCAGTTGCCTGGTCCCCAAGCTCTGGAATCCCCTCCCTAAACCTCTCTGCCTTGGTTTCCTCCTGAAAGACACTCCTTGAAAGCTACCGTTTTGACCAACTTTTGGTCATCTGACCTGACAGCTAATTTTATGGCTCGGTGTCAAACTTTGTTTTATAATGCTGTTGTGAAGCGCCTGGGGATGTTTTATTACATTAAAGGCGCTATATAAATATAAGTTATTGTTGCTATTGAGATGTTAAACTGCGACCCGCCTGCCCTCTCAGCTCTATATGTCAGATTCTATGATCACTATTTGGAAGACGAGCAGGCGGGTTCTCCCTGGTGTCCTGGCCAATATTTATCCCTCAATCAACATCCCTAATAAAAAGGATTATCTGGTCATCATTGCTGTGTATGGGAGCTTGCTGTATGTAAATTAGCTGCCACATTTCATACAGTAGAAACTGTGACCACAATATTACTTAATTGGCTATAAAGCTCTTTGGATATGAAGTCATGAAAGGTGGCATAGAAACGGAAGACTTTCTTTCTTTCTGAGCATTTGATCTCAGTGTTCGGGCTTACTCCTTCGCCTCGGCAGGTTGTCAGCATCAATGGCTATCTTGCTGGTTCTGTTAAAAACCAGGCTGCCTGTTTCTACCCCTATCTAGGGCTGACGACAAGCAGAGTGACTCTGCCTGAAGGGGAGCAGTGCTCTCCCTTGGAGCCCCTGGCAAACGAGATCCAAGAAACTGAGGCAGGAAAAGCCTGGTGACTACACTCCATAATAATTACAATTCCCGTGCCTATTTTGGAAGCAAGGCCTTTACCCCTTCCCCTTCCCCTGGAATACATGGGGGAAAAAATGATGAATTATCCGCGGCCTTCACCCTCCTTTCACCTCTGATCGATGTCAGGAATGTAAACTGTCCCTAGGCACAAAGCATAGAAAAATCTTTGAATCTTACAGCACAGGCGAAGGCCATTCGACCCGTTGTACCTGTGCCAGATCTTTGAAAGGGCTATCCAATTTAGTCCCATATTGCCCACTGCTCTTTTCCCCATAGCCCCTGTAAAACAAATTACTTTAACTATTGATCTAATTCACCTTATGAAAGTTACTGTTGAGCCTGCTTTCAGGCAATGCAAGAAGACTAATTTGACGGAATTCTTAAATGTAATAACCATGGGCTGAATTTTACCAGCCCCCCGATGTTGGAGGTCGTGGCAGGGGGGCCTGGAAAATCCTTCTGGAAGAGGCCCGCCATGGACCTCGATGCCGGGAAGGCTCCACCCTTTTCTACCAGCGGTGGCGAGGCCTCGTGGCGGCCCCTCTGCCGCTCGGCGCCGGAACCTTAATTTCAATATTTAAATAAATTTAAATCACTGAATAATTACTGACCTGTCCATGATGGTCGTCCCACTCTGATATTCCGGCCAGTTGCTGGAAGTCCCGCAACTTCGGATCTCCATTCGGAGATCTGAGGCAGAACAGTGGTGGAGTGGGGGGGAGGAGTGAAGTTTTCAGGGCGAGGGAGGGAGGGAGCGGGGAAAACTCTTACTATTGGCTGAGGGGATGGTGGAAAGGGGTTGAAGGTCAAAGATATTAAAGCTTGGGGGTGAAGGTTCGGGACTGGCAAAAAAGCTTTATCTGGTGTTACGACTGACCGCTCCAGTCAAAGCCCCCAATCAAAATATACGATTCCGATTGTGGCAGGAGAAACGCACTGTTAATTCAATCCCGTCCCTCCACAGATTGCCTAACATATCACTTTTAAACTTATAAGTGGTTTTGTCTCGTGTACCGAAAGCATACCTCTTACTACAAGTTCTGGACGATAGGGATTATATGGACAGATCTGACTTGGACCCACATTTTCTGGGCTCAACCATATTGTGTTTAATAAGATTAACAATGACATTTGTAAACAGTACAAAACAGTACAACCCTGGCTTGTCTAACAAGCGCTACCGTGCTATATTACCACGGCTTAATAAAAGAACCCTCCCGTGAAATAAACTAACACAGGACCCCCAGCACCAAACCCCTCTAAGGTTTGGCTGGGATTTACAATCACCCCCTCACACAATTAAGTGGTCTTGTGGATGTGTAGGTGCAGGCAATATGCTCATCCCGATTGCCCATTGTCTTGCTTGCAGCTTCTTCCTGTACATCTCACTCCTGGTTCTGTATCACTGATGCAGTATCCAAGTTCCAGTTTGAGTCGAGGTCCGTTGCTGAGGGTAAAGAGCAGCGCGCAGCTTCTGGTGGTGTTCCGTTGAATCGAGCTGAGCCGCAGCCGGGAGACTCGCTGTAGATTGATGCTGAGGAGAAGAGAGAAGAGCCAGCACCGGCTCCATATATATCCAAAACCCATCACCTTTTCTCCAGCCAATACTGATCGATGTATTGACTCAGGTGATCTGTCTGAACCCCCTCCCCTCCTCCAGTGACCTGGAGTGACTCATAACCTTTGACATCTTTGTGAAAAATGGTATTGCATTTTCCCGCTCCCAGGCCTGGCATCTGGAGAGACAATGAATGCTGATTACTGGATGTCTGTCGTCTCCTGAGTTGACGGCCCCCTATAGCAGGTAATGGGTTTCAGACTCAAACTGATCTTGCTTAACTGGCTTATCTCCTGGAAGACAATGGCCCAGTCATCTCCTGCCTTCCACCAGTTTCGGTTGGGACTGAGTTGTGACTGTGCTTTGTGAAGTTACCTCTCAGGGTATTGTTCCAGTAATCTTGTTAGACGGTGATGACGTCAATCAGCCTGGGTTCCCTTCCACCCAGCCTGTCAGTGTGAAATGTTTGTTTACATATGAATGCACCTTAGTCAGGTTAGCCTGGCTCGAAACTCCTGCCAATCAATCCTATTCCCTAAGTGACTCCCACAAGCTTGCGAAACAGTACAGTTCTTTATTGGGGTTTTGGATTTAAAATATGATTCATAAAAATGGCCAGAAAGCTGGTGCTACAACTTTCCAAATTAAAGAAAGACCCAGCCAAATTGTACCATCTATTAACCTCCCGAATGAGGCTAACCAAACCAAGTGTCTTTAAATCAACCAATTAACTGTTTAATTAGAAAAACTAAATTCTTAAACACTACTAAGATATAAACAGCATTTTAAATAGAAAAATTTGTGTCCTTGCAAATATAGGCTCCTACCGGATGTGAAATAGTCCAAGGTTGCTTGAAGTCCTCACAGCTATCCAATGGGGAAAAAAGGTTCTTCAACAGTAGAACAGTCCGTAGTCTAATCCAGAAGTAGAAATTGTTGCTGTTCTTTCTCCAGTGATGAATTTCAACAATTAACAACTTGCAAACGTTTTTTAAATGAATCAATTTGGCTTTAGAAGTTTTGAGGGAGAAAAGATTGCCACAGTCTAACTTCCCTTCCTTCAGTTTAAATGGTCTGAGAGCTCTCCTTTCAGCTGCTAACACACAGCTGTCTGTCTGTGTCTCCTCTTAGAACAGGCTGTTTTTCCACTATAAGCAAGTTCAAAATTCAATTGTAACAAATATATCTCTCAGTAATCAGTCCGAGTGGCTGTATCCAAGGCAATGAGAATGCACCCTTTGAATCACAGTCTCCGAATGGCTGTATCCAGGGGCAAGAAATATGCTTTCTTTGACTCAGCTTCTGAAGCCTGCAGCCTTAAAGCAGTACGGCTCCTTATCCCAGCCTTAAAGGCACACCGCATTCTTCCCTAAAAAAAAACTACAGGATCATGACACTGGCCGGGGGGGGGTGGGCAGGGGGGGTGCGGGGTAGGGGAGAGGGAAATAAATAACTTGTTTAGTCATTGGGGGGTGGAAGAGGGGCTTTGATCTTTTATTGAATTTTTAAATTTATATGCAACTAGCAGTTCTCTTCAAAAATTTAACTGGCTTGTAAGGGCTTGAAGCCCTTTAAAAATGGCGCCGGCGCCTGCGCGGTGATGCCAGATACCATTTCCGGGGAGAGAGCGCCCGCCCCCTCTATATCAACAGGGGCGGGTGTTCCGCCCCTTCCATGTAAACGAGATCGGTGGCGAGCTTTCAAAATTCAGGCCCATGTGTCAAAGCAATGCAAACAGCAGACTTTAAGAGGACAAGGCAGGAGTCACGTATCAGATGTTTTCTTGCTTTTTTTCAGGATGCAGGCCTGGACTGTGAGAAGCCAGCCTGTTATACTGTTAAGAAAATGGAGTGTTTCCTGACAATGTAGAACATGCGCAGAGCAATCACCAACACCATCAGCGTGCCCGCAAATTTGCCAGCTTGCCAATATGAATCTGCATACTTGGATCAACATCACCACGCAATGACACCAGATGTAATGAGGTCTGAGTGTCTTCTCACCCCACCTTGGCCACTCGCCGCTTGGTCCCAGACTCGCCACAATCCCCCCACCTCGGCTGCTCACTCCCCGCCACGTCGCTTCCCTCCCCTCGGCCAATCGCTCCCGCCTCGCCGCTTCAGCTGCTCGCTTGCCATTTCTGTCCCTCCGCCGATTGATCCTACCTCATCGCTTCCTCCCCCCTCAGCCAATCGCACCCCACCCCCCCGCCCTGCCACCCGGAGAAGCGGTGTAGGAGTAAGCTGCCGAGAGTGGAGCAAGTGGCCGAGGGGTGACGGGGCAACGTGGGAAGTGAGCAGCCGGGATGGGGGGAAGCAGGAGCAAGTGGCAAGCAGACAGGCGCGGGAGGGAGCGTCAAAGAGAAGCGTCGATGGCAGGAGGGAGCAGGATACTGTTCAGGGCAGGATGGAGGTGGCAATCGCAGCCATTGAGGAGGTTAGTGTTCAATTCATTTTTGTGACAAATTGAGCAGCACCATCTTTCTTACTGGCAGCTGCCAAAAACGTCGCAGACAGTGATGTATCAGTGGAAGAGGCTGCATTTTCGCATGAGCCAGTACTACGCCACCTAGTGGTTGCATTGTCATCAAACAAAGGAGTTGAACTAAAAGCAGAAAATTAGTGCTGCCCTCTTAAAGGGACAGCGTCTGCATGAAAATAGTGCTCTGCTAAACTTTTGCCTGGGGCAAAGGCTTTGGGCTATTTTTGTTACTTCAATACCACAGACCTCAGCTGCAGTATTGTGTTCAATTCTGGGCACCATGCTTTCGGAAAGATATCAAGTCCTTGGAGAGGGTGCAGAGGAGATTTACTAGACTGTTACCTGGGATGAGGAATACCTGGAATAAAAACAGAAAGTGTTGGAAATACTCAGCAGACCAAGCGGCATCTGTGGAGAGAGAAGCAGAGTTAACAGGCTGGATTTTAAGAGCCCGTCCTCACTCCTGGCTGCGAGCTCAAAAAATGGCAGCCGTGCGGACGAGCCACCGTGATCAACCACGCGGCCGCTCATTTAAATAGCTGGGGCGGCCCGCCCAATCACGTGGAGGGGGCGGGCTGTCCGACGCCAGCAATGGCGTCAGTGGCCTGTGCGCAGGTGCCATTTTTAAAGTGCAGCCAGCCCTGTTGGCATCTTAAAATTTTTAAAGATACTCCCCCCTCCACACAAAATGTATCAAATAAAATTCTAACACCCCTTTCCCAGCCCCCTAATACAATTACATTAACTATTTGCCCTTCCCCTCCAAAAACATTTACCTTTTAAATCTGTCTGACCTTCCCCCCTCCCCACCAGTGTCACGCCAGCTTTCCCCAGACAGGGAACTGAAGGCGCGGGAGTGTTGGCTGCTGTACTGAAGATCGTGGCGAGCCCAGAAGATTGCGTGTAAGTTCATTTAAATTTATTCATGTTATTCATTTAAATATGTAGATGCAGGTCCCGTCGCCCAGCAGCCCTATCTTTCAGGTCTGTGATCTAAACTGAAACGTTAACTCTGTTTCTCTCTCCGCAGATGCTGCCTGATCTGCTGAGTATTTTCAACACTTTCTGTTTTTATTTCAGATTTCCTGCATCTGCAGTATTTTGCTTTTATTGAGGAACTTCAGTAACCTGGAGAGACTGGAGCTGCTGTTTTTGTTCTTCTTACAGCAGAGAAGGTTATGGGGAGATTTGATAGAGATGTTCAAAATCATAAAGGATTTAAAGTGGTTGGCAAAAGAACCAGAGACAACAGGAAGAAACAATATTGTCCGCAGTGAATTGTTGTGATCTGGAACGGGCTGCCTGAAACGACGGTGGAAGCAGATTCAACAATAACTTTCAAAAGGGAATTGGATAAATACCTGAAATAAAAGTAATTATAGGGCTGTGGGGAACAGGGAAGGGAGTGGGACTAATTGGATGGCTCTGCTAAAGAGCCATCACAGTCAAGATGAATTGAACAGCCTCCTTCGGTGCTGTATCCTTCCGTGATTCTACAATATATTGCCACAAGGCCGTGTTACTGCATCATGTCTGTAAATGAGCAGGTAGTAACTCAATTTGTCTAAAGGGCTATGAGATGATTTGAACAAGATGGAAGATCTTTTTGTTTCCCCTCCGACCTTGTGTTTGAAACCTCTCCAACTTGTATAATTATATTGTCATTATAAACAAACAAAGAACAAAGAACAAAGATAATTACAGCACAGGAACAGGCCCTTCGGCCCTCCAAGCCTGCGCCGATCCAGATCCTCTCTCTAAACATGTCGCCTATTTTCTATGAAGGAGGCCGAGACTAACGGACACTTAAGCAAGCCACAAACAGCTCGTTAGACATTTAACTGGGCTTACGGTAAAGGTGCTGGCCGATTAGTTCCTGGGAACGGAAGATGACAAATGTTGCCTTTATTAAATTGGGATTTTGGGTCTTAATGTGGTTATTCCAGGGTTGAATTCCATAATTTCTTTTATTTTTCCATAAGAACTATAAACCAATGGAAAGGACATTCAGCACATTAATATATTGATGTTTATTCCTCAATCTGAACTCATGTTGGAATCATTCGTTGTCCTTTCCTCCCAATCCTCCTTTTTCCAGACCCTGAGCTTGCTTAAAAACTGTGAAATCTCTTCTTCCAGTTCTGATGAAAAGTTGTGCGTTTCCAGCATTCTCTGTTTTTATTAAGCATCAAAGTATTGTTGTTGCTAGTGTACTGTGCCTCTGAAGTTTTCTGACCCCTTTGGTGCTTTTCCCCTTTCTTCGCAATGTGAAGAGCAGTATATCCCTGCGTGAAGTCTCACTTATGAAACAGTACAGGACAGGGTCCATGATGCAGTTCAAGCAGACAAGTGCCACTGACAATCGGTACGGGATGAAGATGGACTTTGCGAAAGTGCAGTTTCCTGACTCCAAAATGCTGCGGGCCAAGAGTATGGCATGGTAGGGGGTGAAGCAGATGGTAAATCCCACTATGATGCTCAGCATCAGTTGGATGGCCTTTCTCTTCTCATGGTCCCCAGTGGCGATACTGCCCCTCAGAGAGTTGTAAATTCTCCAGTAGAAGGTGAGGAGCAGGGCAAAAGGGAGCAGGAAGCCAAAGGCAATCCTGAAATAGTTCAGCATTGCCTTCCAAGGCTCGATCGGGTAGATATCGTAGCACAAATTATGGTCGGCGATGTTTTCCGTCTCTCTCTCGATCAACAGCTCAAGATTGAAAGCTGACTGGATGACCCACACAAGGCAGCTAATTATGGCTGCAGCTTGCACAGTGCGGGCCCTAGTCACACACAGAGGATGAACCACCCCGAGGTATCGATCAAAGGAGATGCAGCACAGGAAGGCGGCACTCGCGTACAAATTAGTGGAGGTCAAAAAGGAGCAGATCTGGCACATGGTGGGCCCAGCTCGCCAGTTGTCATGCTGCACAGTGAAATCGATCCAGAACGGCAGGGTTAATATGTATAGCAGATCGGCCAGGGACAGATTGAAGAGGTAGACTCCCAGCTCATTCTTGCGCCTCACTTGCTTGCAGGCTGCGTAAAGAGCAATGCAGTTTACTGGCAGGCCCAGAATGAACACCACGATATAGAGAGTTGAAAACAACCAGTAGTCAATGGAATGTTCCATTGCGCATGTGTTATTCGTTGTATTCTATAAAGAAGATATAGAAACAAGTGAGTGAGTGAGAGGCATAGAAGAAAAAGAAAGATGTACACAGAGACTTCACCCAGGGAGCACTGCAGGTATAGACATTGAATGTAACCAGAATAGCAAAGCATGGGTCTATTGCTGCCTAGTCTAATAATGGTCTTACCTTTCTCAGGATAAGGTTGGCCATTTAGGACTGAGATGAAGAGAAAGTTCTTCACTCAGAGAGTTGTGGATTTTGGAATTCTCGACCTCAGAGAACTGTGGATGCTCAATCATTTAATATATTCAAGACTGAGATCAATAGAGTTTTGGACACTGAGGGAATCAAGGAATATGTGGATTGAGAGGGAAAGTTGATGTTGAAATTCAGCAATGATCTTGTTAAATGACGGAGCAGGTTGAGGGACAATATGGCTTACTCCTGCTTCAAGCTCTGACGTTGCATTGCCTAGTTATGTTCTGCAGCTATAAAGGCAGTTTTCAGGTTGATGATGTTTGTCTAGGGTGGATGTCCTGATGTTAATATTGCAGTAATCAGCATCTGACCACCTAATCATCCCCCCAATCCCTTCACTCCAGCATTGACAGCCCCCTAGATGTTAAGCTGCAGAATTTAACTCCCGAAACCTTCCTGCCTGTATCTCCTCCTTCAAAACCCTCGTTAAAACCGACCTCTTTGCCTACCCCTTTTGTTTCATCTGTCCGAATATCATCTTATGTGGCTTGGTGTCAAATATATCTCTGATTCACACCCCTGTGAAGTGCCTTTGCACTGTTTTTAAGATGTCGAAGGCACTATATATATGTGATTTGTTGTTGAGAGCCTGCTCCATCTGTGTTAGGAGGGACAGTAATAATCGATGAGGAGTAAAACTGATTCCAAATCCCAGACTGGAGACAATTAGTCAGGTGCTACTTTGGACAAAAAATTCAGCCCCAAATCCCTCTCGTGCAAATTGACTGGGAATTTCTCCGGGATTCCCCAGATCAGATAATATAACTGAGGCAAAGAATCAGCGGAAGTTGCGGTTGATAGCGATTCTGAAAATCAGGAAATTTCTGGCGGATGTTTCTGTGTGTTTCAATTGCTTCACTTGCTACAGCATGCAATGGTTTTTATTTCCAGGAAAATTAAACCTTTTGACAGTTATATTGGCCAAAAATTGCTCTTGGATAATGGCCATTAATGCTTAATATATTCAAGAATGATTCCAGTCTGCGACTTTAGCAGAGGGAATTAATCGGATTGTTTTGAATGGGTTACCCCCTCGATAGAAATAGTAGATGGAGAAATGTCATCCAAACCCACTCAACACTCATCTCCCTTCACCACCAACAGTCATTTCTAGCTTCACGTGCTGTGAAATGTCTGAAGTGCTTAGTACACTGATTATCTGAAATGAAACATATTTAGGTGAGATCCTTTAGCAGATTCAGTCCCATGGTTTTGGTTACATGTTAGCTGCGATCCCGCCTGAGCCAGGAGATTATGGGTTCAACTGGGTTATCTCTATTTGCGCCACACTAGTGCAATCAGCATACTCGTTGCATGCACCAACAGGAAATTGAAGTCAGAACGCACACAACTGGTGAAAAATACTGCGGAGACCGGAAATCTGGAATTAAAAACAGAAAGTGCTCAACCTGAGAAATTAACTCTGATTCTCTCTCCACGGATGATGCCAGATTTGCCGAATATTTCCAGCATTTTATGTTTTTATTACACACACAACTGCAATGTGTAACTTGATGTAGTCATTGTTAGGCAGGCTACAGAGTTGCAAGGCACAGCGCCATCACTACCAATTTCAGAGGAAGCACAGCACTAAATTCAGAGAATACACTGGTGAGCTGCCTTCTTGAACCGCTGCAGTCCATGTGAGGTAGGTACACCCACAGTGCTGTTCGGAAGGGAGTTCCAGGATTTTGACCCAGTGACAGTGAAGGAACGGCGATATAGTTCCAAGTCAGGATGGTGTGTGACTTGGAGGGGAGCTTGCAGGTGGTGGTGTTCACATGCATTTGCTGCCCTTGTCCTTCTAGTTGGTAGAGGCCGCGGGTTTGGAAGGTGCTGTCTAAGGAGCCTTGGTGCGTTGCTGCAGTGCATCTTGTAGATGGTACACACTGCTGCCACTGTGCGTCGGTGGTGGAGGGAGTGAATGTTTGCGGATGGGGTGCCAATCAAGCGGGCTGCTTTCTCCTGGACAGTGTCGAGCTTCTTGAGTGTTGTTGGAGCTGCACCCATCCAGATAAGTGGAAAGTATTCCATCACACTCCTGACTTGTGCCTTGTAGATGGTGGACAGGTTTTGGGGAGTCAGGAGGTAAGTTACTCGCTGCAGGATTCCTAGCCTCTGACCTGCTCTTGTAACCACAGTATTTATATGGCTACTCCAGTTCAGTTTCTGGTCAATGGTAGCCCCTAGGATGTTGATAGTGGGGGATTCAGTGATGGTAATGCATTGAATGTCAAGGGGAGATGGTTAGATTCTCTCTTGTTGGAGATGGTCATTGCCTGGCGCTTGTGTGGCACAAATGTTACTTGTCACTTATCAGCTCAAGCCTGGATATTGTCCAGGTCTTGCTGCATTTCTACACGGACTGCTTCAGTATCTGAGGTGTTGTGAATGGTGCTGAACATTGTACAATCACCAGCGAACATCCCCACTTCTGACCTTATGATTGAAGGAAGGTCATTGATAAAGCAGCTGAAGATGGTTGGGCCTAGGACACGACCCTGAGGAACTCCTGCAGTGATGTCCTGCAGCTCAGATTATTGACCTCCAACAACCACAACCATCTTCCTTTGTGCTAGGTATGACTCCAGCCAGCGGAGGGTTTTCCCGCTGATTCCCATTGACCTCAGTTTTGCTCCTTGATGCCATACTCGGTCAAATGCTGCCTTGATGTCAAGGGCAGTCACTCTCACCTCACCCCTTGAGTTCAGATCTTTTGTCCATGTTTGAACCAAGGCTGTGTTGAGGTCAGGAGCTGAGTGACCCCGGCGGAACCCAAACTGAGCGTCACTGAGCAGGTTGTTGCTAAGCAAGTGCCGCTTGATGGCACTGTCGATGACACCTTCCATCACTTTACTGGTGATTGAGAATTGGCTGATGGGGCAGTAATTGGCCGGGTTGGACTTGTCCTGCTTTTTGTGTACAGGACATACCTGGGCAATTTTCCACATTGCAGGGTAGATGCCAGTGTTGTGGCTGTACTGAAACAGCTTGGCTAGGGGCGCGGCAAGTTCTGGAGCACAGGTCTTCAGTACTATTGCCGGAATATTGTCAGGGCCCATAGCTTTTGCAGTATCCAGTGCCTTCAGTCGTTTCGTGATATCACGTGGAGTGAATCGAATTGGCTGAAGTCTGGCATCTGTGATGCTGGGACTTCAGGAGGAGGCCGAGATGGATCATCAACTCGGCACTTCTAGCTGAAGATTGTTGCAAATGCTTCAGCCTTATCTTTGGCACTGATGTGCTGGGCTCCCCCATCATGGAGGATGGGGATATTTGTGGAGCCACCTCCTCCAGTTAGTTGTTTAATTGTCCACCATCATTCACGGCTGGATGTGGCAGGACTGCAGAGCTTAGATCTGATCCACTGGTTATGGGATCGCTTAGCTCTGTCTATCGCATGCTGCTTACGCAGTTTGTCATGCAAGCAGTCCTGGGTTGCAGCTTCACCAGGTTGACATCTCATTTTGAGGTATGCCTGGTGCTGCTCCTGGCATGCCCTCGTGCACTCTTTATTGAACCAGTTTGGTCTCCCGGCTTGATGATAATGGGAGAGTGTGGGATATGCCGGGCCATGAGGTTACAGATTATGGTTGAGTACAATTCTGCTGCTGCTGATGGCCCACAGCGCCTCATGGATGCCCAGTTTTGCATTGCTAGATCTGTTCGAAATCTATCCCATTTAGCACGGTGGTAGTGCCACACAACACAATGGAGGGAATCCTCAATGTGAAGGCAGGACTATGTCTGCACAAGGACTGTGCAGTGGTCACTCCTACCAATACTATCATGGACAGAAGCATCTGCGGCAGGCAGATTGGTGAGGACGAGGTCAAGTATGTTTTCCCCTCTTGTTGGTTCCCCCACCACCTGCTGCAGACCCAGTCTAGCAGCTATGTCCTTTAGGACTCAGCCAGCTCGGTCAGTAGTGATGCTACCGAGCCACTCTTGGTGATGGACATTGAAGTCCCTGACCCAGAGTACATTGTGTGCCCTTGCCACCCTCAGTGCTTCCTCCAAGTGGTGTTCAATATGGAGGAGTACTGAGTCATCAGCTGAGGGAGGGCGGTAGGTGGTAATCAGCAGGATGTTTCCTTGTCCATGTTTGACCTGATGCCATGAGACTTCATGGGGTCCGGAGTCGATGTTGAGGACTCCCAGGGCAACTCCCTCCCTACTGTATACCACTGTCCCACCACCTCTGGTGGTTCTGTCCTGCCAGTGGGACAGGACATACCCGGGATGGTGATGGCAGTGTTTGGGACATTGTCTGTAAGGTATGATTCCGTGAGTATCATGTGGCTGGTCCATTTTAGTTTCTGGTCAATGGTAAACCCCAGAATGTGGATAATGGGGGATTCAGCGATGGTCATGCCATTGAATGTCAAGGGGAGATGGTTAGATTCTCTCTTATTTGAGAACGTCCGGGTTATAACTGCATTTCGGAAGGGAAGTGAATGGAGGACTGCAATGTCCAGGTTTCAACTCTACTTGTGAGAAGGGAGGCGTGTGTGGCCTTCTACCATAAAGGGGGTCACTTTGTGCATGCTACCATTTGGCGGGTGGGGGAGCGGGGCTAGTGAAGGGGTCTGACCCTGCAATCAGCCAACGCTATTTGGGAGAGGGGGTAACAGTAGCACTCCATGACACCTTTGTGTGGGGTAGGAGCCAAAATGTTACAGGGTCGAAGGTCATGTTGCTGATGGTCCCATCCAGGCACCGTCAGTAACATGACCATGGTCATGCTGCCCCGCTTTTATCCAAAGCCAAAATGGGCAATGTCATGCCATACCATATAGGTGATGACGGAACGCACTTGAAGCACCAACGTACATCACTCTCTGCCCTGATAGGTGCCATTGGCCTACTGAAGGAACTGAGTTCATCTGCAGCATACAGATGGGGCTGCTCCATCCTGTCTTTCTTGATCCAAGTGCCATGAGGAGCCATATCCACCGGAGGCAGAATCAACAGGCAGGCACGGCCCAGGTGGAAGCTCATGGAAGGGAGCAGCAGCTGCCACCACGCCTCAGAAGACAGCGGGTCGACAGGCCCCACATGATGTCCCTGCAGATGTCGGAGCGCCTGTGTCAGAGGCAACTGCAGATGTCGAGTGAGGTGGTGACGAATCTCTGTGCACTGCTGAATGATGACCTGCAGCCGATGGGCTTTAGCCCTCAAAGTCACCGCGGCGCTTAACTTCTGCGCCCCTGCATCATTGCAGGGACCCACCGGCGACCTGTGTGGGGTTTCACAGTCAGCAGTGCACCGCTGCATCGATGCCTTGTACAGGAGGGTCGGTGACCATATTCACTTCGGGATGGATCCTGAGAGTCAGTCCCAAAGGACCGTCGGATTTAGGGCCATCGCGGGAGTCCCACAGGTGCAAGGGGTCATTGATTTCACACATGTGGCCATCAAAACTCCAGTTGGACAACCAGCCGCATTCCTGAACAGAAAGGGCTTCTACTCACTCTGCCTGCAGCTAGTCTGTGACCACAGGAAACTCTTCATGCAAGTGTGTTTCCACTTTCCAGGCAGCTGCCATGACTCATTCATCCTGCGCAAGTCCCAGGTACCAATGCTCTTTACTGCACCAGCTCAGATCCAGGGGTGGATTCTTGGGGACAAGAGCTACTCCTTACAGACATGGCGATGCAGAGGAGAGATACAACGCCTTCCACGGCTCGACATGAGCTACCATCAAGCAGACCATCAGCATGCTGAAGATGTGCTTCTGCTGCCAGGACAGATTGGGTGGGGCCCTACAGTACTCACCAGAAAGGGTAGCGTGCATCGTCGCTGTATGCTGTGCTCTACGCAACTTTGAAATACAGACGGGGGAGGCCTTGCAGGATGATGAGAGACAGGAGCAGGAGACATCGTCGGACGATGAGGACACAGAGGAGATGCAGTGGCCGTGCATGGGAGGACGAAGAGCATTGATGCATTGCAGACAGGGCGAGCAGAGAGCGAGGGATGCTCAGCAATGCCCTATTGCTGAGTGCTTCCAGCACTCTGAGGAGCAGAGTATGCTCCTCATGGCACACATCACCATGCTGCATCTGGTAGGCAGTCTTCTGCATCTGTAACATCTGTGCCTCCATCATTACTGGCAGCAGATGACTGAGTGATTGTCCATGTGACTGCACCCGTGCAGTGTATTCATCATGCATACTGGCATGGCGATGATGTTTTTCCATACATTGGCATTCCTCTCTGGTCAATGATGCAACGGGAGGACACATAATCAATACATTCCTCACGCTTCATTCATACTGTAAAAAGCAGACACCTGTATGAAAAGCACACTTATTGAGAAGTAATCAATAGATATACGTTGCACCTGTGATAAACCATATCTGTCATGGTGTCTTCTTTAACCGTTTGCGGGCGCTTCTTCGCAGTGCAACCTGTGCGCTAGCAGCTTGACTGGAGGTAGGCTGCTGATCACCACACCCTTTGGCTTGGATGACTTGGGTGGTCGTCCTCTGGGCGCTTGAGGCCTTGGAGGCCCCAGCTATCTGAGGGCCTCTGCACCAGTGCAGGCATCTCCTCAGGTGTCCTGGCTGCTGGAGCTGGACTCACCGGCAGAGGGGCTGAGGGGTCGGTGTCCACATTGGAATCACCCTGAGGGGAGACCCGGATATGTGAAATGTGGCTGTCCATGAGGGTCACCATCCTCTCCAAGGAGAAAACCACGCACTCATTTGCCCAGGACATGGCAGCTGTCATGGTCTGGATGGACTCCCCCATCGTCCGCTCATGGCTGTCAGTGGCCTGTGGCATCTCCACCAGATGTTGCCTTACCTCTCCCGGCAACTCCAGCAGGCCTGCCAGTGCTGCCAACACCAGAGGGCCATCATTAACCTGGGGCACAGCATGGGCCTGACCACCCACAGCCCTCCGACTGTCAGCAGCCTCGGCTGTTTCAGCCTCAGCCAGCTGTTCGGGCACGTTTGTGGTGCTCTCACCAGCTTGTGACCCAGACTCTGAAGCCAGACGAGGTGAATGTCTCTGCGCGGGTGGGAGATGTGGCAGTGTCATGGGATGCTGCATCCTCTGAGATTGTCTGTTCCTCAGAGGTGCTGGCACTCTCCGTGGCCTCCGATGCCACCTCGGAGCGTCGCCCTGCAAGAGACAATGTGA
The DNA here is from genome assembly GCF_036365525.1 of Heterodontus francisci. Taxonomy (NCBI): domain Eukaryota; kingdom Metazoa; phylum Chordata; class Chondrichthyes; order Heterodontiformes; family Heterodontidae; genus Heterodontus; species Heterodontus francisci. The sequence goes on from NC_090379.1 coordinate 8,379,408, forward strand.
AAAGCACAGTTTAAAGTTCACTGGTGTACATATCATGAATATGACAGCATTGTGTCCACAAATGAAATGTTTCATACGAACATATGAATTAGGAGCAGGAGTAGGCCACTCAGCCCTTCGAACCTGCTCCGCTATTCAACAAGCTCATGACTGAACTGATTTACCACATTTTCACCTACCCCCCAAAACCTTCCACCCCCTTGCTTATCAAGAATCAATCTACCTCTGCCGTAAAACTATTAAAAGACTCACAACCCCCTGAAAGAAAAAAATTCTCCTCATCTCTGTCTTAAGTGGGTGACCCCTTATTTTTAAACAGTGACCTCCCCTGGTTCTAGATTCTCCCACAAGGGGAAACATCCTTTCCTCATCCACCCTGTCAAGACGCCTCAGGATCTCAGTGATGGCGCAGTGGTTAGTACCACAGTCTCACAGCTCCAGCAACCCGGGTTCGGTTCTGGGTACTGCTTGTGCAGAGTTTGCAAGTTCTCCCTGTGACTGTGTGGGTTTCCGCCAGGTGCTCTGGTTTCCTCCCACAGCCAAAGACTTGCAGGTTGATTGGTACATTGGCCATTGTAAATTGCCCCTAGTGTAGGTAGGTGGTAGGAGAATTGAGGGAAGGTGGGGATGTGGTAGGGAATATGGGATTAATGTAGGATTAGTATAAATGGGGGGTTGATGGTCGGCACAGACTTGGTGGGCCGAAGGGCCTGTTTCAGTATCTCTCTATGTTTCAATCAAGTCACCTCTTACTCTTCTAAATTCCAGTGGATACAAGCCTAACCTGTCCAACCTTTCTTCGTAAGACAACCCACCCATTCCAGGTATTAGTCTAATAAACCTTCTCTGAACTGCCTCCAATGCATTTACATCCTTCTTTAAATAAGGAGACCAATACTGTACACAGTACTCCAGATGTGGACTCACCAATGCTCTGTATAGCTGAAGCATAAGCTCCCTACTTTTTTTTCAATTCCCCTTGCGACAAACGATAACATTCTATTAGCTTTCCTAATTACTTGCTGTACCTGCATATTAACCTTTTGTGATTCATTCGCTAGGACACCCAGATCCCTCTGCATCTCAGAGCTCTGCAATCTCTCACTATTTAGATAAGATGCTTCTTTTTTATTCATCCTGCCAAAGTGGACAATTTCCCACTTTCCCACATTATACTCCATTTGCCAGGTCTTTGCCCACTCACTTAACCTTTCTATAATCCCTTTGTAGCCTCCTTATGTCCTCTTCACAAGTTACTTTCCTACCTATCTTTGTGTCATCCGCAAATTTAGCAACCATACCTTCGGTCCCTTCATCCAAGTCATTTATATAAATTGTAAAAAGTTGAGGCTCCAGCACAGATCCCTGTGGCACACCACTCGTTACATCATGCCAACCAGAAAATGATCCATTTATGCCTACTCTCCATTTCCTGTTAGCTAGCCAATCTTTTATCCATGCCAATATGTTACCCCCTACACCATGAGCTTTTATTTTCTGCAATAACCTTTGATGTGGCACCTTATCAAATGCTTTCTGTAAATCTAAGCACAATACATCCACTGGTTCCCCTTTATCCACAGCACATGTAACTCTCTCAAAGAACTCCAATAAATTGGTTAAACATGATTTCCCTTTCACAAAACCATGTTGACTGTGCCTGATTACCTTGAATTTTTCTAAATGCACTGCTATAATGTCTTTAATAATAGCTTCCGACATTTTCTTTAAGACAGATGTTAAGCCTGTAGTTTCCTGCTTTCTGGAATGTTACTCGCATCCTCAATAGTGAAGACTGATGCAAAATATCTGTTCAGTTCATCTGCCATCTCCATATTATCTATTATTAATTCTCCAGACTCACTTTCTATAGGACCAATGGTCACTTTGTTAACTTTTCTTTTTTAAATATCTGTAGAAACTCTTACTATCTGTCTTTATATTTCTAGTTAGCTTTCTCTCATACTCTAATTTTACCTTCCTTATTAATCTTTTAGACATTCTTTGCAGTTTTTTATATTCTGTCCAATTTCCTGACCTCCCTCCCACCTTTGTGCAACTATAGGCTTTTTCTTTAAGTTTGATACTATCTTTAATTTTTTTAGTTAACCACGGATGGTGGGTCCCTTGGAATTTTTCTTTCTCGTTGAAATGTATCTATTCTGTGTATTCTGAAATATCCCCTTAAATATCTGCCACTGCATTTCTATTGACCTATCCCTTAACCTAATTTGCCAGTTCACTTTAGCGAGCTCTGCTTACATGACCTCATAATTGCTGTTATTTAATTTTAAAATATTATTCTTGGACCCACTCTTCTCTCCCTCAAACTGAATGTATGTTTTGACTAATCATTGCATTTGTCAAAGAGATGTATGTTCACTGGGGAACCCAAGCTCCACGTCTGAAACGGAATGTGCTCCCTGCCAGCCACATAGTTCGAGGGCCTCTTCCTCAGCCTGGGATAGTGGTTGGATGCCTGGCACTCCTCCGCCAGTCCTGGAGGACTCCCTCGCATTGTGCGCCCTCTTAGCCTGGAAGAGCAAGGATGCAGATGTATAACATCGCCATACAACAACATGACGCTTTTCACAACAGGGGCGCTAAAACACAGTCAGTGTGTCAGAGGGACTCAGCTTGGCATGTTCTGGGGTGCAAGTGAAGGTGGATTCTTGCACACATGCAGACACCGATGTGGCATCAATCCTCCCCGCTGGACCTCCTTGTGTTTGACATGGCCGTGGCACCCATGTGCCACTCTGTGTGGGCAAACCCAGGTCAGATGGGGCCGCAATAAATAATGCCACTTACCTTTGCGATGCGCATGAGATTGTTCATCCTCTTGAAGCACTGGACCCAGTCTCGGCAGGTGACCCCATGGTAGCATACCTCTTCTGCAATCTCCATCCAGGCTTGCTTGGTCAGGCATGAGGGCCACTTCTCACAATCGCTGGAGAAAAGGACCTCCCGCCTTAACCATGCAGCCTGGAGGAGAGTGAGCAGGGAGGCATCGCTGAACCGTAGGGCCACCCTTCCTCGTTCCTCTGCCATCTCCTGTGCCTTGCTGGGGTCTTGGTCGCCAGATGAGGTTAAACAGTTTCTGTGCTGGCTGGTCAGCTCCAGCACCAAGGTTTTTAAATGGATTCTGTCTGTCCTCATGGCTGGCTGTCGGTTAAATATGGTGCCAGCCCCTGCTGACTCGTCGGCTAATGCCGCTTATGACGTCGGTCAGCCAGTCCTCTCCGCGTCATTGCGGGGCGGTGTGGGGGAGCAGACATGCGAATGAGCTGCTGTGCTTAGGATCACTGCAGCTCCGCGATGTGCAGCCCGCCATTTTTCTCACCGGCGGCGGGCCTATGGAATCCAGCCTGGTGACAGATGCTATAGAAATGCAAGTTATTCATTGTTTTCTTCAATATTTCCTCATCCTTATCCCAGCTGAAAGTAGTTAAAAATAAAAGACAAGGTTAATTTTCAGGATGTGGGTGTCGCTAGAAAAGCATTTATTGCCCATCCCTGATTGCCCTTGAGAAGGTGGTGGTGAGCTGCCCTCTTGAACCGCTGCAGTCCATGTGGGGTAGGTACACCCACAGTGCTGTTAGGAAGGGAGTTCCAGGATTTTGACGCAGTGACAGTGAAGGGTTAATTTAGTTCAGTCAGCATACTCACAATTCATGTATCCCCCATCAGTCTTGGTGCTGCCATGGTCGTGTGGGATAGGAAGCGTTGCGACAGTGTGTCAGTTTAATCTTGTGAATATAAAATGCACTGTCACTGCTTGTTGCACAAGATCTCAGATCCAAATGAAAACAACAGGGGAATTTTAATGCCCCAGGTTGGGAGGGAGAGAAGCAGGTGTGGGCGTTATAATTTCAAAAATCGGAAACCTGACCCCAACACGTCTCTGGTTTAGAGGTAGGTTGGTGGGGGTGGGCGGAGAGATGGGTCTGTTATTCAAGTATGTTAATGAGGCTGTGAGCCTCAAATTGTAACATGGTTTTAAATTTAAGGGCTGCAAGCTGGGTTTCCCAGGCCTCCAGAAACCTGGCAGTTGAAGTTAGTTATGAAGCTCCAGATCCAGCAGGTTTTAAGCACTGCTTGTGGGCCAATAGGAGCAGGAGTGACTCCTTCCTTACCTCAGCCCCCTCCAGCAAACTTGCTGTTCTCCTCAAGATTGGACCACCCTCATGATCAGACGGTGCCTGCAATTGGCTCCCCCTCCCCATATGTTAATTGTATATTAATTGTAATTAATTGTATGCAGGTGGTGGGCATTAACTGTGGATTCAGTTGAGCCCTATAAATAGGCACAGACGTAAACTGTGGTTGTTGGTTTAGGAGGGATATGTGCAATTCTGTTCATAAATATAAAAGTGTATAAAGACTGCCTCTACTATCCTTCACCCCTTCCTCATGATTGGACCTCCCTCTGCAATGGGCTCCCTGCCCCATGACCAGGCACCCTCGCAGTCAGACACCTTTCCCATGATCTGACCACCCTCCTCACTGCGATCAGACCTCTTCCTGTGATTGCTTTGCTCCCTGCATGGATGCTATACGTCATCATAACCCCCGTCCACGATCATATCCCACCCACGATCAGACCCCACTCACCATCATAACCTGCCCACAGCCAGACGTCGCCCATGATAAGACGCCACCCACAATCAGACACTGCCTGTGATTAGACTCCACCTATGACCTGAACTCCCCACAACTGGCTTCCCCCCCCCGCGTCCCCCCGCAAGATCAGATCCTGCCCATAGCCTCTCCGATCTCCCCAACTTACCAAAATATATTCTCCCAGGTCAAAATCAATGAGGAGCATTTAGCAATCCGTATTCATTCATACTCATTCGCATGAAGTTTGTTTATATCAGAACCTATTTTGTTCATTTTCTTGGGTACTGTCAAATGCAGGGTCTGCTCAAACTAAGCAATCAGTTAATGTCGCATTTTTTTTTCATTCGTTCATGGGATGTGGGCATCGCTGGCCAGGCCAGCATTTATTGCCCATCCCCCATTACCCTTGAGAAGCTGGTGGTGAGCTGCCTTCTTGAACCGCTGCAGTCCATGTGGTGTAGTTACATCCACAGTACTGTTAGGAAGGGAGTTCCAGGATTTCGACCCAGTGGTTGTTGCAGCACAGAACCATAAGAGTAGAAAGTTTTGTTACTGAATGATTGGTGGGACAGTTATTTATGATCTCTTACGTTGTATGAATTTTAATCCTTAATGAGGCACTGCGGTTTCTGGAAAATTGTCTACGCCTAAAGCGACACATGTGCAAGTCTCGCCAAAACTGGATAGATCAACATTCTGAATCTGGATTGCACAAGCAACAATAGTAATGATGGGCTGCCTTTATGGTTAATGCTTCTGATCTCTCTCTGACCTCCAATCTCTCCCCTTCGGCAGGACCTCTGGATTACCCATTTTTTTGGGTTTCATGGCCACCATGACTGCATCCTTCTGCACCACCCCATGTTCCCTCTCCAATAATATCAGGGCCAGTGTATCTGGGATTAAATTTACTGGGCCCTGTAAAGTTGTACTGAAATCTGTACAACTACTATTTAAAATATATGCCACTGTTCCAGGAGAAATTACTTTGGCTTGAATGACAGAATTACAGTGGGAACATAGGAACACAAGGCCATTCAATTCCTAGAGCCTGATTTGCTGTTCAGTGAGATTGTGGCTCATCACTATCCAAACTCAATTTCAACATTTGCAGATGACACAAAACTTGGAAGTATTGTGAACTGTGAAGAGGATAGTGATAGACTTTAAGGGGACGTAGACAGGCTGGTGGATTGGGTGGGCAAGTGGCAGATGCAATTTAATGCAGAGAAGTGTGAAGTGATTCATTTTGGTAAGAAGAATGAGGAGGGGCAATATAAAATAAAAGGTACAATTCTAAAAGGGGTTTCGGAGCAGAGGGAACTGAGGTTATATGTGCAGAACTCATTATAGGTGGTAGGACAGGTTGAGAAAGTGGATCTTGAGCTTTATAAATAGTGCATGGAGTACAGAAGGAAGGAAGTTATGATAAACCTGTATAAAACATTGGTTCGGCTTCGACTGGAGGATTGTGTCCAGTTCTGGGCATGCACTTCCAGAAGGATGTTAAGGCATTTGAGAGGGTGCAGAAAACATACATGAGAATGGTTCCAGGGATGAAGAACTTCAGTTACATGGATAGATTGGAGAAGCTGGGTCTGTTCTCCTTGGAGAAGAGAAGATTAAGAGGAAATTTGATAAAGGTGTTCAAACTCATGAGGGGTCCGGGCAGAGTAGATAGGGAGAAACAGTTCCCATTGGTGGATGGGTCGAGAACCAGAGGATACTGATTTAAGGTGACTGGCAAAAGAAGCAATGGCAGTGAGGAAAAAACTTTTTTTACCCGGCGAGTGGTTCGGATCTGGAATGCACTGCCTGAGAGTGTGGTGGAGGCAGATTCAATCTTTGTGGTGGCTTTCAAAAGGAAATTGGATAATTATCTTAAGAGAAAATATTTGCAGGGCTATGGAAAAAGGTAGGGGACTGGGTGAGTTGCTGTTGCAGAGAGCCAGCACAGACACGATGGGCTGAATGGCCTCTTTCTGTGCTGTAACCATTCTATGATTCCATAAATTCCATCCACCCTTTTTGGTTCCATATCCTTTCATACACTTAGCTAGCAAAAAGCATGTGTCAGATCTCAGATTCAACATTATTAATTGAGCTACTATCTACTGCACTTCTACTACCCTCTATGTGAATAAGTGTCTCCTACCTTCTCTCCTGAATGGTCTAGCTCTGATTTTAAGATTATGCCCTCTTGTCTTGTCCTCTTGTCCCACCAGCAGAAAAGGTTTCTCTCTATCTACCCTATCAATACCTTTCAAAATCCCAACACCCGCAATCAAATCACCCCACAACCTTCTATATTCCAGGAAATACAAGTCTGGTTTACTGCTTTGAATCTACAGCCGAGAAACAAACCATTTAGCTCAACAGGGAAGCCATCATACCATTGGAAAGAGAGAAAGTCCTTGAGTGGGCAAAGAAAGAATCAATCCGATTAGAGTTGAGAAGTGAAAAGGGTATGATCGAGTTACTGAGAGTATACTATAGGACTCCAAATAGTGAGCAAGAGATATAGAGGAGCTAATCTGCAGGGATATGACAGTGATGTGCAAGAACCTCAGAATGGCGATACTGGGGCACTTTAATTACCCAAATATCAATTGGGATAATGTTAAAGTAAAGGTTAATTAGGGGGACGAATTTCTGAATTGTGTTCAGGAGAACTTCCTTGACCAGGATGTTCTTGGTCCAACTAGGAAGGAGGCATTGCTGGATCAGGTGCTTGGGAATGAGGCAGGCCAAGTGGACCACGTCTCTGTGGGGAACACTTAGTTAAGAGTGAACACTGCATCATAAGGTTGGATTAGTAATGGAGAAGAACAAGGAACAATCTAACGTAGAACTTCTAAATTGGAAAATGGCTAATTTCAATGTGATGAGACAGTATCTAGCCAGGGTAAAATGGAATCATTTGACAGGAAACACGGTAGTGAAACAATGGGTGATTTTTAAGGAGGAGATGATTCAGATACAAGCTAGGTACATTCCAACAAGGGCGAAAGGTAAGGGACACACCTTGGATGATGAGGGAGATAGAGATAATGGTGAAACAAAAAAAGAGGATGTGCGATGCATGTCAAGGGAATTCTTCAAGCGAGAACCAGGAAAAATACAATAAGTTGAGAGGGAAGTGAAGAGGAAAATAAGACTGGCAAAGAGAGAATATGAGAACAGAATGACAGTTAACATAAAAGGGAACCCAAAAATCTTCTACCAGTATGAAAATAGTAAGAGGCAGATTGGGTCCTATTAGGGACAAAGAGTGTGATATATGCTTAGAGGTGCAGGGCAAGGCTAGAATACTTAATGAGTTATTTGTACTGGTGTTTACTAAGGAAGAGGATGGTGACATAAAATCAGTAGAAGTGGAGATGGTAGAAGCGGAGATGGTAGAGGAATGGATGTGATGAAAATTGTTAGGCAGGATGTCGTGCAAAGGCTGGCTATGCTTAGAGTGGATAAGTCATCTGGTCTGGATGGTTTGCATCCCAGGTTGCTAAAGGAATTGGGAGTGGAGATAGCAGAAGGTCTTGCCATAATCTTCCAATCTTACCTGGATACAGAGGATTGGAGAGTGGCAAATGTGACACCCCTTATTCAAGAAAGGGTGTAAGGACATCCTTAGTAACTACAGACAGTTTAACATCAGTGATGAGTAAGGTGTTAGAAACGATAACCAGGAAAAAAAAATTAACAGACACTTGGAGAGGTTTGAGTTAATTAAGGAGAGCCAGCATGGATTTGTAAAAGGCAGATCATGCTTGACTAATCTAATTGATCGTTTTGATGAAATAACAGAGAAGGTTGATGAAGGGAATGTGGTGGATGTTGTCTATATGGATTTTAAGAAAGCGTTCGACAAATTGGCACATAAAAGGCTGGTTAACAAAATTGAGGCTCATGGAATAGGAGGGTCAGAGTCAGCTTGGATAAAAAATTGGGTTAACGACAGAAAACAGTGTGATAAATGATCATTTTCAGACTGAAGTTTGGTAGACAGTGGTGTTTCCCCAAGGATTACAGCTTTCTTTATATTTATAAATGACCTCGATATTGAAGTACAGAGTAGATTTTCAAACTTTGCTGATGATACCAAACTTGGAGGTATGGTAGACGGTGAGGATGATGCCAATTGACTGCGACAGGATATTAATAGGCTAGCAGAATGGGCAGACACGTAGCAGATGGAATTAAATACAGAGGAGTAAGAGGTGATGCATTTTGGCAGAAGTGATAGGGAGAGGCAATATAGACTGAATGGTGCCGTTCTAAAGAGTGTGCAGGGTTCATGTGCATAGAGCTTTGAAAGTGGCATGACATTTTGAAAGAATAGTTAGCAAAGAACATAAGAACAAGGAGCAGGAGTAGGCCGTCCGGCCCCTCGAGCCTGCTCCGCCATTCAATAAGATCATGGCTGATCTTTTCGTGGACTCAGATCCACTTACCCGCGCTCCCACCGTATCCCTTAATTCCTTTATTGTTCAAAAAGATATATACCTTAGCTTTAAAAACGTTTACTGAAGTAGCGTCAACTACTTCACTGGGCAAGGAATTCCATAGATTAACAACCCTCTGGGTGAAGAAGTTCCTTCTCAATTCAGTCCTAAATCTGCTCCCTCTAATCTTGAGGCTATGCCCTCTTGTCCTAGCTTCACCTGCCAGTGGAAACATCCTCTCTACTTGTATCTTATCTATTCCCTTCATAATTTTATATGTTTCTATAAGATCCCCCCTCATTCTTCTGAATTCCAATGAATATAATCCCAATCTACTCAGTCTCTCCTCATAAGCCAACCCCCTCAACTCCGGAATCAACCTAGTGAACCTCCTCTGCACCCCCTCCAGTGCCAGTACATCCTTTCTCAAGTAAGGAGACCAAAACTGCACACAGTACTCGAGGTGGGGCCACACCAGTACCTTATACAGCTGCAACATAACCTCTCTGCTTTTAAACTCAATCCCTTTAGCAATGAAGGACAAAATTCCATTTGCCTTCCCAATTACTTGCTGTACATGCAGACCAACCTTCTGCGATTCATGCACAAGGACACCTAGGTCCCTCTGCATAGCAGCATGCTGCAACTTTTTACCATTCAAGTAATAATCCTTTTTAATGTTACTCCTACCGAAATGAATGACTTCACATTTATTAACATTGTATTCCATCTGCCAGACCTTTGCCCACTCACTCAATGTATCTATGTTCCTCTGCAAAGTTTCACAGTCATCTGCACACTTTGCTCTGCCACTCATCTTAGTGTCATCTGCAAACTTTGACACCCTACAGGTGGTCCCCAACTCCAAATCATCTATATAAATTGTAAATAATTGCGGTCCCAACACCGATCCCTGAGGCACACCACTAGTGACTGATTGCCAGCCAGAATAGCACTCATTTATCCTCACTCTCTGCTTCCTGTTAGTCAACCAATCCTCTATCCATGCTAATACTTTACCCCTAACGCCATGCATCCTTATCTTATGCAGCAGCCTCTTGTGCGGCACCTTGTCGAAGGCCTTTTGGAAATCTAGGTACACCATATCCACTGGGTCCCCATTGTCCACCTTGCTCGTAATGTCTTCATAGAATTCCAAAAGATTTGTCAAGCATGACCTGCCCTTCATGAATCCATGCTGTGTCTGCCCAACGGGACAATTTCTATCGAGATGCCCTGCTATTTCTTCCTTGATAATAGACTCGAGCATCTTCCCCACTACAGAGGTTAAGCTAACCGGTCTATAATTCCCCATCTTTTGTCTACCTCCCTTTTTAAACAGTGGCGTCACATCTGCTGTTTTCCAATCTGCTGGGACTACCCCAGAGTCCAGCGAATTTTGGAAAATTACCGCCAGTGCACCTGCTATTTCTCCCGCCATCTCTTTTAGTACCCTGGGATGCATTCCATCAGGGCCAGGAGACTTATCAATCCTTAGCTCCATTAGCTTGCCCAACACTACCTCTTCCGTAATAATGATTGTTTCCAGGTCCTCACCTACGTTCGTCTCTTTGTCAATTACTGGCATGTTATTAGTGTCCTCCACTGTGAAGACCGATACAAAATACCTGTTCAATGCCTCGGCCATTTCATCATATCCCATAACTAAATTCCCCTTCTCATCCTCGAAAGGACCAACGTTTACTTTAGCCACTCTTTTTCGTTTTATATATTTATAGAAACTTTTGCTATCTGTCTTTATATTCTGTGCTAGTTTTTTCTCATGTTCTATCTTACTTTTCTTTACAGCTCTTTTTGTGGCTTTCTGTTGACCTTTAAAGTTTTCCCAATCTTCTAGTTTCATGCTGTTTTTGGCCACTTTGTATGCCTTCTCTTTCAATTTGATAGCCTAACTTATTTCCTTAGACACCCATGGCAAATTACCCCTTTTCTTCCAGTCCTTCCTTTTCACTGGAATATACTTTTGCTGAGCACTTTGAAAAATTGCTTTGAAAGTCCTCCACTGCTCGTCAACTGTTCCACCATAAAATCTTTGTTTCCAGTCTACTTTAGCCAAGTCCTCCCTCATTCTTTTGTAGTCCCCCTTGTTCAAGCACTGGACCCTGGTATTGGATTTTATCTTCACACTCTCCATCTGTATTCTAAATTCAACCATACTGTGATCACTCCTTCCAAGAGGATCCCTAACCATGAGGTCATTAATTATTCCTGTCTCATTACACAGGACTAGATCTAGGATAGCTTGCTCCCTCGTCAGTTCCATTACATACTGTTCAAGAAAACTGTCACAGATACACTCAACGAACTCCTCCTCAAGGCTACCCTGACTGAGCTGGTTCGACCAATCTACATGTAGATTAAAATCCCCCATGATAATTGCCGTACCATTTTTACAGGCATTAGTTATTTCTTTGTTTATTGCCCGCCCCAATGTGATGTTATTATGTGGTAGCCTATAGACTATGCCTATCAATGACTTTTTCTTCTTAGAGTTTCTAATTTCCACCCAAATGGATTCAACCTCATTCTCCATAGAACTTATATCATCTCTCAGCACCGCCCTGATGTCGTCCTTGAATATCAGAGCTACACCACCTCCCCTACCTTCCTGTCTGTCCTTCCGAATAGTCTGGTACCCCTGGATATTTAACTCCCAGTCGTGACCAACCTGTAACCATGTCTCCGTAATGGCTACCAAATCATATTTATTCGCAAGGATTTGTGCCGTTAACTCATCAACCTTGTTACGAATGCTACAAGCATTCAGGTAAAGTGCCTTTATGCTAGCTTTCTTACCCTCATGATTTCCAACATCTCTAATAATAACTCCTGAGTTATCCTTCCTTTCTGCTTCTTTCATAGTCTGCCTTGAACTTAAACCCTCCTGCACACATGTTAACCTGCTGCTTACCTTTTTATTTACCATCATACTCCCTGTCGTTTTCCCTTTCCCTTCCCCCCGACTCACTAGTTTAAAGTCCTGGAGACCACCCTATTTATCCTTTTCGCTAGAACACTGGTTGCAGATCGGTTCAGGTGGAGACCGTCCCATCGGTACAGATCCCCCCGGTTCCAAAACTGATGCCAATGCCCCATGAAATGGAACCCCTCTTTCCCGCACCACTCCCTTAGCCACGTGTTTACTTCCCAAATTTTCTTATCCCTAAGCCAATTTGCACGTGGCTCGGGCAGTAATCCGGAGATTATGACCCTCAAGGACCTGTTCCTTAATTTCGTTCCTAGTGCTTTATAATCCCCAAACAGGTCCTCCATCCTAGCCTTGCCTTGGTTGTTAGTCCCAACGTGGACCACAACAACTGGATCCTCCCCCTCCCGCTCCAATATCCTTTCAAGCCGGTCAGAGATGTATATGGGATCTTAGATTTCATAAATACAGGCATAGAGTACAAAAGCAGGGAAGTTATTTATTTATTTAGAGATACGGCACTGAAACAGGCCCTTTGGCCCACCGAGTCTGTGCCGACCAACAACCACCCATTTATGCTCACAGTAATCCCATATTCCCTATCACCTAGGGGCAATTTACAACAGCCAATTTACCTATCACCTGCAAGTCTTTTGGATGTGGGAGGAAACCGGAGCACCCGGCAGTACCCAGAATCGAACCCAGGTCCCTGGAGCTGTGAGGCGGCGGTGCTAACCACTGCGCCACTGTGCCACCCATATGTTGAACCTTTGTAAAGCTCTGGTTAGGCCACAACAAGAGTATCGGTCTGGTCACTACACTTTAGGAAGGGTGTGAGTATCTTTGAGAGGGTGCAGAGGAGATTTACCAGAATGGTTCCAGGAATGAGGGATTTTAGTTACAAGCTGAGGTTGGAGAAGCTGGGGTTGTTCTCCTTGGAACAAAGGAGATTGAGGGGAGATTTGATAGAGGTGTACAAGATTATTACAGGTTTAGATAAGGGAGACAAAGAAAAGCTGTTCCCATTAGCTGCTGGTACAAGGACTAAGGCACACAGATTTAAGGTTTTGGGCAAGAGATGCAGGGGGGATGGGAGGAAAAATCTTTTTAAACAGCAAGTGGTAATGACCTGGAACTCACTACCTATGAGTATGGTGGAAGCAGAGACAAATTGGATGGGCAATTGAAGGGAATAAAATTGCAGGGCTACAAAAATAATGGAACAGATTGAATTGGTCTATAGTTCGCCGGCATCGACTCGAATGGTCTCTTTCTGTGCCATTATGACCACACGACCAGATAACCTGGTTTTAGTGATAATGATTGAGGAATAAACACTGGCCAGACCAGCAGAGAACTCCCTTGTTCAACTTCGAAAAGTGCCAAGGGAGTTTTTACATACGCCTGAGATGACAGATTGGGCCTCGGTTTAAACTGCCTACTGAAGGAAAGCACTCCTGACAGTGCTGCACTCCTCTGCACCCTCTCAAAGATACTCACACCCTTCCTAAAGTGTGGTGACCAGACCGATACTCCAGTTGTGTCTAACCAGAGCTTTATAAAGGTTCAACATAACTTCCCTGCTTTTGTACTCTATGCCTCTATTTATGAAGCCTAAGATCCCCTATAGGGATCCCATTTAGGGGCGGCACAGTGGCGCAGTGGTTAGCACCGCAGCCTCACAGCTCCAGGGACCCGGGTTCGATTCCGGGTACTGCCTGTGTGGAGTTTGCAAGTTCTCCCTGTGTCTGCGTGGGTTTTCTCCGGGTGCTCCGGTTTCCTCCCACAAGCCAAAAGACTTGCAGGTTGATAGGTAAATTGGCCATTATAAATTGTCACTAGTATAGGTAGGTGGTAGGGAAATATAGGGACAGGTGGGGATGTTTGGTAGGAATATGGGATTAGTGTAGGATTAGTATAAATGGGTGGTTGATGTTCGGCACAGACTCGGTGGGCCGAAGGGCCTGTTTCAGTGCTGTATCTCTAATCTAATACCTTGCTAACTATTCTTTCAAAATGTCATGCCACCTTCAAAGCTCTATGCACATGAGCCCTGCACACTCTTCAGAACTGTGCCATTGAGCCTACATTGCCTCTCCCTATCACTGCTGCTAAAATGTATGGCCCTGGGAGTGTCAGCCTAGATTTTTGTGCTCAAGTCAGTAGCAGTGACTGCTTTTGTAAAGTGTGAACATTAGGCGATCAGAACAGGATCTGCTTTGCAGGAGCTGTGTGATTCACTATTTCGGCTACACAGCCACGTGAGACAGTGAAGGAAGCTGGCACCCGCAGAACAAATACTGAAATATCTCAGGAAGCGATAAACAGTTAAAAAAATGAAATGTAATAAGCAAGTCACTCAAGACACTTACAGGAGCAGAATAAACAACAACATACACATATATAGACACAAAAGTCTCAGGAGCATACTCAGACCAAAATTTGACATTAATTACCATGATTTCTTTGGTTCTATCAAGCCAAAGAAGGAGCTATTAGGGCAGGTAGCCAAACTCTTGGTCAAAGAGGTAGGTTTTAAGGAGTGTCTTAAAGGAGGGGAGAGAGATAGAGAGAAGGAAAGATTTAGGGAGGGAATTCCAGAGCTTCGGACCCAGGCAGCTGTCTGCTCAAGTCTAAGAATTGCTCATCTAAAATGCAGTGAAGCCCTTTGGTTCAGCAGTGCTTGTTTAACACTACATCTGGTCAACTCTTGTCAATGACCAAACACTTACCATAGATGTCCCATTCTTCCAGTTCAGCGTTGTACTTTCAATCCCTTCAGGCATTCTTCCAAGACGATTATTCAATCACCAGAGAGTTTACTGATGATGAACAGGAAGTAGACGTATCTTTTACAACTGTCCATGTGTCAGCCAATTTAAACAGGAAGTTACAACGCATATATAAAATGAAATGGTGTGATATATAACTAGAAAAGGAATGTTACAGTGTCCCCATGTGGTTTTGTGAATAACGGGACTGTGAGGTGGCAGCACTGAGACATGACGGGGAATTAATTGTAACTCTCTTTGTCCAACTAAGGAATGGGAATTAAAATTGTGTCTGTGCTCAGGACCTATGTTGGTCTCCAGTCTAACAACATCTCAATTTTAAAATTCTCATCCTAGTGTTCAAATTCCTTCATGGTCTCACCCCTCCCTATCTCTGTATTTTCCTCCAACCTGACAACCCTCCGAGATCCCTGTACTCCTCCAAATTGTGCGTCCTGAACATACCCGAGTTTAAAATTGCTCCTTTATTGGCGGCCATGTCATCCCTCCCTAAACCTCTCCACCTCCTTTCCTCTCTCTCCCTCCTCCTTTAAGACACTCCTTAAAACCTACCTCTTTGAGCAAGTTTTTCTATTTGTTTATGTGATGTGGGTGTCGCTGGTATGGCTGCAGTCTGTGTGGTGTAGGTGCATCCACAGTGCTGTTAGGGAAATATTTTCGGGATTTTGACGCAGCACCAATATAGGGCGGCACAGTGGCGCAGTGGTTAGCACTGCAGCCTCACAGCTCCAGCGACCCGGGTTCAATTCTGGGTATTGCCTGTGTGGAGTTTGCAAGTTCTCCCCTGTGTCTGCATGGGTTTCCTCCGGGTGCTCCGGTTTCCTCCCACAGCCAAAAGACTTGCAGGTTGATAGGTGAATTGGCCATTATAAATTGTCACTAGTATAGGTAGGTGGTAGGGAAATATAGGGACAGGTGAGGATGTGGTAGGAATATGGGATGAGTGTAGGATTAGTATAAATGGGTGGTTGATGGTCGGCACAGACTCGGTGGGCCGAAGGGCCTGTTTCAGTGCTGTATCTCTAAATCTAAAATCTAAAAGAACAGCGATATAGTTCCAAGTCAGGTGTGTGGCTTGGAGGGGAACTTGCAGGTGGTGGTGTTCCCATGCATCTGCTGCCCTTGTCCTTCTAGGTGGTAGAGGTCGTCTGTTTGGAAGGTGCTGTCTAAGGAGCCTTGGTGAGTTGCTGCAGTGCATCTTGTATATGGTACACACTGCTGCCACTGTGCAGAGGGAATGAATATTTAAGGTGGTGGATGAGGTGACAGCCAAGTGGACTGCATTTAGTCATCTGTCCTGATGTCTTATGTGGGTCGAATTTTGTTTGATAATCGCTCCTGTGAAGGGTCTTGGGACATTTTACTATGTGAAAGGCATTATCTAAAATCAAGCTGTTGTTATTAAAATTGAGGGAGTCCTGCGCTGATAGCATTTCAACTGTGAGCAGGTGTGCTACTGCGTGCCCTGCAAGCGACATCTGGGCCATTGCCTGGAATCTCCACCACCCCTCTCCCAAAGCTGAAACCACACCCCATGACTTACCAAAGTGCGAGTTAATGGTTTCCACGATGTCTCCCTGCCGGCAACTAGCCAGGTCCTTCTTTACACCTATTGTGGCCAGACTGACGGGATGTAATTGACACCCAGTGATTAAAATCAGCGGGGATTTGTGCAGAGACTCCTGGATGTGGGGCCCACAGGTCCTACCCACTTCCCGCCTGGGAGTTCTCATTCTCCTGAGACAGACGAAGTAGGTATCAATCTCTAATCAGCATCCATGGGCGGAGAGAGGAGAACAAGTATCCCGCCATCCTGATCCTGATCATTAGCTGTGACTCCTGATGGAAACTAGCTGTGAACATTGGCTGAGGTGTAGGGTGAGGCCTGGTTGGAATTACCTCCTTCCACCTGGTCAAATATCCTACTGACCAACTCATAGAATCATAGAATAGTACAGCACAAAAGGAGGCCATTTGGCCCATTGAGTCTGCCCTGGCTTTTTGAAAGAGTTAGTCCCACTCCCCCACTCTTGCCTTATAATCTTGCCATTTTTCACCTCAAATAATTATTCAATACCCTTTTGAAGGCGGCTATTGAAACTGTATTCTTCCTAGCAAAATGTATCGCCTCACACTGTTCTGTGTCTTAATCAACTTGGGTCAGTATGTGGCCTACTGTCAGTGTGAGCTTTCAAAAATAAAAATACCCATTGTACAAAAGATGCCGGGGACAATGGGTAGAAAGTAAAAATATCCTTTCCTAACAGCCCTGTCACGAAAATACGGAACTGTTTTCTTGGTATTTAATTGTCTAATTATTGGAATCCACAGTCTTAAACAGAACAGCACATCTTGATCCAAATCTTTATAAAATGAGCCCCAAATCTCAACTCCCCAAATAAAACATTCATTCCTAAAGTGGGTCCATTAGGAAATGGGGAATTCATTCAGTGCCCGTCATGCCCAAGGTGGAACCACAGAACTTCAATCAGGAGCATGGGGGAAGAGACAGAGCCTGCAATAGACTTTGCATATCTACAGCGCCTTTCATAACCTCAGAACATTCCAAAGCATTTGATAGTCAATGAAGTACTTTTGAAGTGTGGTCACTGTGATAATGTAGGAAACACAGCAGCCAATTTGCACATAGCAAGCTCCCACAAAAAGCAATGTGATAATGATGAGACAATCTGTTTTGTAGTGATGTTAGTTGAGGGATAAATATTGACCAGCACACCAGGGACGATTCCCCTGCCTTTTGTCAAGTCAGCACTATGGGATCTTTTACGTCCATCTAATAGGGCAGATGGGGCCTCAGTTTAATGTCACATCTGAACGACAGCTCTTCCCTTAGTACTGCACTAGAGAGTCAGCATGGATCTCTGCTCCCAAATCTTTGAGAGGGGAACTTGAACCCAACACCTTCTGACTCAGAGGAAAGAGTGCTACCCACTGAGCCGCAGTGTCACTGACAAACAAATGTTGGTGCTGCTCACTGAAAATGGTTTATATTCATTGGTCCCTGGGTTCTCAGACAAGTACGCTTTAGCTGTACCACATTACTCAGACGTTGGTTGAAGTACTGAGGTTTCTGATGTTGTTTAACAGGCTTATTTCTGAGTAATTTGCAAGCTATGTGCTTTATAATTTTATTTTCTACAACTTCCTCTCAAGACTAGCCAGAGGAAGTGTTGAGGGTTACACTAAGTTCAGCAGTCTTTGGTCAGAAGAGATTCAGAGATATTAAGCATGCCAGTTGTCAATGACAGGCACTACAATTGAGACTGCTCCATCCCCTGTTCCCATTCCCCTCTATCAGGTTCCCAGTTTTCCACTCCTCTCCCCCAGGTTCCCAGCCTTCACTAACACTGAAACCAACAAGAAAATAAATTTGGGCAGGGCTACAAAATGAGCTGAAGGCTCATTATTGCCCGTTTTGCGCTTTCATCCAAGACCACTTTCATCCCCAATGTGTGTTGAATCTACTAAGACTTCTCCGAGTTTAAATATCAACTGTAAATTTGAACAATTTCCAATGGGTTTCTGAATCCAGGTCATTGCAATAAATTTAAAACAGTAGTGGTTCCAACAGTAAACCTTGGGGAATACCATTCAGTACATCCCCACTTGCCAGTCTGATATAACTTCTTTATCAAGTACCCGCACTTTTCTATTCCAGACAATTTCTTGTCCACAGCCCCCCAAAATTTGGTTTGAACCTCCTCAGCTAACAGCTCGAAGACTGGTCACGCCATGTAGCAGAGCTTTTTTAAATTCATTCATGGGATGTGGTGTCACTGGCTATACCAGCATTTATTGCCCATCCTTAATTGCCCTTGAGAAGGTGGTGGTGAGCTGCCTTCTTGAACCGCTGCAGTCCATGTGGGGTAGGTACACCCACAGTGCTGTTAAGAAGGGAGTTCCAGGATTTTGACTCAGCGACAGTGAAGGAACGGCGATATAGTTCCAAGTCAGGATAGTGTGTGGCTTGGAGGGGAGCTTGCAGGTGTTGGTGGTCCCATGCATCTGCTGCCCTTGTCCTTCTGGTTGGTAGAGCTCAGGGGTTTGGAAGGTGCTGTCTAAGGACTCTTGGTGCGTTGCTGCAGTGCATCTTGTAGATGGTACACACTGCTGTCACTATGCGTCGGTGGTGGAGCGAGTGAATGTTGAAGGTGGTGGATGGGCTGCTTTGTCCTGGATAGTGTCGAGCTTCTTGAGTGTTGGAGCTGCACCTATCCAGGTCAGTGGAGAGTATTCCATCACACTCCTGACTTGTGCCTTATAGATGGTGGGCAGGCTTTGGGGAGTCAGGAGGTGAGTTACTCACCGCAGGATTCCTAGCCTCTGACCTGCTTTTGTAGTCATGGGATTTATATGGCTACTCCAGTTCAGTTTCTGATCAATGGTAGCCCCTAGGATGTTGATAGTGGGGGATTCAGCGAAGATAATGCCATTGAAAGGGGAGATGGTTAGATTCTCTCTTGTTCGAGATGGTCATTGCCTGGCACTTGTGAGGCGTGAATGTTACTTGCCACTAATCAGCCCAAACCTGGATATTGTCCAGGTCTTGCTGCATTTCTATTTGGACTACTTTAGTATCTGAGGAGTCACGAATGGTGCTGAACATTGTGCAATCATCAGCGAACATCCCCATTTCTGACCTTATGATTGAAGGTAGGTCATTGATGAAGCAGCTGAAGATGGTTGGGCCGAGGACACTACCCTGAGGAACTTCTGCAGTGATATCCTGGAACTCAGATGATTGACCTCCAACAACCACAACCATCTTCCTTTACGCTAGGTATGACTCCAACCAGCGAAGAGTTTTCCCCCTGATTCCCATTGACTCCAGTTTTGCTAGGGTTCCTTGATGCCATACTCATTCAAAGGCTGCCTTGATGTCGAGGGCAGTCACTCTTACCTCACCTCTTGAGTTCAGCTCTTTTGTCCATGTTTGAACCAAGGCTGTAATGAGGTCAGGAGCTGAGTGGTACTTGCGGGACCCAAACTGAGCATCACTGAGCAGGTTTTTGCTAAGCAATTGGCGCTTACAGTCCACTTGGGACAACACTTCCTCCAACAAGTCGAGAAAGATGGTCAGGCAGGATCTATCGCTTCTGATTCCATGTTGCCTAGTCTCACAAATCTCTGTCTTTTTGATGAAAGATCACAGACCTGAAGCATTAACTCTGCTTCTCTCTCCACCGATGCTGCCTGACCTGCTGAGTATTTCCAGCATTTTCAGTTTTTATTTCAAATTTCACAAATCTCCTCCTTAGTCTCATTTAGAAATATCCCTGGGGTTTTATTGTTTTTGTTCTTTAGCCTGTTTAGGAATTCTATCTGATTTATATCAAAGTCATTAATTTTGCCCATGTCTCAGGAAGGTATGTTGCTCATGACTTTGCTCGTGAATACTTGGAAGAAGTTGTCATTTCTAATGATTACTAACTTGTGCAATTCCTCTGTTTTGATTATGTTTACACCTATTATTGTGTTCACCTTCTAACTGTGCTCTTACTCTTGAAGTACTGAAAAAAATTACTGTTATGTTTTTTTTCTGGGTTTTTATCTTTAAAAAAACCTTACATTTCTATAGTTCTTTCAAGACCTTGGGAAATTCCAAAGCACTTCACAGCCAATGAAGTACTTTTGGAGTGTAGTCACTTAAAAATGGTGAGGACTGGGCATTTAATACAAGGATATAAAGTGTTCAGAAATGTAGAAACGTAGAAACATAGAAAATAGGAGCAGGAGTAGGCCATTCGGCCTTTCGGGCCTGCTCCGCCATTCAAAAAAGATCATGGCCGATCGTCTAATTCAGTACCCTGTTCCTTCTTTCTCCTCATATCCCTTGATCCTTTTGGAATTAAGAAATATATCTATCTCCTTGAATATTTTTAATGACTTGGCCTCCACTGCCTTCTCTGGTAGAGAATTCCACAGATTCACCACCCTCTGAGTGAAGAAATTTCTCCTCATCTCAGTTCTAAATGGCATGCCCTGTATCCTGAGACTGTGACCCCTGGTTCTGGACTCCCCAGCTATCGGGAACATCCTCCCTGCATCTAGCTTGTCTAGTCCTGTTAGAATTTTATAGGTTTCTATGAGATCCCCCCTCATTCTTCTAAACTCTAGTGAATATAGGCCTAGTCGGCCCAATCACTCCTCATAAATCAATCCTGCCATCCCGGAATCAGCCTAGTAAATCTTCTTTGCACTCCCTCCATGGCAAGAACATCCTTCCTCAGATAAGGAGACCAAAACTGCACACAATACTCCAGATGTGGTCTCAGCAAGGCCCTGTATAACTGCAGTAAGACATCCATGCTCCTGTACTCAAATCCTCTTGCAATGAAGGCATCATACCATTTGCCTTTCTAACTGCTTGCTGCACCTGAATGCTTGCTTTCAGCGACTGGTGTACAAGAACACCCAGGTCTCGTTGCGCCTCCCCTTTTCCCAATCTATCACCATTCAGATAATAATCTGCCTTTCTGTTTTTACAACTAAAGTGGATAACCTCATATTTATCCACATTATACTGCATTTTCCATGCATTTGCCCACTCACCCAACTTGTCCAAATCACATTGGAGCCTCTTTGCATCCTCCTCACAGCTCACAGTCCCCCCCAGCTTTGTGTCGTCTGCAAACTTGGAAATGTTACATTTAGTTCCCTCACCCAAGCCATTAATATATATTGTATATATATATATATTATATCCGACAGTGCAGCACTCCCTCAGTACTGACCCTCTGACAGTGCAGCACACCGTCAGTACTGACCCTCCGACAGTGCAGCACTTCCTCAGGACTGACCCTCCGACAGTGCAGCACTCCCTCAGTACTGACCCTCTGACAGTGCAGCACTCCCTCAGTACTGACCCTCCGACAGTGCAGCACTCCCTCAGTACTGACCCTCTGACAGTGCAGCACCCCCTCAGTACTGACCCTCTGACAGTGCAGCGCTCCCTCAGTACTGACCCTCCGACAGTGCAGCACTTCCTCAGTACTGACCCTCTGACAGTGCAGCACTCCCTCAGTACTGCCCGTCTAACAGTGCAGCGCTCCCTCAGTACTGACCCTCTGACAGTGCAGCACTCCCTCAGTACTGTAACAGGAAACTATTCGATTTTCCTAAGGAGCAATTTATGGAATAGCGTACAGGACTGATCTGAAACAATTCACTTCTTGCCTTATTCAACCACAAAGTATGATAACCCAGTTCAGATGGTGTTGATATTAATATTAGATTTTAGTCCTTTCTTGAACATTATCTCTTTTATCAACGTGAGTGATTACCTTTATATCTCTGTCATAAATATTTTATGACAAAGGTTTGGACAATTTTTACAACCTCTTTGTTCAATTTGGAAATACTAATAAATTCTTCTTCTTTGGCCTCCTTGTCTCGAGAGACAATGGGTAAGGGCCTGGAGGTGATCAGTGGTTTGTGAAGCAGCGCCTGGAGTGGCTATAAAGGCCAATTCTAGAGTGACAGACTCTTCCACAGGTGCTGCAGATAAAATTGTTGTCAGGGCTGTTACACAGTTGGCTCTCTCCTTGCGCTTCTGTCTTTTTTCCTGCCAACTGCTAACTCTCTATGACTGGCCACTCTTTAGCCCCGCCCTTATGGCTGCCCGCCAGCTCTGGCGATCACTGGCAACTGACTCCCACGACTTGTGATCAATGTCACAGGACTTCATGTCGCGTTTGCAGACGTCTTTAAAGTGGAGACATGGACGGCCAATGGGTCTGATACCAGTGGCGAGCTCGCTGTACAATGTGTCCTGCCATCTTCCATGTGGCTCACATGGCCAAGCCATCTCAAGCGCCGCTGGCTCAGTAGGGTGTATATGCTGGGGATATTGGCCAACTCGAGGACTTCTTCATTGGAAATACGGTCCTGCCACCTGATGCCAAGGATTCTCCAGAGGCAGCGAAGATGGAATGAGTTGAGACGTCGCTCTTGGCTGACATACGTTGTCCAGGCCTCGCTGCCGTAGTGCAAGGTACTGAGGACACAGGCTTGATACACTCGGACTTTTGTGTTCCATGTCAGTGCGCTATTTTTGCACACCCTCTTGGTCAGTCTGGACATAGCAGCGGATGCCTTTCCCATGTGCTTGTTGATTTCTGTGTCAAGAGACAGGTTACTGGTGATAGTTGAACTTAGGTAGGTGAACTCTTGAACCACTTCCAGAGCGTGGTCGCCGATATTGATGGATGGAGCATTTCTGACGTCCTGTCCCCTGATGTTCTTTTTCTTGAGGCTGATGGTTAGGCCAAATTCGTTGCAGGCAGCCGCAATCCTGTCGATGAGTCTTTGCAGACTCTCTTCTATGTGGGATGTTAATGCAGCATTGCAGGTGTTCCCTGATGAGGACCTTCTGTACTTTGGTCTTCGCTCTTAGATGGGCAAGGTTGAACAACCCACTGAGGATGCAAAGGATGTAAATATAGGAGGTGTGATCAGTAAGTTCACAGATGAAACGATGCACAGCCCAGCGAGTCTGTGCCGACCATTAACCACCCATTTATACTAATCCTACACTAATCCCCACTGCCTTGTGGGCGTCTCGGGAGAGACCAAGGCTAAGGGAGTAAACCCTAACAGAAAATCCGGAGCGGAACCCCGTAGGCGGTCATGTGTCACCTTTGGCATGTTTCCGGCAGTTCCTGCAGCCATACTGGTGCCAAACGTCGTGTCCTGCACTCCTTTGGACCCCACCAGAAAGGCCGAGAGGGGGGTTTTGACGACTGGGCAACTCTCAACCGCCATAAATTTGCCCAGGCATGCGCCATGGAGAGGTCACTCCATAGTTGCCTCACAGCGATTGAAACAACACGGAAGGCAGCAGTTACGGGTTATAAGTCCAGATAAATTGGCGTAGAAACTGGGCGCCACGGGTTGCCTTTGTCGGTGGGAGAGGTCATTGCACCTCACTGGACAGCTACCGCCCGCCTCAAACCGGACAGCCCCCGGTCAATAAGGTTCTGTCCCGCCACAGTCTGCCTGCTTCAATGGGTGCTTGGAGCTCAGGGTCATTGCCCGAAAGGTGGACTGATACACCGCACCAAACAACATGAAAAATGGAAAGAAGGTACCAGCCCTTCGCTTTGCAAGCTGGAACGTCAGAACTATGTGTCCTGGCCTGTCGGAAGACCTTACACAAATCAACGATTCTCGGAAGACCGCCATCATTAACAACGAGCTCAGTAGACTCAATGTGGACATTGCAGCACTTCAGGAGACTCGCCTCCCCGCGAGTGGCTCTCTAGCAGAGCAAGACTACACCTTCTTCTGGCAGGGCAGGGATCCTGAAGAACCAAGACAGCATGGAGTGGGCTTCGCCATCAGAAACTCCTTGCTCAGCATGATAGAGCCTCCCTCAAATGGCTCGGAACGCATACTGTCCATCCGACTGCTCACCACCTCTGGTCCAGTACACCTACTCAGCATCTATGCTCCAACACTCTGTTCCGCACCTGAAGCTAAAGACCAGTTCTATGAACAACTCCATAACATCATTAGCAGCATCCCCAACACCGAACAACTATTCCTGCTGGGGGACTTTAATGCCAGGGTTGGGGCCGACCATGACTCATGGCCCTCCTGCCTTGGGCGCTATGGCGTTGGAAGGATGAATGAGAACGGGCAGAGACTGCTTGAGTTGTGTACCTATCATAACCTCTGCATCACCAACTCGTTCTTTCACACTAAACCCTGTCACCAGGTTTCATGGAGGCACCCAAGATCACGTCGTTGGCACCAGCTAGACCTCATTGTCACAAGGCGAGCCGCCTTAAACAGTGTTCAAATCACACGCAGCTTCCACAGTGCGGACTGCGACACCGACCACTCCCTGGTGTGCAGCAAGGTTAGACTCAGACCAAAGAAGTTGCATCATTCCAAGCAGAAGGGCCACCCGCGCATCAACACGAGCAGAATTTCTCACCCACAGCTGTTACAAAAATTTCTAAATTCACTTGTAACAGCCCTTCAAAACACTCCCACAGGGGATGCTGAGACCAAGTGGGCCCACATCAGAGACGCCATCTATGAGTCAGCTTTGACCACCTACGGCAAAAGTGCGAAGAGAAATGCAGACTGGTTTCAATCTCATAATGAAGAGCTGGAACCTGTCATAGCCGCTAAGCGCATTGCACTTTTGAACTACAAGAAAGCCCCCAGCGATTTAACATCCGCAGCACTTAAAGCAGCCAGAAGTACTGCACAAAGAACAGCTAGGCGTTGCGCAAACGACTACTGGCAACACCTATGCAGTCATATTCAGCTGGCCTCAGACACCGGAAACATCAGAGGAATGTATGATGGCATGAAGAGAGCTCTTGGGCCAACCATCAAGAAGATCACCCCCCTCAAATCTAAATCGGGGGACATAATCACTGACCAACGCAAACAGATGGACCGCTGGGTTGAGCACTACCTAGAACTGTACTCCAGGGAGAATGCTGTCACTGAGACTGCCCTCAATGCAGGCCAGCCTCTACCAGTCATGGATGAGCTGGACATACAGCCAACCAAATCGGAACTCAGTGATGCCATTGATTCCCTAGCCAGCGGAAAAGCCCCTGGGAAGGACAGCATTACCCCTGAAATAATCAAGAGTGCCAAGCCTGCTATACTCTCAGCACTACATGAACTGCTATGCCTGTGCTGGGACGAGGGAGCAGTACCCCAGGACATGCGCGATGCCAACATCATCACCCTCTATAAAAACAAAGGTGACCGCGGTGACTGCAACAACTACCGTGGAATCTCCCTGCTCAGCATAGTGGGGAAAGTCTTTGCTCGAGTCGCTCTGAACAGGCTCCAGAAGCTGGCCGAGCGCGTCTACCCTGAGGCACAGTGTGGCTTTCGTGCAGAGAGATCGACTATTGACATGCTGTTCTCCCTTCGTCAGATACAGGAGAAATGCCGTGAACAACAGATGCCCCTCTACATTGCTTTCATTGATCTCACCAAAGCCTTTGACCTCGTCAGCAGACGTGGTCTCTTCAGACTACTAGAAAAGATCGGATGTCCACCAAAGCTACTAAGTATCATCACCTCATTCCATGACAATATGAAAGGCACAATTCAACATGGTGGCTCCTCATCAGAGCCCTTTCCTATCCTGAGTGGTGTGAAACAGGGCTGTGTTCTCGCACCCACACTTTTTGGGATTTTCTTCTCCCTGCTGCTTTCACATGCGTTCAAATCCTCTGAAGAAGGAATTTTCCTCCACACAAGATCAGGGGGCAGGTTGTTCAACCTTGCCCGTCTAAGAGCGAAGTCCAAAGTACGGAAAGTCCTCATCAGAGAACTCCTCTTTGCTGACGATGCTGCTTTAACATCTCACACTGAAGAATGCCTGCAGAGTCTCATCGACAGGTTTGCGTCTGCCTGCAATGAATTTGGCCTAACCATCAGCCTCAAGAAAACGAACATCATGGGGCAGGATGTCAGAAATGCTCCATCCATCAATATTGGCGACCATGCTCTGGAAGTGGTTCAAGAGTTCACCTACCTAGGCTCAACTATCACCAGTAACCTGTCTCTAGATGCAGAAATCAACAAGCGCATGGGTAAGGCTTCCACTGCTATGTCCAGACTGGCCAAGAGAGTGTGGGAAAATGGCGCACTGACACGGAACACAAAAGTCCGAGTGTATCAGGCCTGTGTCCTCAGTACCTTGCTCTACGGCAGCGAGGCCTGGACAACGTATGCCAGCCAAGAGCGACGTCTCAATTCATTCCATCTTCGCTGCCTTCGGAGAATAATTGGCATCAGGTGGCAGGACTATATCTCCAACACAGAAGTCCTTGAAGCGGCCAACACCCCCAGCTTATACACACTACTGAGTCAGCGGCGCTTGAGATGGCTTGGCCATGTGAGCCGCATGGAAGATGGCAGGATCCCCAAAGACACATTGTACAGCGAGCTCGCCACTGGTATCAGACCCACCGGCCGTCCATGTCTCCGTTATAAAGACGTCTGCAAACGCAACATGAAATCGTGTGACATTGATCACAAGTCGTGGGAGTCAGTTGCCAGCATTCGCCAGAGCTGGCGGGCAGCCATAAAGTCAGGGCTAAATTGTGGCGAGTCGAAGAGACTTAGTAGTTGGCAGGAAAAAAGACAGAGGCGCAAGGGGAGAGCCAACTGTGCAACAGCCCCAACAAACAAATTTCTCTGCAGCACCTGTGGAAGAGCCTGTCACTCCAGAATTGGCCTTTATAGCCACTCCAGGCGCTGCTTCACAAACCACTGACCACCTCCAGGCGCGTATCCATTGTCTCTCGAGATAAGGAGGCCCAAAAGAAAGAAAAACACTAATCCCATATTCCTATCACATCCTCACCTGTTCCTATATTCCCCTAGCACCTACCTATACTAGGGGCAATTTATAATGGCCAATTTACCTATCAACCTGCAAGTCTTTTTGGCTGTGGGAGGAAACCGGAGCACCCGGAGGAAACCCACGCAGACACAGGGAGAACTTACAAACTCCACACAGGCAGTACCCAGAATTGAACCCGGGTCGCTGGAGCTGTGAGGCTGCGGTGCTAACCACTGCGCCACTGTGCCACCCTGCGCTCTGAAGACTTGAACGCATGTGAGAGCAGCAGGAAGAAGAAGATCCCAAACAGTGTAGGTGCGAGAACACAGCCCTGTTTCACGCCACTCAGGATAGGAAAGGGGTCTGATGAGGATATGCTGAATTGTGCCTTTCATATTGTCATGGAATGAGGTGATGATACTTAGTAGTTTTTGTGGACATCTGATCTTTGCTAGTAGTCTGAAGAGACCACGTCTGCTGACGAATTCAAAGACTTTGGTGAGATCAATGAAAGCAACGTAGAGGGGCATCTGTTGTTCATGGTATTTCTCCTGTAGCTGGTGAAGGGAGAATAGCATGTCAATGGAGGATCTCTCTGCTCGAAAGCCACATTGCGCCTCAGGGTAGACACGATCAGCCAGCTTCTGGAGCCTGTTTAAAACGACTCGAGCAAAGACTTACCCCACTATGCTGAGCAGGGAGATTCCATGGTAGTTGTTGCAGTCACCACAGTCACCCTTGTTTTTATCGAGAGTGATGATATTGGCATCGCGCATGTCCTGTGGTACTGCTCCCTCATCCCAGCACAGGCAAAGCAGTTCATGGAGTGCTGAAAGTATAGCAGGCTTGGCACTCTTGATTATTTCAGGGGTAATGCTGTCCTTCCCAGGGGCTTTTCCACTGGCTAGAGAATCAATGGCATCACTGAGTTCTGATTTTATTGGCTGTTCGTCCAGCTCATTCATGACTGGCAGATACAGGGCTGCATTGAGGGTGGTATCAGTGACAATATTCTCCCTGGAGTACAGTTCTAGGTAATGCTCCACCCAGCGGTCCATTTGCTTGCGTTGGTCAGTGATTGTGTCCCCTGATTTGGACTTGAGGGGGGCGATCTTCTTGATGGTTGGCCCAAAAGCTCTCTTAATGCCATCATACATTCCTCTGATGTTTCCGGTGTCGGAGGCCAGCTGAATACAATTGCATAGGTGTTTCCAGTAGTCATTTGCGCCTGGCTGTTCTTTGTGCAGCGCTTCTGGCTGTTCTTTGTGCAGTGTTCCCTTGCCTTGTTAGTCCTCCCAAAATGCATCACCTCACACTTCTCAGGATTAAATTCCATTTGCCACTGCTCCGCCCATCTCACCAGCCCAGCTGTATCATCCTGTAATCTAAGGCTTTCCTCCTCACTATTTACGACACCACCAATTTTCGTGTCATCTGTGAACTTACTGATCCTACCTCCTATATTTACATCCTTTGCATCCTCCTTGTTGATTAGAATCCAGGACCAGCATGTTCCTGTGAGGAAGAAGGATAAGTTTGGCAAGTTTCAGGAACCTTGGATAACGTGGGATATTGTGAGCCTAGTCAAAAAGAAAAAGGAAGCATTCGAAAGGGCTGGAAGGCTAGGAACAGACGAATCCTTTCAGGAATATAAAGACAGTAGGAAGGAACTTAAGCAAGGAGTCAGGAAGGCTAAAAGGGGTCATGAAAAGTCATTGACAAACAGGATTAAGGAAAATCCCAAGGCTTTTTATACGTATATAAAGAGCAAGAGGGTAACTGGGGAAAGGGTTGGGCCACTCAAGGACAGAGAAGGGAATCTACGTGTGGAGCCAGAGGAAATGGGCGAAGTACTAAATGAGTACTTTGCATCAGTATTCACCAAAGAGAAGGACTTGGTGGATGATGAGCCTAGGGAAGGGAGTGTAGATAGTCTCAGTCATCTCATTATCAAAAAGGAGGAGGTATTGGGTCTCTTGCAAAGCATTAAGGTAGATAAGTCCCCAGGGTCTTATGGGATCTACCCCAGAATACTGAGGGAGGCAAGGGAAGAAATTGCTGGGGCCTTGACAGAAATCTTTGCATCCTCATTGGCTACAGGTGAGGTCCCAGACGACTGGAGAATAGCCAATGCTGTTCCTTTGTTTAAGAAGGGTGGCAAGGATAATCCAGGAAATTATAGGCCCGTGAGCCTTACATCAGTGGTAGGGAAATTATTAGAGAGGATTCTTCGGGACAGGATTTACTCCCATTTGGAAACAAATGAATTTATTAGCGAGAGGCAGCATGGTTTTGTGAAGGGGAGGTCATGTCTCACTAATTTGACTGAGTTTTTTGAGGAAGTGACAAAGATGATTTATGAAGGAAGGGCAGTGGATGTTACCTATATGGACTTCAGTAAAGCCTTTGACAAGGTCCCTCATGGCAGATTGGTATAAAAGGTGAAGTCACATGGGATCAGAGGTGAGCTGGCAAGATGGATACAGAACTGGCTCAGTCATAGAAGACAGAGGGTAGCAGTGGGAGGGTGCTTTTCTGAATGGAAGGATGTGGCTAGTGGTGTTCCGCAGGGATCAATGCTGGGACCTTTGCGGTTTGTAGTATATGTAAATGATTTGGAGGAAAATGTAGCTGGTCTGGTTAGTAAGTTTGCGGATGACACAAAGGTTGGTGGAGTTGAGGATGGTGTTGAGGATTGTCAGAGAATACAGCAGGATATAGATCGGTTGGAGACTTTGGCGGAGAAATGACAGATGGAGTTTAATCCGGACAAATGTGAGGTAATGCATTTTGGAAGGTCTAATGCAGGTGGGAAGTATACAGTAAATGGCAGAACCCTTAGGAGTATTGGCAAGCAGAGAGATCTGGGCGTACAGGTCCACAGGTCACTGAAAGTGGCAACACAGGTGGATAAGGTAGTCAAGAAGGCATACGGCATGCTTGCCTTCATCGGTCGGGGCATAGAGTATAAAAATTGGCAAGTCATGCTGCAGCTGTACAGAACTTTAGTTAGGCCACACTTAGAATATTGCGTGCAATTCTGTTCGCCACACTACCAGAAGGATGTGGAGGCTTTGGAGAGGGTACAGAAGAGGTTTACCAGGATGTTGACTGGTCTGGAGGGCATTAGCTATGAGGAGAGGTTGGATAAACTCGGATTGTTTTCACTGGAACGACAGAGGTGGAGGGGCGACATGATAGAGGTTTATAAAGTTATGAGGGGCATGGACAGAGTGGATAGTCAGAAGCTTTTTCCCAGTGTGGAAGAGTCAGTTACTAGGGGAGATAGGTTTAAGGTGAGAGGGGAAAAGTTTAGAGGGGATGTGCAAGGCAAGTTCTTTACACAGAGGGTGGTGAGTGCCTGGAACTTGTTGTCGGGGGAGGTGGTGGAAGCAGGTACAATAGCGACGTTTAAGAGGCATCTTGACAAATACATGAATAGGATGGGAATAGAGGGATACGGTCCCCGGAAGTGCAGAATGTTTTAGTTTAGGCAGGCATCAAGATTGGCGCAGGCTTGGAGGGCCGAATGGCCTGTTCCTGTGCTGTACTGTTCTTTGTTCTTTGTTCTTTGTTCCTCACAACTCACATTCCCCCCTCCCCCCCCAGCTTTGTGTCATCTGAAAACTTGAAAATGTTACATTTAGTTCCCTCACCCAAGTCATTAATATAGATTGTGAATAGCTGGGGCCCAAGCACTCACCCCTGCAGTACCCCACTAGTCACTGCCTGCCACCCGGAAAAAGACCCATTTATTTCTACTCTCTGTTTCCTGTCTGTCAACCAATTCTCAATCCGTGCCAGTATATTACCCCAGTCCTACGTGGTTTAATTTTGCACACTAATCTCTTATGTGGAACCTTATCAAAAGCCTTCTGAAAATCCAAATACACTACATCCACTGCTTCTCCCTTATATATTCTACTAGTTACATCCTCAAAAAACTCTACGAGATTTGTCAAGCATAATTTCCCTTTTGTAATCCCATGCTGACTTTGTCCTATCCCATTCATGCTTTCCAGGTGTTCTGCTATCACATCCTTTATAATAGACTCTAGCATTTTCCTCACTACTGATGTTAGGCTAACTGGTCTGTCGTTCCCTTTTTTTCTCTCTCTTTTTTTTAAATAGTGGGGTTACATTTGCATTCCTCCAATCTGTAGGAACTGCTCCAGAGTCTATAGAAATTTGGAAGATGACCATCAATGCATCCACTATTTCCAGGGCCACTTCCTTTCGTACTCTGGGATGTAGATTATCAGGCCCTGGGGATTTGTCAGCCTTTACCCCCATTAATTTCCCTATTTTTTTTACTAATACTGATTTCCTTCAGTTCCTCCCTCTCATTGGACCCTTGGTTCCCTAATATTTCTGGGAGGTTATTTGTGTCCTCCTTTTTGAAGACAGAACCAAAGTATTTGTTTAATTGTCCTGCCATTTCTTTGTTCCCCATTATAATTTCCCCCGTTTCTGACTGTCAAGGACGTACATTTGTCTTCACTAATCTTTTTCTCTTCACATATTTATAGAAGCTTTTACAGTCAGTTTTTATGTTCCCTGCAAGTTTACGCTCATACTCTATTTTCCCTCACTTAAACAACCTCCTTTCCTGAATTCTAAACTGCTCCCAATCCTCAGGCTTGCTGTTTTTTCTGGCAATTTTATATGTCTCCTCTTTGGATCTAATACTGCCCCTAATTTATTTTGTAAGCCACGGTTGAGCCACATTTCCAGTTTTATTTTTGTGCCAGACGAATGAATAATTGTTGTAATTCATGCAAACAGTCTTTAAATATTATCCACTGCCTATCCACCATCAACCCTTTTAGTAAAGTTCCCCAATCTACCAAAGCCAACTCGCGTCTCATACCTTTGTAGTTTCCTTTATTTAGATTCAGGATCCTAGTTTCGGATTCAGCTACTTCACTTGCCATCTTAATGAAGAGTTCTATCATGTTATGGTCGCTCCTCCCCAAGGAACCCTGTACAACAAGATTGTAAATTAATCCTTTCTCATTGCTCAATATCCAGTCTAGCATAGCCTGTTCTCTAGTTGGTTCCTCAACATATTGGTCGAAAAAACCGTAACGTACACACTCCAGGAAATCCTCCTCCACAGTATTATTGCTAATTTAGTTTGACCAATCTATATGTCGATTAAAGTCACCCATGATTACAGTTGTACCCTTATTGCATGCATTTATAATTTCCTGTTTAATGCCATCTCTACTACTGTTTGGTGGTCTATAGACAACCCCCACCAACGTTTTCTGCCCCTTGGTGTTTCTGAAACAGATTCCACATCATGATTTTCCGAGCCAATATCCTTCCTCACTATTGCATTGATTTCCTCCTTTACTAACAACGCTACCCCTCCTCCTTTCCCTTTTTGCCTGTCCTTCCTAAATATTGAATAGTCCTGGATATTCAGTTCCCATCCTTGGTCACCCTGCAGCCATGTCTCCGTAATCGCAACTATATCAGAACCGTTTATATCTATTTGCGCTGTTAATTCATCTACCTTATTGCGAATGCTTCACGCATCAGACACAATGCTTTCAGAGTCTTTAAAACTTTGAACTGGTCTTTAGTTAAAGACCAGTTCTACGAGGAACTCCATAACATCATTAGCAGCATCCCCAACACCGAACACCTGTTCCTGCTGGGGGACTTTAATGCCGGGGTTGGGGCCGACCATGACTCACGGCCCTCCTGCCTTGGGCACTATGACGTTGGAAGGATGAATGAGAACAGACAGAGACTGCTTGAGATGTGTACCTATCAGAACCTCTGCATCACCAACTCATTCTTTCACACTAAACCCTGTCACCAGGTTTCATGGAGGCACCCAAGATCGCGTCATTGGCACCAGCTAGACCTCATTGTCACAAGGCGAGCCTCCTTAAACAGTGTTCAAATCACACGCAGCTTCCACAGTGTGGACTGCGACACCGACCACTCCCTGGTGTGCAGCAAGGTTAGACTCAGACCAAAGAAGTTGCATCATTCCAAGCAGAAGAGCCACCCGCGCATCAACACGAGCAGAATTTCTCATCCACAGCTGTTACAAAAATTTCTAAATTCACTTGAAAAAGCCCTTCAAAACACTCCCACAGGGGATGCTGAGACCAAGTGGGCCCACATCAGAGACGCCATCTATGAGTCAGCTTTGACCACCTACGGCAAAAGTGCGAAGAGAAATGCAGACTGGTTTCAATCTCACATTGAAGAGCTGGAACCTGTCATAGCCGCTAAGCGCATTGCACTGTTGTACTACAAGAAAGCCCCCAGCGAGTCAACATCTGTAGCACTTAAAGCAGCCAGAAGCGCTGCACAAAGAACAGCCAGGCGCTGCGCAAATGACTACTGGCAACAGCTATGCAGTCATATTCAGCTGGCCTCAGACACCGGAAACATCAGTGGAATGTATGATGGCATTAAGAGAACTTTTGGGCCAACCATCAAAAAGATCGCCCCCCCCCCTCAAATCTAAATCAGGGGACATAATCACTGACCAACGCAAACAAATGGACCGCTGGGTGGAGCACTACCTAGAACTGTACTCCAGGGAGAATGTTGTCACTGAGACTGCCCTCAATGCAGCCCAGCCTCTACCAGTCATGGATGAGCTGGACATACAGCCAACAAAATCTGAACTCAGTGATGCCATTGATTCTCTAGCCAGCGGAAAAGCCCCTGGGAAGGACAGCATTACCCCTGAAATAATCAAGAGTGCCAAGCCTGCTATACTCTCATGCACTACATGAACTGCTGTGCCTGTGCTGGGACGAGGGAGCAGTACCTCAGGACATGCGCGATGCCAATATCATCACACTCTGTAAAAACAAAGGTGACCGCGGTGACTGCAACAACTACCGTGGAATCTCCCTGCTCAGCATAGTGGGGAAAGTCTTTGCTCGAGTCGCTCTGAACAGGCTCCAGAAGCTGGCCGAGCACGTCTACCCTGAGGCACAGTGTGGCATTCGTGCAGAGAGATCGACCATTGACATGTTGTTCTCCCTTCGTCAGATACAGGAGAAATGCCGTGAACAACAGATGCCCCTCTACATTGCTTTCATTGATCTCACCAAAGCCTTTGACCTCGTCAGCAGACGTGGTCTCTTCAGACTACTAGAAAAGATTGGATGTCCACCAAAGCTGCTAAAAATCATCACCTCATTCCATGACAATATGAAAGGCACAATTCAACATGGCGGCACCTCATCTGACCCCTTTCCTATCCTGAGTGGCGTGAAACAGGGCTGTGTTCTCGCACCCACACTTTTTGGGATTTTCTTCTCCCTGCTGCTTTCACATGCGTTCAAGTCTTCTGAAGAAGGAATTTTCCTCCACACAAGATAAGGGGGCAGGTTGTTCAACCTTGTCTGTCGAAGAGCGAAGTCCAAAGTACGGAAGGTCCTCATCAGGAACTCCTCTTTGCTGACGATGCTGCTTTAACATCTCACGCTGAAGAGTGCCTGCAGAGTCTCATCGACAGGTTTGCGTCTGTCTGCAATGAATTTGGCCTAACCATCAGCCTCAAGAAAACGAAGATCATGGGGCAGGACATCAGAAATGCTCCATTCATCAATATTGGCGACCACGCTCTGGAAGTGGTTCAAGAGTTCACCTACCTAGGCTCAACTATCACCAGTAACCTGTCTCTAGATGCAGAAATCAACAAACGCATGGGAAAGGCTTCCACTGCTATGTCCAGACTGGCCAAGAGAGTGTGGGAAAATGGTGCACTGACATGGAACACAAAAGTCCGAGTGTAGCAAGCCTGTGTCCTCAGTACCTTGCTCTATGGCAGCGAGACCTGGACAACGTATTTCAGCCAAGAGCGACGTCTCAATTCATTCCATCTTCGCTGCCTCCGGAGAATACTTAGCATCAGTTGGCAGGACCGTATCTCCAACACAGAAGTCCTCGAGGCGGCCAACATCCCCAGCTTATACGCACTACTGAGTCAGTGGCGCTTGAGATGGCTTGGCCATGTGAGCCACATGGAAGATGGCAGGATCCCCAAAGACACATTGTACAGCGAGCTCGCCACTGGTATCAGACCCACCGGCCGTCCATGTCTCCGCTTCAAAGCCGTCTGCAAACGCGACATGAAGTCCTGTGACATTGATCACAAGTCGTGGGAGTCAGTTGCCAGCGTTCGCCAGAGCTGGCGGGCAGTCATAAAGGCGGGGCTAAAGTTTGGCGAGTCGAAGAGACTTAGCAGTTGGCAGGAAAAAAGACAAAAGCGCAAGGGGAGAGCCAACTGTGTAACAGCCCCGACAAACAAATTTTTCTGCAGCACCTGTGGAAGAGCCTGTCACTCCAGAATATGCCTTTATAGCCACTCCAGGCGCTGCTGCACACACCACTGACCACCTCCAGGCGCTTACCCATTGTCTCTCGAGATAAGGAGGCCAAAGATACTACCTTTGAGGTCCTACTTTTTCATTTACGTCCTAACTCCCTATATTCAGCTTGTAGGACCTCATCCCTTTTTTTACCTATGTCGTTGTACCGATATGTACTATGACAACTGGCTGCTCGCCCTCCCCCCTCACAATGCCCTGCAATGGCTCAGAGACATCCTTTGCTCTCGCACCAGCGAAGCAACATACCATCCTGGAGTCACTTTTGCGGCCGCAGAAACACCTGTCTGTTCCCCTTACGATTGAATCCCCTATCACTATAGCCCTGCCACTCTTCTCCACGCCCCCCCCTCCTGTTCAGCAGAGCCACCCATGGTGCCATGAACTTGGGTCTGGCTGCTTTCCCCTGAGCCATCTCCCTCAACAATATCCAAAGCGGTATATCTGTTATAGAGGGGGATGGCCACAAGGGACTCCTGCACTACCTGCCCTCCTGTACTCTGCCTGGTGGTCACCCATTCCCTTTCTGCCTTTGCAGCATTTGCCTGCAGTGTGACCACCTCACTAAATGTGCTATCCATGATGATCTCAGCATCATGGATGCTCCACAGTGAATCTACCCACAGCTCCAGCTCCGTAATGCGGGTAGCCAGTGGCTGCAGATGGATACACTTCCTGAACACATGGTCATCAGGGACACTGGAAGCATCCCTGATTTCTCACATAGTGCAGGAGGAGCATACCACGGGTGCGAGCTCTCCTGCCATGACATACCTTTAGATTACTTAGTTATTCCATTTAATTAAAAAATACTAATTACGCCAGGGGCCTTGTTCTACTCCAAACACTACCCACTACAATCTAAAGTCCTTACCTTTACTTTTGAAGCTACTGATCAACCCTACTAAACATCAATATTTAAAACAAACCTTCCTCAAAAAAAAAGTTACTCACTTGTTTCTTATTATTAAGTTTTTACACACGCACCCTAACACTAGTGTATTAACTCAGCTATTTAGAGTTATTCCCTAACAGCAGTTACTCACCAACCAATCACCTTGCAGCTTTCCTGCGACGTCGCTGCTCACTTTGTTTTCAAACTCCGGTGTGCCTGGACACTTCTCCGCTACTCGCCTGGAAGGTAAATGATCTAGGCCGTGATCCTCGGGCTCGATTTATCCGCTCCTTGCTCCATGTTCTTCCTGCAGGTCCGCTGCTCTCTGCTGCTCTCCCGTAAGGTAAATGATCTAGGCTGCGATCCTTGGGCTCTATTTATCCGCTCCTTGCTCCATGTTCTTCCTGCAGGTCCGCTGCTCTCTGCTGCTCTCCCGTAAGGTAAATGATCTAGGCCGCGATCCTCGGGCTCTATTTATCCGCTCCTTGCTCCATGTTCTTCCTGCAGGTCCGCTGCTCTCTGCTGCTCTCCCGTAAGGTAAATGACATAGGCTGCGATCCTCGGGCTCTATTTATCCGCTCCTTGCTCCATGTTTTTCCTGCAGGTCCGCTGCTCTCCCGGAAGGTAAGTGATCTTCAGAAAAGATAGAGGAGGAAAAAGGGGAGGTAGGGTGGCA
Organism: Heterodontus francisci; assembly: GCF_036365525.1. NCBI lineage: Eukaryota > Metazoa > Chordata > Chondrichthyes > Heterodontiformes > Heterodontidae > Heterodontus > Heterodontus francisci. The sequence goes on from NC_090379.1 coordinate 8,416,507, forward strand.
CTACTGATTAGGGAAGACATTGTAGCGTTGGAAAGAGGGGATGTCCTTGAGGAGGAAAAGATAGAATCCATTTGTTTAGAATCCATTTGGTAAAAGACGTAAAAAGGGTATGATGACACCACTAGGGCCTCCAAATAGTAAGAGAGATAGAGGAGCAAAACTGCAGGGAAATCACAGAGATGTGCAACAACAATAGAGTGGTGCCATTGGGGAGCTTTAATGACCCAAATATCAATTGGGATAACGTTAGAGTAATGGAAAGGGGGGAGGCATTTCTGGATTATGGTCAGGAGAACTTCCTTGATCAGTATGTTCTCAGCCCAACCAGAAAGGAGGCATTGCAGGAATCTGGTGCTGGGAAATGAGGTGGGCCAAGTGGACCAAGTGTCTGTGGGGGGGCACTTCGGTAAGAGTGATCATCGTATCATAAGAGCTAGACACGTAATGCAGAAAAGCTAGGAATGTTATACGGTAGAACAGCTAGATTGGAAGAGGGCTAATTTCAATGCAATGAGAAGCGATCTAGCCAGGATAAAAAGGAACCAAAGACTAACAGGCAAAACTGTAATAGAACAATGGATTACCTTTAAGGGAGAGGTGCTTCAGGTACAGGCCAGGTACATTCCAACAAGGGTTAAATGTAGGGGAAGCAAAAACAAAAAACAGGGCTCCTTGGATGATGAGGGAGACAGAGATTATGATGAAAGAAAAAAAGAGGGTTTATGATGCATGTCTGGTGAATTCTTCAAGTGAGAACCAGGCCAAATACAATAAGTTGAGAGGGGAGGAGAAGAGGAAAATAAGACTGGAAAAGAGAGAATATGAGAGAGAATCTTCCCTGGATATGGGGGAGGTGCCAGAGGAAGGAAGTTCCAGGATTTTGACCCAGCGGCAGTAAAGGAATGGCGATATAGTTCCAAGTCAGGATTGGTGTGTGACTTGCATGTGGTGGTGTTCCTATGCATTTACTGCTCTTGCCCTTCTAGTTGGTAGAGGTCGCGGGTTTGGAAGGTGCTGTCGAAGGAGCCTTGATGCATTGCTGCAGTGCATCTTGTAGATGATACACACTGCTGCCACTGTGCGTTGGTGGTGGAGGGTGTGAATGTTTGTGGATGGGGTGCCAACTAAGTGGGCTGCTTTATCCTGGATGGTGTCAAGCTTCTTGAGTGTTGTTGGAGCTGCACCTATCCAGGCAAGTGGAGAGTATTCCATCACACTCCTGACTTGTGCCTTATAGATGGTGGACAGGCTTTGGGGAGTCAGGAGGTTAGTTACTCGCTGCAGAATTCCTAGCCTCTCACCTGCTCTTGTAGCCACGGTATTTATATGGCTACTCCAGTTCAGTTTCTGGTCAATGGTAACTCCCAGGATGTTGATAGTGGGGGATTCAGCGATGGTAATTCCATTGAATGTCAAGGCGAGATGGTTCGATTCTCTCTTGTTGGAGATGGTCATTACCTAGCACTTGTGTGGCGCGAATGTTACTTGCCACTTATCAGCCCAAGCCGGGATATTGTTCAGGTCTTGTTGCATTTCTACACGGACTGCTTCAGTATGTGAGGAGTCACGAATGGTGCTGAACATTGCGCAATCATCAGTGAACATCCCCACTTCTGACCTTATGATTGAAGGAAGGTCATTGATGAAGTAGCTGAAGATGTTTGGTCCTAGGACACTATACTGAGGAACTTCTGGAATAATGTCTTGGCGCTGAGATGATTAACATCCAACAATCACAACCATCTTCCTTTGTGCTACGTACAACTCCAACCATCGGAGGCTTTTCCCCCTGATTCCCATTGACTCCAGTTTTGCTAGGGCTCCTTGATACCATATCGGTCAAATGCTGTCATGATGTCAAGGGTAGTCACTCTCACCTCACTTCTTGAGTTCAGCTCTTTTGTCCATGTTTGAACCAAGGCTGTAATGAGGTCAGGACTTGAGTGGCCCTGACCGAACCCAAACTGAGCGTCAGTGAGCAGGTTATTGCTAAACATGTGCCGCTTGATAGCACTGTCGACAACCCCTTCCATCACTTTACTGATGATGGACAATAGACTGATGGGGCAGTAATTGGCCGGGTCGGACTTGTCCTCCTTTTTGTGTACAGGACATACCTGGGCAATTTTCCACATTGCAGGGTAGATGCCAGTGTTGTAGCTGTATTGGAACAAGTTGGCTAGGGGTGCGGCCAGTTCTGGAGCACAAGCCTTCAGTACTATTGCCGGAATATTGTCAGGGCCCATAGCCTTTGCAGTATCCAAAGCCTTCAGTCCTTTCTTGATATCATGCTTACACTGACTTGCCGGGCTCCATATTTGTGGAGCCACCTCCTCCTGTTAGTTGTTTAATTGTCCATCACCATTCACGCCTGGATATGGCAGGACTGCAGAGCTTAGATCTGATCCATTGGTTATGGGATCGCTTAGCTCTGTCTATTGCATGCTGCTTACGCTGTTTGGCATGCAAGTAGTCCTGGATTGCAGCTTCACCGGGTTGACACCTCATTCTGAAGTATGCCTGGTGCTGCTCCTGGCATGCCCTCCTGCACTCTTCATTGAACCAGGGTTGGTCTCCTGGCTTGATGGTAATGGTAGAGTGGGGGATATGCCGGGCCATGAGGTTACAGATTATGGTTGAGTACAATTCTGCTGCTGCTGATGGCCCACAGCGCCTCATGGATGCCCAGTTTTGCATTGCTAGATCTGTTAGAAATCTATCCCATTTCGCATGGTGATAGTGCCACACAACACAATGGAAGGTATCCTCAATGTGAAGGCGGGACTTCATCTCCACAAAGACTGTGCAGTGGTCACTCCTACCAATACAGTCATGGACAGATGCATCTGCGGCAGGCAGATTGGTGAGGATGAGGTCAAGTATGTATTTCCCTCTTGTTGGTTCCCTCACCACCTGCTGCAAACCCAGTCCAGCGGCTATGTCCTTTACGACTCGGCAAGCCCGGTCAGTAGTGGTGCTACCGAGCCACTCTTGGTGATGGACATTGAAGTCCCCCAGCCAGAGTACATTCTGTGCCCTTGCCATCCTCAGTGCTTCCTCCAAGTGGTGTTCAACATGGAGGAGTACTGACTTATCAGTTGAGGGAGAGTGGTAGGTGGTAATCAGCGGGAGGTTTCCTTGCCCATGTTTGACCTGATGCCATGAGACTTCACTGGGGTCCGGAGTCGATGTTGAGGACTCCATGGCAAATTCCCTCCCGACTGTATACCACTGTGCCACCACCTCTGGTGGGTCTGTCCTGCCGGTGGGTCAGGACATACCCGGGGATGGTGATGGCAGTGTCTGGGACATTGTCTGTAAGGTATGATTCCGTGAGTATGACTATGTCAGGCTGTTGCTTGACTAGTCTGTGGGACAGCTCTCCCAACTTTGGCACAAGCCTCCAGATGTTAATAGGGAGGACTCTGGTCGTTTCCAGTGCCTAGGTTGATGCCGGGTGGGCCATCCAATTTCATTCCTTATCGACCTTGTAGCGGTTAGATACAACTGAGTGGCTTGCCAGGCCATTTCAGAGTCAAACACATTGCTGTGGGTCGGGACTCATATGTCAGCCAGACCAGGTAAGGACAGCAGATTTCCTTCCCTAAAGGACATTAGTGAACCAGATGGGTTTTTACAACAATCAACAATGGTTTCACGGCCACCATTAGACAAGCTTTTTAATTCCAGATTTATTAATTGAATTCACTTCCATCTTCTGCCATTCGGCCCTTTGAGCCTGCTCCACCATTCAATACGTTCATGGCTGATCATCCAAACTCAGTAACCTATCTCCCCTTTCTTCCCCGTTCCCTTGATCCCATTAGCCCTCAGAACTAAATCTAACTCTTTCTTGAATATATTTAATGATTTGGCCTCAATTGCTTTCTGTGGTAGAGAATTCCACAGGTTCACCACTCTCTGGATGAAGAAATCTCTCCTCATCTCAGTCCTAAATGGCTTGCCCCTTATCCTTGGACTGTGATCCCTGGTCCTGGACTCCCCCGCCATCGGGAACATCCTTCCTGCATCTAGTCTGTCCAGTCCTGTTAGAATTTTGTAGGTTTCTATGAGATCCCCTCTCATTCTTCCAAACTCTAGTGAATACAAGCCTAATCGACCCAATCTCTCTTCATACGTCAGTCCTGCCATCCCAGGAATCAGTATGGTGAACCTTCACTGCACTCCCTCCACGGCAAGAAAATCCTTCCTCAGATAAGGAGACCAAAACTGCACACAATACTCCAGATGTGGTCTCACCAAGGCCCTGTATAATTGCAGCAAGACATCCTGGGTCTCTGGGTTACTAGTCCAGTGAAAATACCACTATGCCACCGCCCTTTCAAGAAAGGGTGTAAGAACAGTCCTAGCAACTACGGCCAGTTAGTTTATCATCAGCGGTGGGTAATGTTTTAGAGACAATAATTAGGGGGGAAAAAAATCACACACTTGGAGAGGTTCGAGTTAATTAAGGATAGCCAGCATGGATTTGTAAAAGGTAAATCAGGCTTGACTAATCTAATTGAATTTTTTGATGAAGTAACAGAGAAGGCTGATGAAGGGAATGCAGTGGATGTTGTTTATATAGATTTTAAGAAAGCTTTTGATAAGGTACCACATAAAAGGCTGGTTAACAAAATTGAGGCTCATGGAATAAGAGGATCAGTGTCTAATTGGATAAAACAATTGTCTTATGGACAGAAAAGAGAAAGTCATGGTCAATGGTTATCTTTCATGCTGGAGAGTAGTAGACAGGTGTTCCCCAAGGGTCAGTGCTAGACCACTGCCTTTTTTTGATAGATATATAATATATATATAAAAATGACTTGGAGCTTGGAATACAAAGTAACATTTCAAAATTTGCTGATGCCACCAAACTTGGAGGAGTGCCAAACAGAAAGGATGTTACAATCCATCTGCAAAAGGGCATAGATAGGCTAGCAGAATGCGCAGACAAGTGGCAGATGGAATTTAATACAGTGAAGTGTGAACCATAGAATCATAGAAAGTTTAAAACACAGAAAGAGGCGACTTGGCCTATCATGTCTGTGTCTGAGGTGATGCATTTAGGCAGAAGGGATAGGGTGAGGGCAATATAGATTAATAGCGCAGTACTAAGGATTTTGCAGGAAAAAAGGGACCTGGGGGTGCATGTGCATCGATCTTTGAAGATGGCAGGACATATTGAGAGAACAATTAGTGAAAGTATATGGGATCTTGGGCTTCATAAATAGAGGCAGAGTACAAAAGCAGAGAAGTTATGCTGAACCTTTATAATGTTTTGTTTAGGGCTTAACTAGAATATTATGTCCAGTTCTGGTCACTACACTTTAGGAAGATGTGAGGGTCCCTGAGAGGGTGCAGAAAAGTTTTACCAGAATGGTTCCAAGGTTGGGGAAATTTAGTTACAAGTTAGGTTGGAAAAGCTGGGGTTGTTGTCCTTGGAGCAAAGGAGATTGAGGGGAGATTTAATAGAGGTGTACAAGATTAGTTAAGTTACACAAGGAAATTCTGTTCCCATTAACTGATGGCACAAAGACTACGGGACACAGATTGAAGGCTTTGGGCAGAAGAAGCAGGGGAATGTGAGGAAGAACTTTTTTATGTCGAGAGTGTTAATGACCTGGAACTCACTACTACTGAGGGTGGTGAAAGTGGAGACAATCAATGATTTCAAAAGGAAATTGGATGGGCACTTGAAGGAAAGAAACTTGCAGGACTATAGGAATTAAGCAGGGGTGCGGGACTGACAGGATTGCTCAGCAGAGATCCGGCATGGACCCGATAGGCCGAATGGCCTCCTTTAATGTCGTAAATGACTCAAGTCTCTATGACTGGTGTAATGTAACCAATGTGGCAGCTAATTTGCACACAGCAAGCTCCCACAAACAGTAATGATATAATGATAAGATGTTTTCCTGATATTGAAGAATAAACATTGACCAGAACCCAGAGAAATCCCCCGGCCCTTCTATGAAATAGTGCTTTGGGATATTTTCCGTCCACCTGAGAGAGCAGATATGGCCCTGGTTTAATATCTCATCCAAAAGACAACACCTCCAGCAATGAGCAGTCCCTCAGTACTGCACTGGAATGTCCGCCTAGACTTTGACACCGAGGTCTCTTGCATGGGACTTAAACACAAAACCTTCTGATTCAGAGCTGAGAGTGCTACCAAATGAGCCACAGCTGGCACTTTCCCACCAAGCAATCTTTTGACATATTTCACCCCCATGCATCCCATCCTCTTTCTTCTGCAATTTTTATAGAATCATAAAACTGATACAGCACAGCAGGCCATTCACTCCACCTGTGACGCCGCCTTTGAAAATTAAGGAATTAGTCTTATTCCCCTGCTCTTTCCCCATAGCTCTACAAATGTTTTCTTTTCAAGTATTTTGCTCATTTCTTTTTGAAAGTTATTATTGAATCTGCTTCCAACACCCATTCAGGCAGCACATTCCACATCACAACAACTCACTGTGGTAAACATTCTTTCCTCTCATGTTGCCTCTGGTTCTTTTGCCAATTACCTTAAATCTATGGTTACTGACCCTTCTGCCACTGGAAATAATTTGTCCTTATTTAGTCTATCAAAACCCTTTATGATCCAGAATTCCTTTATCAGATCTCCCCTTAACCTTCTCTGCCCTGAGAAGGACAGCCTCTGCTCCTTCATCCCCGGTGCCATTCTAGTAAATCTCCTTTGCACCCTATCCAAGGCATTGATACCTTTCTTAAAGTATGGTGTCCAGAATTGGACAGAATGCTCCAACTGAGGTCCAGCCAGTGCTTTATAAAGGTTCAGCATAACTTCCTTGCTTTTGAATATCTTACCTCTATCAATAAAAGCGAAGATTCCAAAATGCTTTTTTAACAGCCTTCTCAACTTGTTTTGCCATCTTCAGAGATGTGTATATACACCCCAGGTCTCTCTGTTCCTGCACCCCCTTTAAAATTGCATCATCTAGTTTATATTGTGTCTCCTCATTCTTCCTACCAAAATGAATCACGCTACTCTTCTCTGTGTTAAATTTCATCTGCCACGCGTCTGCCCATTTCATCAGTCTATGTACTCCGAAAATCTGTTACTATCGTCTGCACTGCTTACAATATTTCTGAGTTTTGTGTCACTGGCAAACTTTGAAATTCTGTTCTGTATACCCAAGTCCAGATCATTAAGATATTTCGAAATGAGCAGTGGTCCCTACACTGACCCCTGGAGGACACACTGCACACTTCCCTTCAGTCTGAAAAAGAACTGTTCACAGCTGCTCTCTGCTATCGGTCCTTTAGCCAATTTTGCATCCATGCAGCTATTGCCCCTTTAATTCTATGGGTTTCAATTTTTGCTAACATGTCGATTATTTGGTACTTTATTAAATGCCTAAGAAGTCCATATAAATATCAACTGCACTACCCTCTCCATTATTTCATCAAGGAACTCAATCAAGTTATTTAAATACAATTTACCTTTAACAAATCTGTGTTGCCTTTTATATATGAATCCATATTTTTTTTCAAACACCAATTAACTTCATTCTGGATCACTGTCTCTATAAGTTCCCCCACAGCCAATGTTAAGCTATCTGGCTAAGTTTATCCCTTTCCCTATTTATGAACAGGGGTGTAACATTTGCAGTCCTCCAGTCCTCTGGCATCATTCCCATATCTAAGGTGGATTGGAAGATTGTCGCCAGAACCTCTGCAATTTCCACACTTACTTCACTTAGCAACCTGGGATGCATCCATCCTGGAACAGTTGGCCTTCCTACTTTGAGCACTGCCAACCTCTTTACTTTCTCTTTATCTAATTTTATCCTATCCAATTTCTCTCCTACCTCCTCTTTTACTGCAACATTGGCAACATCTTCCTCTTTGGTAAATACAGAAGCAAAGGACCATTTAATACCTCAGCCATGCCCTTTGCCTGCACAAGAACTCCTTTTTGGTCCCTAATGCTTATAAAAGACTTCTGGATTCCCTCTTATGTTTCCTATTAATCTGTTCTCATACAATCTTTTTTTCCTCTTATTTCCTTTTTCAGTTAGTCTCTACCTTTTTGCATTCAGCTTGGTTCTCTTCTGAAATATGGATCCCGCTATTGATAGTAATCTGGGGAGCTCTAGCTTTGTATGGCTGTCCTTTCCCCCTTTTGGGCATCTATCTAGTTTGTACCTGAACTATCTCCTCTTTGAAGTTCTCCCATTGCTAATTACTGAAGGTTAGATCCCTTTTCAATTCACTGAAATTAGCCCTCCTCCAGTTGAGTATTTTCATATTTGATCTTAGAACATAGAACAGTACAGCACAGTACAGGCCCTTCGGCCCACGATGTTGTGCCGACCCTTTAACCTACTCTAAGATCAAACTACCTACATACCCTTCATTCTACTATCATCCATGTACCTATCCAAGAGTCGCTTAAATGTCCCTAATGTATCTGCTTCTACTACCACCGCTGGCAGTGCATTCCACGCACCCACCACTCTCTGTGTAAAGAACCTACCTCTGACATCTCCCCGAAACCTTCCTCCAATCACCTTAAAATTATGCCCCCTGGTGATAGCCCTTTCTGCCCTGGGAAAAAGTCTGGCTATCCACTCTATCTATGCCTCTCATCATCTTGTACACCACTATCAAGTCACCTCTCATCATTCTTCGCTCCAATGAGAAAGGCCCTAGCTCCCTCAACCTTTCTTCATAAGACATGCCCTCCAGTCCAGGCAGCATCCTGGTAAATCTCCTCTGCACCCTCTCTAAAGCTTCCACATCCTTCCTATAATGAGGCGACCAGAACTGAACACAATATTCCAAGTGTGGTCGAACCAGGGCTTTATAGAGCTGCAGCATAACCTCACGGCTTTTAAACTCAATCCCCCTGTTAATGAAAGCCAACACACCATACGCCTTCTTAAAAACCCTATCAACTTGGGTGGCAACTTTGAGGGATCTATGGACGTGGACCCCAAGATCCCTCTGTTCCTCCACACTACCAAGAATTCTGTCTTTAAGCCTGTATTCTGCATTCAAATTCGACCTTCCAAAATGAATCACTTCACACTTTTCCAGGTTGAATTCCATCTGCCACTTCTCAGTCCAGCTCTGCATCCTGTCAATGTCCCGTTGCAACCTACAACAGCCCTCCACACTATCCACAACTCCAGCAACCTTTGTGTCATCGGCAAACTTACTAACCCAGCCTTCCACTTCCTCATCCAAGTCATTTATAAAAATCACAAAGAGCAGAGGTCCCAGAACAGATCGCTGCGGAACACCACTGGTCACTGAGCTCCAGGCTGAATACTTTCCATCTACTACCACACTCTGTCTTCTATGGGCCAGCCAATTCTGTATCCAGACAGCCAAATTTCTCTGTATCCCATGCCTCCTTACTTTCTGAATGAGCCTACCATGGGGAACCTTTTCAAACGCCTTGCTAAAATCCATATACACCACATCCACTGCTCTTCCTTCATCAATGTGTTTTGTCACATCCTCAAAGAATTCAATAAGGCTTGTGAGGCATGACCTGCCCCTCACAAAGCCATGCTGACTATCTCTAATCAAACTATGCTTTTCCAAATAATCATAAATCCTGTCTCTCAGAATCCTCTCCAATAATTTGCACACTACCGAAGTAAGACTGACTGGTCTGTAATTCCCAGGGTTATCCCTGTTCCCTTTCTTAAACAAGGGAATAACATTTGCCACCCTCCAATCATCTCGTACTACTCCAGTGGACAGTGAGGACGCAAAGATCATTGCCAAAGGCGCGGCAATCTCTTCCCTCGCTTCCCGTAACAACCTTGGATATATCCCGTCTGGCCCCGGGGACTTATCTATCCGCATGTCTTTCAAAATTTCCAGCACATCCTCCTTCTTAACATCAAATGCTCTCTCTCTCTGAAACATGCTCCAATTGCCCTACTTTATTCCCCAGAACTAGATCCAGCAACGCTTCCTGGCTGGGCTGAAATATACTGATCAAGAAAAATCTCCTTGTATACTGTTATTTTGCCAGTCTATATGAGGATAACTGAAGTCCCCCATTAGCACTACTTTCTGCAATTTTCCTGCAAATTTGCTCGTCGACATCTTTCCCACAATTTGGTGGTTTATAATATATACTCAGCACCATTCTTCCTTAATTTTAACCAAATAGATTGTCTTTGAACCTTTGTGTACATCATCCTATTCTCGTGCTGCAACAGTATCTTTGATCAATAGTGCCATCCTCAATTTTCTTCTTTCCCTATGTTTCCAGAATACATTGTATCTAGGAATATTAAGTGCCCATTCCTTCCCTTGGTTGAGTTATTGCCACAAATCATAATCCCATGTGGTTACTTGTGCCTTCATCACACCAACCTTGTTTGCTATGCTCCATCCATTTGTGCACTCTAAACCCATCTTAGTCTGCTTCACATTTCCCCCTGTTCGATTCCTCCTATTTTGAATCTATTCTTTATTCTAATGCTATTCGTCTCACCCAGTCTTCTGTGCATCTCCTCTTGAATGATAAATCCAGGTACCCTTCTCCTGTCAAATTATTTTAAACTCCATAACACTAGTTAACCTTCCCATGGGCACTGGTTCCAGCCCCATTAAGGTGTAATCTGTCTACCTTCTGCTGGTCTCAATGCCCCAGGAATTTGAAGCCCTCCTTCCTGGCAGGAGATGACCTGTTTTACCATACTGCTTCTGGCACTGTGTGTAATACACAGATTACAACCTTTGATGTCTTGTTCTTTAATTTCTTCCCAGCTCCTGAAATGTCTGTAGGATCCCAATCCTTCTCCTACTTATGTTATTGGTTCTAACATGGACCATGACCTTTACCCCTGCAAAAATGATCTGCATGCAATCAGTGATGTCTTTTACTGTGGCACCACTCATACATTATATGAGACTCATGTGGGTGGTTGTATAAACACCTATCCTGCTTTTGAATCCCCTATGACTGCTGCATTTCTACACATTGCTATGCCCACCATGCAGTCCTTTGTCCCACAGTACCATGGATGTGCTCTAGACTGCAACACTCCCCAACCTGAGGTGCCATCACCTTCAGTGGTTCTCAGCACAGGAAACCAGCTTGAATGTTCTACACTTCCGGAATACCCCTGCACTGTTGGTTAGAACCCATTTATTATTGTCATGAACTCAATATCCCTTTTAAAACGTTGTTGTTGTGCATGACCAGTGTTTTTCAATGCATGGTACCTTTAAATTATTTTGCATGCACATATGCGGTACATACTAGGCTGTTCCATGGCCATGCACTCTTAGCAGGAACAGTGGTGATCACCTGCTGGAACATGCGCTCGAGCAAAATTCCAACCTCCCATAGTTACTGCCTGAGCCTGAGTTCGAGCAACTAGAGGCACTTCCTACACACGTGGTTATCCAGGGCATATGAGATGTCCTGGAGTTTCCACACAGCACAGGAGTGGCAGCCAATGAGTCTTAATGGTCTTTGTTCAAGTCTCTCTATTTACATTTTATATATACCTTTTATGTTATATGTTTTAGTTTAATATCCGCTTACTGCTATTTATTATTTAAGTACACTAAATTTTTATTTAATTGCAATTGGATTCCTTTAGTGTTGGTATCCTTGTAGTTAATTTTATCTCCTTAGATCTAAATAATTACTCTGATTATTTATATATTTACTGCTGCCCCTTAGTTTAAATTACTTAGCACCTCTTTCCCCCACTACATCAAATTCCCATCATCGCTGTTTAGCAAGTTAATCCGTTTAGCATTCACTGAACTTTCACCAAACTAATTGGTTAAAGGTCTATGTTTTTATAGTATTTCTCCAATTGATATCCTTCATAATTTATCGTTCATTTCATTGAAGTGAGCCCTTTTAAAGTTGTAAACCTGGCTCCCGATCTTTGGTATTGTTGAACCCAAATCATATTGAACTTAATTCTGTGGTTACCCTTCCCCTGACTACTTCCATTTTCTGCAGGTTGTCTGGATCACTTATGAATATTATATCAAGATCACGCAGACAGCCGTGACTACTTCCTCTTCTGGCACTTCCTCTGTTATCCTGGATCACATTAATTCTGATGTCAAACCACTCAGATTTTCCCAATTTATATTAGGTCAAATGAAATCAGCCAGCAAAATAAATTCCATGCTGTCATATATCCCATTTCTTGGTAGAGGGAACTGCCTTCTTTTTTGTGTTGATTTGCTGCTCTATTGCTTGAGCACCCCCCATCCCCCACCCCCACCCCCGGGTTATAAAAATGCCATGGACCCCCTGTAACAACACTTTTTTGTATAAAAATTAGTTGGACAATTAAACATTATATTTATTATTTTTGTTTTATTTAATGTGAAACGTGGGTGTTTGAATTAAGGTGGGCCGAATGGCCTGCCTGATGTGTAATTATCATGATCGTGTCCAAAGGCTCTAGGACTAGGTTCTGTTAGGACTAAATCAGTTTAGTTAGACTTGTAAGTGGTGGTCCGATGGTATTCAATTAACGGGATGCAGAGCAACTCTGGCAAACTAGGAATGGGAAATTTGAGCTTGTTGATGGGGTGGGAAAATGAGGAATATTCCCCAGCTTTCATCATAAAATTACAAAAACGTATGTCACAAAGAGCTGTATGTTTTTAAAATATTAATCGTCATATTTTTTGGAAGTTAGGAAAAAGTATCAAAATTCGCAAAGGGGTTTGTTAATTTTTAATTGTTGGGAATTTTGTGACCAAATAGGAACACAGGTACAGAAGGAGGCCATTTAGTTCCTCGAGCGTATTCCATCTTTCAGTAGATCATGGCTGATCTGTGACTAACTTCATATGCTCAACTTTGTCCCATATCTCTTAATATCTTTGGTTAACAAAAATCTCTCAATCTCAGTTCTAAATTCAGCAACTGGTCCAGCATCAATTGCCATTTGCGGAAGAGAGTTCCAAACTTCAAACACTCTTTGTATGCAGAAGGGTTTCTTAAATTCACCTTGAAAAGTCTGCCTCTAATTGTTAGACCGTTACCCCTAGTCCTAGATTCCCCAAACAGTGGAAATAGTTTCTAGCTACCTTAGCTTTTCCCATAATATCTTGAAAACTTTGTTCAAATCACCCCTCAACCTTCAACACTCGAATGGGATCATGCAGGAGGCTCAGATGCCAGTTTTGAAGCAGTGAAACACAGATTAAACTAAAATCCAGTTTTAATAATAACAGAAGCCAAAAGTGATACAACGGCACATAACATGTAGCTCGATATTTTTTTTTATTCGTTCGTGGGATGTGGGCGTCGCTGGCCAGGCCAGCATTTATTGCCCATCCCTAATTGCCCTTGTGAAGGTGGTGGTGAGCTGCCTTCTTGAACCGCTGCAGTCCATGTGAGGTAGGTACACCCACAGTGCTGTTAGGAAGGGAGTTCTAGGATATTGACCCAGCGACAGTGAAGGAATGGCGATATAGTTCCAAGTCAGGATGGTATGTGGCTTGGAGGGGAACTTGCAGGTGGTTAAGGTCAGTCTGACAATTGTCTATTCCCCCATAAGAATTCTTAATTTTCAGAAGCTGCATTAATTCCCACGTTTGCCATTGATCACTTTACACGCAGATTAATTCATCCTTTTTTCTTGCCTCTTGTTGCACGCTCCAGGTTCTGCAACCATTCCTGCATGTTCAACTGCAGTCAGTACTTTACCCAGCACATCTATGTCCCCGTTGTCATGTTTGACTTGGAGGGGCTGCGCCAGCTTCTTATCCTGGTCAGAGTGAGACGTGCTGACCACTCGTGCAAGTCTATGGATATGTATGGCTGCACTGCTGACAACACAGGGCCACAGGCTGTGCGAGCTGGTGCAGGAGCTATACTGGAGCAGGTTGAGACACCTTCCACTTCTGATGGGCTCTATGCTCCTCACCCTCATTCCTTATTGGTTCCATTGTGCTGTTTTCTCACAGTTCCATCTTCCTGCTATAAAGGTGCAAAAGGTATAGCTGGCAGTAAGTGATAAAGTAAGTGATAAAATGCTAGAGTCTATTATAAAGGATGTGATAGCAGAACACCTGGAAACATAAACAGGATTGGACAAAGTCAGCATGGGTTTACAAAAGGGAAATCATGCTTAACAAATCTAGTAGAGTTTTTTGAGGATGTTATTAGTAGAATAGATAAGGGAGAACCAGTGGATGTGGTGTATTTGGATTTTCAGAAGGCTTTTGATAAGAGGTTAGTGTGCAAAATTAAAGCACATGGGATTGGGGGTAATATACTGGCATGGATTGAGAATTGGTTGACAGACAGGAAACAGAGAGTAGGAATAAATGGGTCTTCTTCCAGGTGGCAGGCAGTGACTAGTGGGGTACCGCAGGGGTCAGTGCTTGGGCCCCAGCTATTCACAATATATATCAATGAGTAGGGTTGAGAGAACTAGATGTGACATTTCCACGTTTGCAGACAACACAAAGCTGGGGGAGCATGTGAGCTGTGAGGAGGATGCAAAGAGGCTCCAATGTGATTTGGACAAGTTGGGTGATGGGCAAATGAATGCAGATGCAGTATAACGTGGATAAATGTGAGGTTATCCACTTTGGTTGTAAAAACAAAAAGGCAGATTATTATCTGAATGGTGATAGATTGGGAAAGGGGGAGGTGCAACGAGACCTGGGTGTCCTTGTACACCGGTCATTGAAAGCAAACATTCAGGTGCAGCAAGCAGTTGGGAAGGCGAATGGTATGTTGGCGTTCATTGCAACAGGATTTGAGTACAGGAGCAAGGATGTCTTACTGCAGTTATACAGGGTCTTGGTGAGACCACATCTGGAGTATTGTGTGCAGTTTTGTTCTTCTTATCTGAGGAAGGATGTTCTTGCTGTGAAGAGAGTGCAGCGAAGATTTACTAGGCTGATTCCTGGTTTTGCCAGGATTGACGTATGAGGAGAGATTGAGTCGACTAGGCCTATATTCACTACAGTTTAGAAGAATGAGAGGGGATCCCATAGAAACCTATAAAATTCGAACAGGACTAGACTGGTTAGATGCAGGGAGGATGTTCCCGATGGCTGGGGAGTCCAGAACCAGGGGTCACAGTCTCAGGGTAGGGGGTATGCCATTTAGAACTGAGATGAGGAGAAATTTCTTCACTCAGAGGGTGGCGAACCTGTGGAATTCACTACTGCAGAAGGCAGTGGAGGCCAAGTCATTAAATATATTCAAGAAGGAGACAGATATATTTCTTAATGCCAAAGGGATCAAGGGATATGGGGAGAAAGCGGGAACAGGGTACTGAATTAGACAATCAGCCATGATCTTTTTTGAATGGCGGAGCAGGCCCGAAGGGCCGAATGGCCTACTCCTGCTCCTATTTTCTATGTTTCCAGAAATAGTTCTAGGTGGAGGACAGGGTCAGCTTGTATCTTATTTTTGGCAGAGCCCTTCAAACCTTCTCATGGACCCCAAGGGAGCTGCGATGCCCAGCTGAGAAACCCTGCTCTGTAGCACACCACTGTTATATATTTTTTTCATATCTAGTATCTATGTTTGTCCATAAATATAAACTGGAAAATCTGGTGCATGTTTTATTTGCAGCACCTGACAAATTGCAAAATTCTGTAACACACTTTAAATAAGAAAGCTGGTCATTTCCAATCAAACAGAGAAACTCTTCCAGTAACAAAAAACGCCTCACTTTAGGAAATATAAAACTATGCTAGATTTTGACCTGAAATCTGAAAAGCACGAGAAGCTTCTGAGCTGTAAACCTCCCTTATCCAAGATCAATTCACTCTGTATTTAATTAACAGACACTAGACGCTGTGGCTTTAAAAGGACAGAGATTTCTCTTAGCAGTCGGATAGTACATTGTGAAATACATGATTCCTGTGTTGTCTGCAAAACATTCCTGTCCTTGAAAAAAATGACTGCTCATTATATAGTGAGCAAAGTCATGTGATCTGCTAGTTTATATATGGAAGTCTTGCAGATAACATTTACCGGTGCCCATCATACTTCAGGTGTTATACTCTTGTCACATGCTAATTTCTCTGCCTCATTTGAGAACGATGCAGTAAAGAAGACAAAAGAATTCCAGTCCTTTTGGAGAAGTTTATTCTGATTTTTGGAAGAGCCTGGAATGCATAAGCTGATCTGGAGAAACATCCCTAATGGCAGGCAAAACTCCCCACTGATCTCGGGATGTCTCTGCTAACTGACCTACTGATGTGAATATTTACAATAATTAGACCTGTGGCATCAAGACTGCAGGATGGATTAGCCCTGCCTCTATCACATTAAGCACAATATGGAATAATGCCCCCATTTTTATAAAATATTGCCCATAGTAAGTCAGATGATGCAATGTGCAAGAACACTTTGATGGGTACAAAAAAAAAATCCAGGCATCATAAGTATCTTTATCGCCACCATTTTACCACCTTGTCAAGGAACTGTACTGTCCAACTCACTCCTGGGAGTGAATGATGCCCAGATATGACTTGCTGAACCACGTAACATCAGTTAGCTCCAATTATATTAATATTTGTTTTACCAACCCCCAATTGGGATATACCTCCCTCTCTCTCTAGTACCTTTAGCACCATAACCCTCCGAGATCTCTGCCTTTTGCACACTGAATTTTAATTTTAACTAGAGGAGAATGAGGAATTAGTCTATAGTGGTGGGGAAGTGTGAAACATTAGGAGAAAGGGTAAGATGCAGTTGGGCTGTGGAGAAGTTAATCAGTGAGTGAAAAAGAGATTGAAACACGGGTGGAGAAAGTTGTTTAATAGGAGGTTTTGAACAGTTTGAGAAGGAAAGTTCTTAATTGGTTCACCATGATGGCTGTGCCTTCATCTGCCTAGGCCCTAAGCTCTAGAATTCCCTCCTGAAATCTCTCCGTGTCTCTCTACCTTGCTCTCCTCCTACAAGACGCTCCTTAAAACCTACCGCTTTGACCAAGCTTTTAGTCATCTGACCGAATATTTCCTTATGTGGCTCAGTGTCATTGCTCCTTTGAAGTGCCTTGAAGAGGGGGGTTGTGTTATTACATTAAAGACACTATGTAAATATAAGTTGTTGTTGTTAAGGCAAGACCCAAACCACTTTAATTGTTTTTAAGTTTCTTCCTTGCCTTTCTTCAATTTAATTGCCTTGATTCCCACTCAGCCTTTGATACATTAATCTCTTCTGTGCTTAACCCCTTGCCAAGCTCCGAGGAACTTTCCTTCCCAAATTTTTCATCACTTCCTATTAAACAACTTTCTCCACCCGTGTTTCAATCTCTTTTTCACTCACTTATTAACTTCTCCACAGCCCAACTGCATCTTACCCTTTCTCCTAATATTTCACACTTCCCCACCACTATAGACTAATTCCTCATTCTCCAGAGGAATTTAGGGTCGTGATCATCCTACAAGAGACAATGGGCTGAATTTTACTGGCTCCCCCGACATCGGGGGTGATGGCGGTTGGGGGGTGGGGCCTGGAAAATGCCTCTGGGAGAGGTCCGCCACGGGCCCCGACGGCAGGAAGGTCCTGCTCCATTTTGCCAGCGGTGGCGAGGCCTCATGGCGGCCCCCTGCCACTCGGCGACGGGGCCAAGATTAAATATGTTAATTGATTTTTCACTGGAACGATGGAGGTGGAGGGGCGACATGATAGACGTTTACAGAGTTATGAGCGGCATGGACAGAGTGGATAGTCAGAAGCTTTTTCCCAGGGTGGAAGAGTCAGTTACTAGGGGACATAGGTTTAAGGTGAGCGGGGCAAAGTTCAGAGGGGATGTGCGAGGCAAGTTCTTTACACAGAAGGTGGTGAGTGCCTGGAACTTGCTGCCGGGGGAGATGGTGGAAGCAGGTACGATAGCGACGTTTACGAGGCACCTTGACAAATACATGAATAGGATGGGAATAGAGGGATATGGACCCCAGAAGTGCAGAAGGTTTTAGTTTAGGCAGGCATCAAGATCGGCGCAGGCTTGGAGGGCCGAATGGCCTGTTCCTGTGCTGTACTGTTCTTTATTATTTGTTCTTTGTTCTTTGATGCTAATGAATGAATTGCTCCCTTACCTGCTGGCACCAGCTGTTTTGCTCCGATATTCCGGTCAGTTGCTGGGAATCACGCTCCTTCTGAACTCCATCTGGAGATCTGATGCGGACACTACTTGGGTGGGGGCGTGGATGTAAGTTTTCATGGTGGGGGGGGTGCAGGCTCGAACTAATGTGATTGATGGAGGGGGTGGTGGGAAGGGGTAAAGTTAAAAGTTTGTGAACTTTGGGTGGGTACACAAGCTAAGTATTTTGGGGGAAGGGCAAGGAATGAGTCTATTGTTATTGGGGGTGGGGTGATGAGAGAGGGCTGGAAACATGTATGTAACTTTTTAATATCAATTTTATTGAACTTTCCCTTCAAAAATGTCACCGGAGCTGGCGCAATGGCACTGGATGCCGTTGCCGGGGGCGGAGCGCCCGCCCCCTACACGTCATCAGGGGGTGTCCGCCACCGGCCATGGAAATGAGCCACCGTGTTTAATATCGCGGAGGCTCGGTGGAGTAAATCCCGTCATCTTTGAAGCTCGCCGCCTGGTAAAATTCAGCCCAAAGACTCAAAGTCCGAAGCAGTGTTACAACTAAACAACACTGAATTGAACAATGTAGGCAAATTCTGCTACCTAGGGCCAACGGTTTCTAGTGAAATGAAGCTTAATGAGGAGATGTAGCCTTTGGAAGGCTTCAGGCAAGAGCCTGGAAAAATCCTAAACCTCAACTGCCACATGACTAAGGCCGTAATGTTATGCTCAAGCGGTGGCTCTGTCCACTGGCTAAAAAGTGGGGGCCGAGCCCACCTCTGCAGGGCCTGGAAGCCACCGTGCAATTTTACATGGCCTTAATGGGCATCGGTTGGGAATTCCGCCCCTCTGAGGCAGGAAGTCCCGCCTCCAAAAACTGCTGGCCAGAGGGCCTGCAGCTCTTCAATCCTAGCAGCGCCACGAGAAGTAGTGGCCACTGCTGGGATTGCACCCAGCGACAAGTGGCTGGGCCCCGGCAAGGGGGATGAGGGTTGGACTGTCGGGCAGTAGGCGGTAGTTTTAGCAGGCGATCCTCCCCAACCGCCTCCACCCCCCCCCACCCCCAACCCCCTGCACCTAAGCCCACAAGGAGGCTGTCTAGTATTACTGGGCAGCCTCCTTGGGTGCTGAAGTGCCCGTTCACTGCTGATGATATACTAGCAGCGGTGGGAGGAGGTCCTTAAGTGGCAATTAACGATAGCGTACAATGCCCCCATTGCAACCGGCAATGCCTTGCTCGAATTAGACTGTACTCCCACCTGAAGACTCAGAACAGGTGAACAGTAGATGTGAATCACTGGCAACAATGCAAAGCCAATGAGATCAGATTAACTTGAAAAGCTCAACATCTACCAAAAGTCTGGGCTTGGAATTTGTATCCTTGTCTAAAGCAATGACTCCAATAGCTAAAGTTGGACCTGCAGTTTGAGCATGTGCAATGTACACAATTTTCCTGAAATCATTTTTTTCATTTTGTTAAACGTCAGAGTGCTTCTTTCCTAGACTTCAACAAAATCTATTTGGTTATTTGAAGAAAAGTTCAAGAACAAATTTCACAAACTTTATCCAGGTAAAATGTATCAGTATGCATTTTTAAACAGAGTCTGTTTCCGTGCAAGTGAATAAGAAATAATAAAAAACATAAGACTGCACAGATGACACCTGTTACAGCTTTAGTAGATGTTACCGGCATTCCTCCTTTCATTTCTCCTCTCGGGTACTTTGCCTCACAAAACTCTGCCCAAATATTTCATTGCCTTCCTATTCTCCTGCCACAGTCTGACTCCCTGTTGGATAAGCCCACAGTTTCCTACGATGTCTTGGTATTCACCAAAGGGCCCATTGAGGCTCTGCCTTAAGAGCAGCAACCGCAACTTCCCCACCTCTTCACTTGATGACTTTCCCACCCAATCTTGATAAATTCCTTCCTGTCCCGTTCAGGCCTCCCACCCCTGACCCTGTGAAATCTGCCAGAGCATCAATAATCATCATAACCCTCCACATTTCCCTCGTGGATGACCGCATTAACATTAGGGCATCGACGAAAGCTCAGCTCACAGGGCTTGACGGCATCTTACCACCCCACATGGCTATCCTTTCCAACATCTTCCCCACCCAAACTACTGTGTAGCCCTCGGCACCAAATCTCACCGTGCCACCTTCTCCTTTGTTCCAGCCCTCTCACCTCTCCTTTAAAATCTTTTGAGTCTACTGCCCGTCCAAGCCCTATCCTGAGTTTCACACAGATATCCTCACTTGATTCCTCCCTCAGCCTCTGCACTGAGTAACTTCTCATCCTTGGGTAATTTTAACCTCCGTCTCAACTCACTTTGCCCTATTTCCTCTCTGTTTACTGTCCTCCTTTATTCTCTATATAAAGTCTCCGACTATAAGAACCAGGATTCACCACACCAATGAACTAGCGATTTGTAATGGGAGTTGTGACACCCACTAGAGGACTGGAAGAATCTGGATTCATCATAGTAATGAACAATGTTCATATCATCAAGAACACAATACTGAACAACTTAAATGGCCGAATGGTGAACTGGCAGTGTACAGAGTAATTACAAAGCCAGAATCCTTAACTACAAGAACGGACACATAAGCAGAAGATTAGAAAAAAACTCCTTATAATGAAGCGAAAGACTCTTGGGAGGACCAGAAGAACATTGCCTTATCTGATAACAGCTCGAGCTAGCCCATGTAGAAAAGGATGGGAGAGAAAAAAATGGTAACCTAGAGTAGCTTACTGGAGTTCTCTCAAATAAATGGCTGAAATACCCATATTTTGGATTGCACTCTGCAATCAAATGGATAATCACACTGACTATAGTATTGAATCTTAAACCCCAAAAACATGAGATACTTAAACTTCAAAAATCTTGAAGGCCTCAACCTGCCTACTTCCAGGTTTAATGGAGGCAGGACAAGGCATGGGCAGCCAAATCCCTCCCAGGAGGCAGGCTGGTCAATTAAATCTTTTGACCTGTTTTGCAGGTTTAACCCTGGCCAGCTGGGTTTCCCAGTCCTCAGGAAACTTGACAGCTGAATGGAAACAAAGACAGCCTTGGGGAGAAGTGTGTCCCTCCATCTCCCCCACAGAGTTGGGGATCGGAACCCCCACCTCCTACTAGCAGCAGCAGGTAACATACCTGCAGCTACAAACTCCTCCAGAGTTCCTCATCCAACTGAAAGCCAAGCCTGTCCAGCAGGCTGACTGCTGGGTGGGGAACCTGTCAAAGTAAAAACTACACACACTGCACAGGGAAACTCAAACTTCTGGGTTTCCCCACAGAAGGTCATCCCCACCACCATACCCACTCCTCCCACAGTGCAGTTTGCGACACTGACCACCTTCTTGGGCAGTTCCTCGGAAATTAGGATGACTTCCTTCCACTCCAGTGTTGTGGGTCCTTGGGTGACTGAATAGTCCGATTCTGGATCTGCACACTCAGCCACAGGTGGGGCAGGTGGTGTTTGGTGAAGTGAGTGAATGGGATGCTCGAATTTCCGAATGCTCCTTCCGCTGTTTGCACTTGGTCACTGCCTGGGCATGTCGACGTTGTTCGAATTGGCTGACACCTTCGCAGATGTTTCTTCTCCATTTTGGGCAGTCTCGGGCAAGAGACTTCCACGAATCAATGGAGATGTCATATTTTTTCAGGGAGGCTTTAAAGACATACGAACATACAAATTAGGAGTAGAAGTAGGCCATTCAGCCCCTCTAGCCTGCTCCGCCATTCAATAAGATCGTGGCGGATCTGTTTTTGTCTCGAATTCCACATTCCCATCTACCCGCGAGAATCTTTGATTCCCCTGTTGAACAAGAATCTATCTACCCCGCCTTAAAAATGACGCCACCTCCACCACCTTCTGAGGCAGAGAGTTCCAAACTCGCACAACCCTCTGAGAGAAAAAATTTCTCCTCATCTCTGTTCTAAAAGGACAATCCCAATTTTAAAACAGTGTCCCCTACTTCTGGACTCATCCACAAGAGGAAACATCCTTTCCACATCCACCTTGTCAAGACCGTTCAGGATCTTATATAATTCAATCAAGTCTCCCCTCACTCTTCTAAACTCCAGTGAAAACAAGCCCAGTCTGTCCAACCTTTCCTCATAAGACAACCCACTCATTCCAGGTATCAATCTAGTAAACCTCCTTTGAACCGCCTCCAACGCATTTACATCCTTCCTTAAATAAGGAGACCAAAACTACACACATTATTTGAGATGTGGTCTCACCAATGCCCTGTATAACTGAAGCATAACATCCCAACTTTTATTTTCAATTCCTCTCGTAATAAAGAATAGCATTCCATGAGCCTTCGTCATTACTTGCTGTACCTGCATACTAACGTTTTGTGACTCATGCACTAGATCCCTCTGCACCTCGGAGTTCTGCAGTCATTCTCCGTTTAAGTAATACTCTGCTTTTTTATTCTTCCTGCCAAAGTGAACACTTCACATTTTGTCACATGATACTCCATCTGCCATATTTCTGCCCAGTCACTCAACCTATCTACATCGGTCTGCAAGCTCCTTACGTCCGCTTCACAACATCCTTGTATCATTTCATATAAACATCGAAAATAGGAGCAGGAGTAGGCCATTCAGCCCTTCGAGCCTGCTCCACCATTCAGTATGATCATGTCTGATCATCCAACTCAGTAACCTGTTCCCGCTTTCCCCCATATCCTATGATAGCTTTCACCCCAAGAGCTATATCTAACTCCTTCTCGAAAACATACAATGTTTTGGCCTCAACTGCTTTCTGTGGTAGCGAATTCCAC
The DNA here is from genome assembly GCF_036365525.1 of Heterodontus francisci. Lineage (NCBI taxonomy): Eukaryota > Metazoa > Chordata > Chondrichthyes > Heterodontiformes > Heterodontidae > Heterodontus > Heterodontus francisci. Next base: position 8,439,358 of record NC_090379.1, read on the forward strand.
AGGCTCACCACTCTCTGGGTGAAGACATTTCTCCTCATCTCAGTCCTGAAAGGTTTACCCAGTATCCTTAGTCTATGACCCTGGTTCTGGACTCCCCTGCCATCGGGAACATCCTTCTTGCATCTACCCTGTCAAGTCCTGTTAGAATTTTATAGGTTTCTATGAAATCCCCCCTCACTCTTCTGCACTCCAGCGAATATAATCCTAACTGACTCAATCTCTCCTCATATGTCAGTCCCACTATCCCAGGAATCAGTCTGGTAAACCTTCGCTGCACTCCCTCTATAGCAAGAACATCCTTCCTCAGATAAGGAGACCAAAACTGCACACAATATTCCAGGTGTGGCCTCACAAAGGCCCTGTATAATTGCAGCAAGACATCTCTGCTCCTGTACTCGAATCCTCTCGTTATGAAGGCCAACATACCATTTGCCTTTTTTACCACCTGTTGCACCTGCAGCGACTGGTGTACAAGAACACTCAGCTCTCGCTGCATATTCCCCTCTCTCAGCTTATAGCCGTTCAGATAATAATCTGCCTTCCTGTTTTTGATGCCAAAGTGGATAACCTCACATTTATCCACATTATACTGCATCTGCCATGCATTAGCCCACTCACTTAACTTGTCCAAATCACCCTGAAGCCTCTCTGCATCCTCCTCACAACTCACCCTCCCACCCAGTTTTGTGTCATCTGCAAATTTGGAGATATTACATTTAGTCCCCTCATCTAAATCATTTATATATTGTGGATAGCTGGGGTCCTAGCACCGATCCCTGCGGTACCCCACTAGTCACTGCCTGCCATTCGGAAAAAGACCCATTTATCCCTACTCTTTGTTTTCTGTCTGCCAACCAATTTTCTGTCCATCGCTATACACTACCCCCAATCCCATGCGCTTTAATTTTACATGCTAATCTCTTATGTGGGACTTTGTCGAAAGCCTTCCAAATAAACCACATCCACTGGCTCCCCCTCATCAACTCGACTAGTTACATCCTTGAAGAATTCTAGTAGATTTGTCAAGCATGATTTCCCTTTTGTAAATCCATGCTGACTCTGTCCAATTCTGCCACTGTTCTCTAAGTGCTCTGCTATAAAATCTTTGATAATGGACTCTCGAATTTTCCCCATTACCGAAGTCAGGCTGACTGGTCTATAATTTCCTGTTTTCTCGCTATCTTCCTTTTTAAATAGTGGGGTTACATTAGCTACCCTCCAATCTGTAGGAACTGTTCCAGAGTCTATAGAATCTTGGAAGATGACTAGCAATGCATCCAGTATTTCTAGGGCCACTTCCTTAAGTACTCTGGACTGCATACCATCAGGCCCTGGGGATTTATCGGCCTTCAATCCCTAGTACAAGAAATGATGCCAAATAGTAGTAGTTCACATTGGCCCTCAAGCAATTCCTACCTGCTAAAGGCTTACCCGGAAATTCCAATGTTGATATTGATAAAGCTTGGAAGTCACTGAGTTCAATTATCGATGACACTGCAGCAGCATCTTTTGGTAAAGGCAGAACCCGCAACAAACACTGGTTTGACACCTACTCAGCAGAGATGCCATCTACCATTAAAGCGAAAAGCACAATATAAAGCCAACAGCCAGAACACTGCATGACTTGAAAGTAGCCTGGGCAGTCATGCAAAAGACAGGGAGACACATGCAAATAAACACTGGATCAAGCCATGTCAAGAAATCCAAACTGCTTGTGGCAATGGGAAGCTACATTCTGTGTATGATGGGATCAAAAGGGCACCTGTTCCTACTATCACCAAAGTTCTTTTGGGCCTCCTTATCTCGAGAGACAATGGATACGCGCCTGGAGGTGGTCAGTGGTTTGTGAAGCAGCGCCTGGAGTGGCTATAAAGGCCAATTCTGGAGTGACAGGCTCTTCCACAGGTGCTGCAGAGAAATTTGTTTGTTGGGGCTGTTGCACAGTTGGCTCTCCCCTTGCGCCTCTGTCTTTTTTCCTGCCAACTACTAAGTCTCTTCGACTCGCCACAATTTAGCCCTGTCTTTATGGCTGCCCGCCAGCTCTGGCGAATGCTGGCAACTGACTCCCACGACTTGTGATCAATGTCACACGATTTCATGTCGCGTTTGCAGACGTCTTTATAACGGAGACATGGACGGCCGGTGGGTCTGATACCAGTGGCGAGCTCGCTGTACAATGTGTCTTTGGGGATCCTGCCATCTTCCATGCGGCTCACATGGCCAAGCCATCTCAAGCGCCGCTGACTCAGTAGTGTGTATAAGCTGGGGATGTTGGCCGCTTCAAGGACTTCTGTGTTGGAGATATAGTCCTGCCACCTGATGCCAAGTATTCTCCGAAGGCAGCGAAGATGGAATGAATTGAGACGTCGCTCTCGGCTGGCATACGTTGTCCAGGCCTCGCTGCCGTAGAGCAAGGTACTGAGGACACAGGCCTGATACACTCGGACTTTTGTGTTCCGTGTCAGTGCGCCATTTTCCCACACTCTCTTGGCCAGTCTGAACATAGCAGTGGAAGCCTTACCCATGCGCTTGTTGATTTCTGCATCTAGAGACAGGTTACTGGTGATAGTTGAGCCTAGGTAGGTGAACTCTTGAACCACTTCCAGAGCGTGGTCGCCAATATTGATGGATGGAGCATTTCTGACATCCTGCCCCATGATGTTCGTTTTCTTGAGGCTGATGGTTAGGCCAAATTCATTGCAGGCAGACGCAAACCTGTCGATGAGACTCTGCAGGCATTCTTCAGTGTGAGATGTTAAAGCAGCATCGTCAGCAAAGAGGAGTTCCCTGATGAGGACTTTCCGTACTTTGGACTTCGCTCTTAGACGGGCAAGGTTGAACAACCTGCCCCCTGATCTTGTGTGGAGGAAAATTCCTTCTTCAGAGGATTTGAACGCATGTGAAAGCAGCAGGGAGAAGAAAATCCCAAAAAGTGTGGGTGCGAGAACACAGCCCTGTTTCACACCACTCAGGATAGGAAAGGGCTCTGATGAGGAGCCACCATGTTGAATTGTGCCTTTCATATTGTCATGGAATGAGGTGATGATACTTAGTAGCTTTGGTGGACATCCGATCTTTTCTAGTAGTCTGAAGAGACCACGTCTGCTGACGAGGTCAAAGGCTTTGGTGAGATCAATGAAAGCAATGTAGAGGGGCATCTGTTGTTCACGGCATTTCTCCTGTATCTGACGAAGGGAGAACAGCATGTCAATAGTCGATCTCTCTGCACGAAAGCCACACTGTGCCTCAGGGTAGACGCGCTCGGCCAGCTTCTGGAGCCTGTTCAGAGCGACTCGAGCAAAGACTTTCCCCACTATGCTGAGCAGGGAGATTCCACGGTAGTTGTTGCAGTCACCGCGGTCACCTTTGTTTTTATAGAGGGTGATGATGTTGGCATCGCGCATGTCCTGGGGTACTGCTCCCTCGTCCCAGCACAGGCATAGCAGTTCATGTAGTGCTGAGAGTATAGCAGGCTTGGCACTCTTGATTATTTCAGGGGTAATGCTGTCCTTCCCAGGGGCTTTTCCGCTGGCTAGGGAATCAATGGCATCACTGAGTTCCGATTTGGTTGGCTGTATGTCCAGCTCATCCATGACTGGTAGAGGCTGGGCTGCATTGAGGGCAGTCTCAGTGACAGCATTCTCCCTGGAGTACAGTTCTAGGTAGTGCTCAACCCAGCGGTCCATCTGTTTGCGTTGGTCAGTGATTATGTCCCCCGATTTAGATTTGAGGGGGGTGATCTTCTTGATGGTTGGCCCAAGAGCTCTCTTCATGCCATCATACATTCCTCTGATGTTTCCGGTGTCTGAGGCCAGCTGAATATGACTGCATAGGTGTTGCCAGTAGTCGTTTGCGCAACGCCTAGCTGTTCTTTGTGCAGTACTTCTGGCTGCTTTAAGTGCTGCGGATGTTAAATCGCTGGGGGCTTTCTTGTAGTTCAAAAGTGCAATGCGCTTAGCGGCTATGACAGGTTCCAGCTCTTCATTATGAGATTGAAACCAGTCTGCATTTCTCTTCGCACTTTTGCCGTAGGTGGTCAAAGCTGACTCATAGATGGCGTCTCTGATGTGGGCCCCAAAGTATCACCAAAGTAGCACTTCTGAAATCAACAAATGGTGAAACACTCACCGACAAAAGCAAACGGATGTCCCGCTGGGTTCAACACTGCTGTGAGCTGTACTCCCATGAGATGGACATCTCTCAGTCTGCTCTTTTGCAGCTTCCTGTCTTGAATGAGTTAGATGCAGAACCCTCATCACTTAAGCTTGAAAAGACCATTTATTCCTTAGCAAGAAAAATGGCATCCAGTAAGGACAGAATGCCAGCCGAACTGCTTTCGCGCGGGAAGTTCAGCCTACTGCCATATCTTCATGACCTCCTCCTTCTCTGTTGAAGGACAGGATTGATTCCACAGGACTTGCGTGATGCAAAACTCATCATGTTAGACAAAAACAAAGATGACAGAGAAGACTCCAACAACTATCGGGGCATTTCACTCCTCTGTCACTGGAAAGGCCTTTGCTAGGGTTGTGCTGAAAAGGCTTCATCAACTTGCAGATTGCATGTATCCGGAAGCACAGCATGGTTTACATGCTGGCAGATCTACAGTGGACGTGATCTTCTCCATATGCCACCTACAAGAGAATTGTAGGGAACAGGACATACCTCTCTAACTTGCTTTCGTCGATCTCACAAAAGCATTCGATACTGTCAGCAGAGGCAGGACTCAACAAAACTTTGGAGAAAATTGGCTGTCTACCAAAGCCCTTAGTCTCATGCATTCCTTTCATTACAACATGCACAGTACTGTACAGTTTGACGGATCTACTTCCAACAGTTTCAGGGAGAACAATAGAGCTTACCGTGGCTACAAGAGCAGGTCAGAGGCTAGGAATCCTAAGGCGAGTAACTCACCTCCTGACTCCCCAAAGCCTGTCCACCATCTACAAGGCACAAGTCAGGAGTGTGATGGAATACTCTCCACTTGCCTGGATGGGTGCAGCTCCAACAACACCCAAGACGCTCGACACCATCCAGGACAACGCAGCCCGCTTGATTGGCACCCCATCTACAAACATTCACTTCCTCCACCACCGACGCACAGTGGCAGCAGTGTGTACCATCTACAAGATGCACTGCAGCAATGCACCAAGGCTCTTTAGACAGCACCTTCCAAACCCGCGACCTCTACCAACTAGAAGGACAAGGGCAGCAAATACATGGGAACACCACCACCTGCCAGTTCCCCTCTAAGTCACACACTATCCTGACTTGGAACTATATCACCGTTCCTTCACTGTCGCTGGGTCAAAATCCTGGAACTCCCTTCCTAACAGCACTGTGGGTATACCTACCCCACATGGACTGCAGCGGTTCAAGAAGGCAGCTCACCACCACCTTCTCAAGGGCAATTAGGGATGGGCAATAAATGCTGGCCTGGCCAGTGACACCCACATCCCATGAATGAATAAAAAAACAGGGCTGTGTCCTAGCTCCCACTTTGTTTGGTATTTTCTTCTCCATGCTCCTGACATTTAGCTTCCCTGCAGATATGGAAGGAGTTTACTGCATGCTAGGTCAGGCAGCAAGCTCTAATAACTATCCAGATTGAAAGTGAAGACAAAAATACAGAACATCTTGATCAGAGAACTTCTCTTTGCTGATGATGCTGCGCTCGTTGCCCACATAGAAACTCAGCTACAAACACTCATGGATTGTCTCTCTCATGCCTGCAACCTGTTCTCCCTTGCTATACACAGTCAAGAAAACTGTGGTAGTATAAAAGCAAAATACTGCAGATTCTGGAAATCTGAAATAAAAGCAAAAAGTGCTGGAAATACTCAGCAGGTCTGGCAGCAACTGTGGAGAGAGAAGCAAAGTTAACGTTTCAGGTCTGTGACCTTTCATCAGATCTCACGAAATCTGTGTTTATGGGACAGGGCGTTCCATCTCCGCCCTCGATCACACTAAACACTCAACTAGAAGTGATTAGCAAATTCTGCTATCTTGGGTCCATGGTGACAGACAATCTGACTCTTCATGCAAAATTCGACACAGCATCGGGAAAACATGCACCATCTTTGGCCAGCTCATGAAACCTTCATGGAAAAACAAGCTGACCCTTAGGACCAGAATGCTGGTTCATGAGGCCTGTTTTCTCAGCCCCTTGTTGTACGGCCTTGAAGTGTGGATGACTTACAGCTATCAGGAGAAGAAACTCAACAATTTTCATCTTCAATGTCTGTGGTGCATTCCCGGCATCTCATGCAAGGGCAAGATCACGATTGTGACAGTCCTCTCAAAGGCAAATCTCCCAAGTAAGCTAGCACTCATCAGGCAGAGTCACTTCGATGGCTTGGGCATGTTCACAGGGTGAAAGACAGATGCGTTCCCAAGGACATTCTGTACAGGGAGGTAGCTGGAACTAGACGACAAGTAGGACACTCAAAGCTCCGCTTCAAGGATGCTTGCAAGTGTGACATGGAGGCCCTAAACATCGATATTCACAGGTAGGAGATATTATCCAATAACAGAGGGAAATGGCAACATTACCAGTGGCTGATGTGCTCGGCATCGGGATTAAAATTCAATCCTAAGCAAATCCAAATTGTTGGGGATTCTATCACGTTTCTAGGTGTAAGCATAGACGAAGATGTATGCAGCCCAGGCAAAAATAAAGTACAGGTAATTCAGTGCCTATGTTGCCCATATCTGTCACATCATTACAATCCTTGCTGAGGTAACAGCAGAGATAGAGGATTTTGGAATGGGCTTTTGAAAAAGGAAAGCTCTCAACATTGCCCCAACAACTATGCCTACACTGCTGTCCCCCAACAAGGAACAGCCATTTTACCCTGGTGTAGACTGCAGGAAGATACAATATACATGGAGGACAGTGACAGAGTAGTAACATTGACTTACCTGAGGGGAGACTCGGCAGCTGGAGTGGAGCTGGAGGGAATTGGGAGCACCGAGGAGAGGAGAAATTGAGGCCCAGGCTCGGGACCTTTCGGAACAGGGCACGCTTGAATTTGAAAAAGTGAGAGAGAGAAAAAAAAAATCAAACTGTGACATCACAGAAAGGCTGTATGTTGAAAGGCTGGTGAGTATTATAGCTGTGTCCGTTTCTCTAAAGTTAGGGAGTTAGTCAAAGGAGCTGGGCAATTTAAAACAGTTTTGTTTTACTGAAGTGAAGAAGTGTGATGTGATGCATTTTGGGAGGACTAACAAGGCAAGGGAATATACAATGGATGGTAGGACTCTAGGAGGTACGGAGGCCCAGAGGGACCTTGGTGTACTTGTCCATAGATCACTGAAGGCAGCAGTACAGGTAGATAAGGCGGTTAGGAAGGCACATGGAATACTTGCCTTTATTAGCCAAGGCATAGAATATAAGAGCAGGGAGGTTATGATGGAGCTGTATAAAACACTAGTTAGGCCACAGCTAGAGTACTGTGTACTGTTCTGGTCACCACACTATAGGAAGGACGTGATTGCACTGGAGAGGGTGCAGAGGAAATTCATCAGAATGTTGCCTGGGCTGGAAGAGCTATGAAGAGAGACTGGATAGGCTAGGGTTGTTTTCCTTAGAGCAGAGAAGGCTGAGGGGGGACCTGATTGAGGTATACAAAATTATGAGGGGCATAGATAGGGTAGATAGGAAGACAGTTTTTCCCTTAGAGGAGGTGTCAATAACCAGGGGGCATAGATTTAAGGCAAGAGGCAGGAGGTTTAGAGGGGATTTGAGGAAAGATTTTTTTCACCCAGAGGGTGGTTGGAATCTGGAATACACTGCCTGAAAAGGTGGTAGAGGCAGGGAACCTCACAACATTTAAGAAGTATTTAGATGAGCAATTGAAACACCATAGCATACAAGGCTACGGGCCCAAGTGCTGGAAAATAGGATTAGAATAGATAGGTGCTTGATGGCTGGCACAGACACAATGGGCTGAAGGGCCTGTGATTCTATAAAAAATAAGGGTTCAGTAAAACATTTGGTTAACTTCCCTATATTTAAATGACATCAACAGAAGGGAAGTGAGTAGCTGGTGAGTCTCTTTTTTTTTAAGTAGTAAGATTTATTAGTATTAGTAAGGTTTATTATCTAATACACAGGGGAATGGCAGGAAAGCTTTGACCTCTTGAGTGCACATCCTGTGCTATGTGGGAACTCTGGGACGCTTCCCATGTATTGGATAACCATATGTATAGCAAGAGTCATCGGCTGCAGCAGCTTGAGCTCCGGGTTTCGGAGCATGAGCAGCAGCTGGTGTCACTGCGGTGCATCTGTGTAGTTGAAATCTTCGTGGATAGAATGTTTATGGATATGGTCACCCCACAGGGAGAGGGAATGGATGACCACCAGGCAGTCAAGAAGAAATAGCTGGTAGTACAGGAGTCCCCTGAGTGCATCTCAATCTCCAGCCAGCAGTTCTGAATACTGATGAAAGTGATGGTTCTTTTGGGAAGTGCAGCCAGAGCCAAGTCCATGGCACCATGGTTGGCTCAGTTGTACAAGGAGACACGAAGAAGACTGGAGGAGCAATAGTGATAGGAGATCCGATAGTGCAGGGAACAGACAGGCATTTCTGCGGCTGCAGACATACGGGTTCGATTCCGGGTACTGCCTGTGTGGAGTTTGTAAGTTCTCCCTGTGTCTGCGTGGGTTTTCTCCGGGTGCTCCGGTTTCCTCCCACAAGCCAAAAAGACTTGCAGGTTGATAGGTAAATTGGCCATTATAAATTGTCACTAGTATAGGCAGGTGGTAGGGAAATATAGGGACAGGTGGGGATGTTTGGTAGGAATATGGGATTAGTGTAGGATTAGTATAAATGGGTGGTTGATGTTCGGCACAGACTCGGTGGGCCGAAGGGCCTGTTTCAGTGCTGTATCTCTAATCTAATCTAATTGTTACTTCCCTCGTGCCAGGGTCAAGGATGTCACTGAGCAGCGACAGAGCACCTTGAGAGGGGAGGGTGAACAGCCAGCAGTCATGGTCCACATTGGTACCAACAACATAGGTAAAAAGAAGGATGTGGTCCTGTAGTCATAATTTAGGGAGCTAGGTAGGAAATTAGTAAACAGGACCTCAAAAGTAGTAATTTCCAAATTACTCCTTGTACCACACGCGAGTCAGGATAGAAATAGGAGGATAAAGCAGATGAATGCATGGCTGGAAAGATGGTGCAGGAGATTAGATTTAGATTCCTGGGACGTTGGGGCCAGCTCTGGGAGAGATGGGACCTGTACAGGCACCTAAACAGAGGCAGAACAAATGTCCTTGCAGGGTGATTTTCTGGTGGTATTGGGGAGGGTTTAAACTAACTTGGCAGGGGTGTTGGAACCAGGAAGTAATACTAGACAGGAGTACCAAGGTGCACAGAATACTGGGTGAGGTAGATCACATCAAAGTAGGAAAGAAGAAGTTATCAGGTGGGTTCAAAGTAAGTGAGAAAGTAATAAAGTCTAAATTAGGGTGGATGTATGTGAATGCGCTGAGTGTGGTAAATAAGTAAGTTGCAGGCACAGATTGCCATGTGGAAATATGATGTTGTGGTGATAACAGTGACCTGGCTCAAAGAAGGGCAGGTCTGGGTATTAAACATTCTTTGATACAAGGTGTTCAGGGAAGATAGGAAAGGAAGGAAAGAGGGAGGGGTGGCAGTATTTATTAAAGAGAACAATGCAGTGATGGTGAGAATGTCCCAGAGGGTTCAAGAACAGAATCTAGTTGGCTAAAACTAAGGAACGAAAAAGGTGCAATTACATTGCTCTGTGTAGACTAAGGGCCACCAACCAGTGGGAAGGAGGTAAGCACGGTTGTCCAATATACAGCCCATGGGCCAGAATCAGGCCCTCCAAAGATTTCCATTGGCCCTCGCATGTAAACTGCTGGAATGTCAGGCACCTTGGCGGGCAGCTATAGGTTTGTTAGGACCACGCTCCAACACAAGATGGCTGCACCCAACGGAGAGGCGGCGTTCACAACCTGTCTCCATTATCCACATTTATGGTGAGTGCACAGACAGGGAGTGAGGAACGGGGAGTGAGAGAGATGCACAGAAAGCGATCAAGAGAGAAAGAGAGATAGCGGGAGAGAGATAGATGGAGAGCGCGGGACAGGCATGTGGAGAGAGAGAGAGAGAGAAAGACAGAGAGTGAGGGAGAGAGAAAGACAGGGACCATGCGGGGAGAGATAGTGAGACCGAGACAGGGAGGGGGAATGACACAGGGAGGGGTAGAGACACAGGGAAGAGAGACAGAGAGGGGGAGAGAGAGACTGGGGAGAGAGCAAGATGGGGGGGGGGGGGGAGGGGGAGATGGGAGGGACAGGGAGATGGGGGGAAGAGGGAGATGGGGGAAGGGAGAGAGAGATTGGGGGAAGAGAGACAGAGAGAAAGAGGGAAAGAGAGAGAGAGAAAGGGGGCGAGGGAGAGGGGTAGAGAGGGACATGTGGAGATGGGAGGGAGGGGAGGGACAGAGAGGGAGAGAGACAGACACAAACACACAGAGGGGAGGCAGACAGAGGAGAGAGAAAGACATCAAGAAAACTCCTGACAGATGGACAGCTATCAGAAATACTCCGTATTGCTACATCAAGTATGCAGGCAGAGATTGAGAACTTATGCAAGCAAAGACAATGCCAGATATATCACTAAATCAGAGATCAACATAGTGACGAGAAAGTAAGTCGATAAATTAGTATTCTCATTGTTGTTTGGATTAACAGTAAGATTTTTAATGCCTTTATCTTTTTGAAGTTGTTTCACCGCCCCCCCCCCCCCCCCCCCCAATGTAGAACAAAAATTGTAATCTGGCCTCCCCCCACCACCATGTGAAAAGATTGGACACTCCTGATGTAGAGGAACAAATCTGCAAGGAAGTTACAGAGAGGTGCAAGAATTATAGAGTAGTTATAATGGGGGACTTTAATTAACCGAGTATAGACTGGGATAGTAGTAATGCAAAGGGGAGAGAGGGGCAAGAGTTCCTAGAGTGTGTTCTGGAGAATTTTCTACAGCACTATGTTTCTAGTCCACTGAGGAAGGAGGCACTGCTAGACCTAGTTGGTATGGTGAAATCAGGAAAGTAGGGCATTAAGTCGATGTGATAGATAGTTGTTATGTGTGAGGTGTGATCTAAAACAGATCTGAACATTTCAGTCAGTCCCTGATACTCAAATTAAAGCAAAATATTGCAGATGCTGGAAATCTGAAATAAAAACAAGTGCTGGAAATACTCAGCAGGTCTTTCAGCATCTGTGGAGAGAGAAGCAGAGTTAACATTTCAGGTCTGTGACTGTCCATCAAAACTCGTATCCTGATATTCAACCTTTTGCTCATTTGTCACCCCAGGACTAGCCATCCATAATATAAATCGTTATAAGTCTGTCTCCTTTGTATTGATGGAGTGCTGCACTATTGGAGGTGTTGTCTTTTGGATGAGACATTAACCCGAAGTTCCACTTGCCCTCTCAGATGGAGATAAAAGTTCCTGTGACACTATTTTGAAAAAGAGCTGAGGGAGTTCTCCTCAGTACCCTGATTGATATTCATCCCTCAACCAATGTCACAAACAGATTATCTGACATAACTTACCCTATATATGTTGTAGTAGCACAGCAGATAATGCATAATCTGTGGAAGAAGTTTCTTGAATCATAGAAATTTTACAGTACAGAAGAAGGCCATTCTGTTGTAACTAACGCAAGGCCTGTGCACTGGTATGATCTGTTTGGTGCCACTGTATTGGAGCATACAATTATGGAGTCCCAGAGTCCCAATTGAAAATCTGATACCGAATTTAATCTTATGAACTGTAAAGACAATTGTCTCATTTCCATCAGAACTCACTGCAGCATAACAATCAAAAAATAGACTAATTGCAGTCTGAACCGTACAATTTACATATCCATGGGCGTCCTGTGGAATTTATTTTTGAATGTTTTGTTGTACTCCCATGTGTTCAGAGTATTATTATAATAGCTTTATGTTGTTGCTGTGTTTTGAAATGTATTAAGAAGTTGGCCAGGGTTGCTGGCAATATTGAGAGATTTTACAAACAATCACAAATGTTGCAAATGAACCATCTGCTTAAAGGTGATGTAACAATTAAAAAATTCAACTGCTGCACAACTGAGACCTGAATGTTGGTCTCCGAGAACCAACGGCTGACTACAGTGAAGAATCTAGTTTCATTTTAACTCTCGGTTGCTAGGGGGACTATAAGAACCAAGATTCATTACAATAATGAACAATGTTGTAAGAACATAAGAAGTAATATTAAAACTTAATGGCACAACTGGTGAACTGGTAATTCACTCAGTAATCACAGAAAAGCAGGCAGAACGGAGAAAAACAGCTGGTATATGTGGTAACTGAAAACTCTCAGAAGGAACCGAGAACATTACCTTATTTGGTACCAACCCGTTAACCCAGATGTATAAAAGGATGAGTTGGGCGACAGGAAGGAAAATGAAAAGGTATTGATGTAAAAAACTAACTGCTCGGTGATTGAGAACTAGCTGCAAGATAGTCACTTTGTTTCTCTCAGAACAACCACATTCTGAATTGCTCCACTGTTGTACGAATAAACCCTTTGGACTGCACAATATTAGCATCTGATCACCAAACGTGTTGCTGAAATGTGACATTGACAATAAAGATGTGAGATTTATCCAAGGCCTATACTGGGACCAAATAACGAGCATCAGGCTAGAAGAGGGACAATCAGATATGTTTCAAGTGAAGAGAGGAGTGTGACAAGGCTCCGTACTGTCCCGAAAATTGTTCAATCTGTACACAGAACCAATATTCAGAGAATTAGATGTACTTCCAGCTGTAAAAGTAAGAACATAAACTTGCGGTACGCTTATGACACAGCACTACTTGCAGAATCAGAAGAGGCCCTATAAAATATCATAGATCAGGCAAAATCTAGAAGTTCAGAATATGAACGGAGTTTGAACAGCCAAAAGACAAAAACAAAGGAATAAATTAGAAGAAACCGGGGTGAAGATTGAAGTGGATCGTGTCACACCGGAACAAGTAGATACGTTTAAAATAAGAACAAGAAGTGCTGGAAATACTCAACAGGTCTGGCAGCATCTGTGGAGAGAGAAGCAGAGTTAACGTTTCAGGTCAGTGACCCTTCATCAGAACTGGCAGAGGCTAGAAATGTCATAGGTTTTAAGCAAGTAAAGCTGAGGTGGGGCAAGAGATAACAAAAGAGAAGGTGTTGACAGGACAAGGTCACAGAGAATGACTGACTAGAAGGTCCTAGAACAAAGGCAAATGGTATGTTAATGGTGTGCTGAAAGACAAGGCGTTAGTACAGAGAGGGTGTTAATTGACAGAAAACTGAACAGCCTGGCCCCAAGCACAAACATGGAAAAAACAGTGGGTAGGCACAGTAGAAACAAACTAACCAAACTAAAGTAAAATAAACACATAAAAAAGAAAAAAGAAAAAGTAACTAAAAATTAAAAGGGGGGCCTGTCATGCTCTGAAATTATTGAACTCAATGTTCAGTCTGGCAGGCTGTAGCGTGTCTAAATTGGTAAATGAGATGCTGTTGCTCGAGCTTGCGTTGATGTTCACTGGAACACTGCCGCAATCCCAGGACAGAGATGTGGACATGAAAACAGGGGGGAGTGTTGAAATGGCCAGCAACCGGAAGCTTGGGGTCATGTTTTCGGACTGAGTGAAGGTGTTCCTCAAAGCGGTCACCCAATCTGCAGTTGGTCTCCCCAATGTAGAGGAGACCATATTGTGAGCAGCGAATACAGTATACTACATTGAAAGAAGTACAAGTAAATCACTGTTTCACCTGAAAGGAGTGTTTGGGGCCTTGGATAGTGAGGAGAGAGGAGGTAAATGGGCAGGTATTACACTTCCTGTGATTGCAGAGGAAGGTGCTGTGGGAAGGGGACAAGGTGGTGGGGGTAATGGAGGAGTGGACTAGGGAGTCGCGGAGGGAATGATCCCTTCGGAATGCTGACAGGGGAGGGGAGGGGAAGATGCGTTTGGTAGTGGCATCACGCTGGAGGTGGCGAAAATAGCGGAGGATGATCCTTTGGATGTGGAGGCTGGTCGAGTGGAAGGTGAGGACAAGGGGAACTCTGTTGCAGTTCTGGGAGGGAGAGGAAGGAGTGAGGGTAGAGATGCGGAAAATGGGCTGGACACAGTTGAGGGCCCTGTCAACCATAGTGGGGGGGAATCCTCGGTTGAGGAAAAAGGAAAACATATCAGAAGCACTGTCATGGAAGGTAGCATCATCAGAGCAGATGGGTCGGAGATGGAGAAACTGGGAGAATGGAATGGAGTCCTTACAGGAGGCAGGGTGTGAAGAAGTGTAGTCGAGGTAGCTGTGGGAGTCGGTGGGCTTATAGTGAATATTAGTAGACAGCATATCCCCAGAGATGGAGACAGAGAAGTTAAGGAAGGGAAGTGTCGGAGATGGACCATGTGAAGGTGAGAGAAGGTTGGAAATTAGAAGCAAAGTTAATAAAGTTTTCTAGTTCTGGGCGGGAGCAGGAAACGGCACCGATACAGTCATCAATGTACTGGAAAAAGAGTTGGGGGAGGGGGCCTGAGTAGGACTGGAACAAGGAATGTTTGACATATCCAACAAAAAGACAGACATAACTAGGACCCAAGCAGGTCTGTTTGTCTATTTAGGACAAGTAATAACAGATGATGGGAGATGTGATGCCAAAGTCAGAAGGAGGATAGAGAAGTAATTTTGCGAAGATGAAGCATGTTAATAAGAAAGCATAAGCTTTTAACAAGGAAAAAACCCTTAAGATGCTACATTCCATCCACTTTCCTGTATGCCTCAGAAACCTGGACAGTAAGTAAAGATCTGTGGAAGAAAATAGAGGCCTTTGAAATGTGGATGCTAAGACGTATGCTTAAAATTCCTTATACAGACTATAAGACAAATGAAGAGGTGCTTGATGTTTCAAGAGCAAAAAGGATTGTAAAAAGTGACGTCCAGAAAATAAAATATCAGTATTTCGGCCATTTGATCAGAGCTGAAAAGCTACAGAGATTTAAACTAGAGGGCAAAGTGGAGGGCAGCAGAAAGATAGATCGGTGTAGTTGGATGATGGATGTCACAGAGCGGTTGCTGCCAAGCTACAGTGGTTGTGCGAGGATGGCACAAGATAGACGAGCGTGACATACCATGACAGCAGATCTCCTGATTGGAGTAGCTACAAGCAGCAGCAGCAGATTGCAGAGTGAACCAGCTAGTTTGACTCTCAGTTGGTCTCTGGCATTGCCTCAGCTCAGGGTCTTAAGAAGACATAAAACGTATCTCCTTTCACAGCCACCCCATCAACCTTGCCATCTTGCATGACAGCTCCATTCCCATCGTCTTCATTAGAAGAGGCTACCTCTGATCACTTCCATGCATCCCTTACCACTTTCAAACCCACAACTGTGTAGCCTTTGGCTGTCTGTTCATCACATTGAACACTTGGATGGCAGCAGAAGCAATCATTCCTTCATCTCCACCTTTGATGCAGTTGTTCCCGGTAAAATCTTTACTCTCCGTCACCACGGTCTTTCTATTTAGTACGGTCCCCATCTTCACCTCAAGTTCAGGAGATGCAGACTTGAACTATCGTGGGTGTGAAACTGTATTTAACTATTAATCACAGATCTAGTTGGATCACATTAAACACTATCTGTTGTGCGATTGGTAAGTTTGTGTGAAGAACCCAATAACACAACACTATCAATCCCTGGTCTCCTCTGCTAAAACTGCTCACTATTCCAGGATCATCCTGGAATTCACAGGTAACCCCCTTTCCTCCACTATAAACAATCTTCTTAAATCCCTCTTCCTGCCGCCTCCCCCTACCATCCACCCCCACCCCCCAAACAACAACAAAAGCAAGGAGTTCATGAACTTTTCTGTCACAAAGATTGAGAACATCCATTCAGCTGCCTCTGAGGGTGGCGAGAGTGCAGGTAATACATATGTGCCCCTCTGCCTATCTGCACACCTTGCTTATCTCTATTTGTCAAATGTATTAATTGTATCCAGCAGAGCCTGCTCTCCAATTGTCTTGGATTTCCTTGCCATTGGATCAAGACCTCATTCTGTCCAAACCTTGTCACAGCGGTGTGCAACAGCCATCCCACGTTAAAAGAAATCATGCATAGGCATCTTCCACTCCTCAAATTAAGTTAGAAACCTGGAACATCAGAACCTCATGGACAACCCCAACAGTGACAGACCTGAGCGTCGCACTGTTATCATAGCTCGGGAACTCAGGTGCTATGATATCATTATCACTGCACTGAATGAGACACAGTGGACAGGAGAAGTCCAGCTTAAGGAACAAGGCAGCAGGTGCATCTTTTTATGGAAGGGTAATCTGGAGGAGGAACAAGGCTTTCATCGGTTGGGCTTTGCCATCAAAACAAGCTTGTTTTGCATTCAGTGACTCCCCCTCATGAACTTTGGCTCACGCCAACAAGAAATCAATTTACCACTGTCATCAGTGGATATGCTCCTACCCTCGACACACAAGGCAAGGCTAAAGAGTGATTCCACTTTGACCTTGAAGAATTCCTAACCTGAGTCCCAGCAGGGGACAAGCTGATTCTCCTTGGCGACTTCAGTGTCAGAGCCGGGAAGGACACGAACCTCTGGAAGCGTGTGATTTGCAAGGAAGGAATAGGGAAAGCAAACTCCAGTGGAGTCCTTTTCCCAATGAAATACTTAGAACATCAACTTGTCATAACCAACACCAGTTTGTCAGAAGCACAAGCACAAGACCTCGTGGCATCAGCGCCTGCTTGACTGCATTATCATCAAAGCAAAAGATCTCTGAGACATCTGCGTCATTCGCACACACAGGTGCCGAATGTCATGATGACTGATTGCGTGTGTGGGCTTGACTATTAGATACTATGCGGTACCTGCATAGATGAGAAACGGAAAAAACACTCTGTACTATACAAAGTCATCTGACCCGGGGGGAGTGCAAGGTCAGATAGCACATGCAGCAGCAGTAAGGAGCAGCCTCCATTAAGGCTTGTTAAATCTTTGTTAAAGTTAAATCTGTGACTTCAAGTGTGATTCTTTCAGTTTGAGATGTGACACCGGCAACTGCTGGACCAATCATCATCTAATTCGGCCTATCATTCTCTGTGAATATGCAAATCCTAAATAGCAATGGCAACATAAATACTGTCGCAACAAAATTAACGCTAAAGGTTTCAAGGATCCTGCAAAGACAGCTCTTCTCAGCCAACACCTTACAGGCAACTTCTCGACTCCCGGTCAAAAGGAGCCACAGTGCATCCACAGTGCTTGGCCCACTCCCAATTCCAATATAATTAGCACTTGTAGCAGTTCTTGGCTTCTCTACCAGGTTCGATGAGAATGACCAAGAGATACAGGAGCTAATTGAGCTCAAAGTGTTTGTAGACTGGAACATTACCAAGCTCCTAGAGAAAAGCAGGAGACCTATTGGTGTCTGAAGGCATCGATACAACAAAAAACAAATGGTGGGTGGAAAGAGCACAGGAGATCCAACAGTTTGTCGACAATCACAACATGCGTGGGTTCTTTAGGCTGTCAAAACCATCTACGGCCCAAATACTCAAGGACCCACCCTGCTGAGGACCAAGAACAAAGAGGCAATCAGCACCCACTGGAGGGAACATTTCGAAGAGCTCCTCCACTGAGACTCTGCCTTTGACCTGAGTGTCCTCAACTCCATCCTTCAGTATACTATCTGGGTCAGACTTGGTGCTACCCTAGAATGAATTTGAAAAAGCCATTCATCAGCTGGAAAATAACAAGGCCTCTAGAGCAGACAGAATCCCTGTCAAAATCCTAAAACACGGCAGAGATACATTCACAGCACAATTGCACACCTCATATACTTTACCTGGGAAGAAGAGCACTTAGCAGGGGATCACAGGGACACTGTAATTGTGACTATAGTATAATGTGCATAAGCTGTTGCTGGGTAGATTATGTATTGTGATGGAAATCACACCTGCAAAATGGAAACATATTAATTTTGTCATATGGAATGCTGCTTGAAGCTTTTTACTGTCCAGAAATTACTTCTTGAATAAACAGAACTGAACAGCTGGAAAAAATGGTTGTCCATTTGCATTCTGAGAAGACAAGGTCTGGCTGAGAGATGGATGAATAGAGAGACATTGGGGGTGTTCCCTGATTCAATTAACAAGATTGATTTTGTCAATAGGGGTAATCAAAAGACATTGACACCCCTTTGGCTTTGTAACAGCCAAACCCCACCTCTCACCGGGTTTGTCTGAAAAACTCTAAATTCCAACACCCCTCCAGGAACTGTGGTTTCAAGCAAAGAGATGGTCACATGATCTACCTGCTGGGGTAAGGCTGAAGTTTTTTGAATTGTGCCTCAGAGTGAACAAAAGACTGCAACTGGACTGGCCGAGAAAAGTCTCTCTCTCTCTCTCTCTGTCTCCCTCTCCAGCAAAGTCCCAGGGAAACCACGGTGGAAGCCTTTAAACCTGTTAGAAAGTGTCTGTAAATAGCTGGAAAATCAGACAAGAAGAAAAAGAAGTAGTTTTTTTAGCCCTCACATAGCTACCTTATTAGTGGTATTACTAAGCTACTATATTAGTATTACTAAGGTTTTAGTTGGAGTAATTTATTACTAATTACTAACTTGAAAGTGCTTCTTAGACAGAATGTGAAGCTGTGAGTTTAAATGAGGGAGTTCAGTGACAAGGGGAGGGAGGTGCTCCTTTGTCTCTTTTCTTTTTCTGCCTTTTCAGACTCCACTATTTGTTTCTTACTTTGGTAGAGGGGAAGAAGCTGATTGGCGAGCAACTGGTAAGTCATTCTACTTATTACACTAAAAATAATTAGTTTGTAAAGTTAAGGTATGGCAGAGCAGCTCGGCAGAGTGGAATGTATCTCCTGTGTCTGTGGGAAGTCGTGATCACACCATGTGTCCGAGACAAACACATCTGCAGGAAGTGTCACCAGATGCAGAAGTTTGAGCTCTGGGTTTCGGAACTCGAGCGGTGACTTGAGTCACTGTGGTGCATCCGCGAGGCAAAGAACTACATGGATAGCATGTTTAGGGAGGTGAAGGTTAAGAATGTGCAAGCTGAGAGGGAATGGGTGAATGCCAGGCAGTCTAAGAGAACCAGTCAGGTAGTGCAGGAGGCCCCTGAGTTGATCTTGCTTGAAAGCTGGTTTTCCATTTTGGATATTGGTGAGGGCAATGGTTCCTCAGAGGAGTGCAACAAGAGCCAAGTCTGTGGCACCACGGGTGGCTCAGCTGCACAGGAGGGGAAGAAAAAGAGTTGTGGCAGGGCAATAGTTTTAGGGGATTCGTTAGTTAGAGGAACAGATAGGTGTTTCTGCGGCCGCAGGCATGACACCAGGATGGTATGTTGCCTCCCTGGTGCCAGGGTCAAGGATGTCACAGAGCGGCTGCAGGAAATTCTTCTGGGGGAGGGTGAGCAGCTAGAGATTGTGGTCCACATTGGTAAGAAGAGGGTTGAGGTCCTGAAAGCAGAGTTTAAGGAGTTCGTAAAGAGATTAAAAAGCAGGACCTCAAAGCAGTCTTCTCTTCCTCTTCTTCTCTTCTTTGGCCTCCTTGTCTCGAGAGACAATGGGTAAGCACCTGCAGGTGGTCAGTGGTTTGTGAAGCCGCACCTGGAGTGGCTATAAAGGCCAATTCTAGAGTGACAGACTCTTCCACAGGTGCTGCAGATAAAATTGGTTGTCGGGGCTGTTACACAGTTGGCTCTCTCCTTGCGCTTCTGTCTTTTTTCCTGCCAACTGCTAAGTCTCTTCGACTCGCCACACTTTAGCCCCGCCTTTATGGCTGCCCACCAGCTCTGGCGAACGCTGGCAACTGACTCCCACGACTTGTGATCAGTGTCACAGGACTTCGTGTCGCGTTATCTCTGGATTATTCCCAGTGCAATGTGCTGGTGAACATAGGAATAGGAGGATTAAGTGATTTAACACGTGGCTGGAGAATTGCTGCAGGAGGGAGGGTATCAGATTTCTGAGGCATTGGAACCTGTTCTGGGGTAGGTGAGACCTGTTCAAGATGGACGGGTTGCACCTTAGCAGGATTGGGATTAACATGCTCGCAGGGAGATTTTCTAGTGTTGTTGGGGAAGGTTTAAACTAAATTGTCAGGGGGTTGAGAACCTAAGAGGGAGCTCAGATTGGAGGGAAGCAAAATTGATTACAGAAAGTAGAAAAGCAGTAAACGAAATTGGAAGGCAGGCGAGATGAAGGCAAACATCAAATAGGATTGGAATGAGGAATAATGTTAAAAAGACAAAGTTAAGGACATGCATGCAGCATTCGCAACAAGGTAGATGATTTGAAGGCACAAATAGAGGTAAATGGGTATGATTTAATTGCCACTACGGAGATGTGGTTACAGAGTGACCAGGACTGGGAACTGAATATTCAGGGATACTCGTCATTTAGGAGGGATAGGCGGAGGGGAAAAGGAGGTCGGGTAGCGCTGTTAGTAAGTGGTGAGATCCGTATGTTAGTGAGAGAGGATCTTAGATTGAAGAAGCAAGATGTAGAATCAGTTTGGGTGAAGCTATGAAACAGTAAGGGGCAGCAAACGTTGGTGGGAATTGTTTATAGGCCACCAAACTGTCGTGGTAATGTTGGGCACGGTATAAATCAGAAAATTAGAGCTGCATGTAGCATGGAAAATACAGTAATAATGGGTGACCTCAATTTACATGTAGATTGGGTAAACCTAATTAGCACTAATGCTCTGGAGGATGAATTCCTGGAGTGTGTAAAAGATGGGTTTCTGGAGCAGAATGTTGAAGAGCCAACTAGGGATCAGGCTATTTTAGATTTAGTAATATGTAATGAGAAAGGGCTAATTAATAACCTTGCTGTAAAGGAGCCATTAGCAAATACTGACCACAATATGCTAGAATTCTACATCAAATTTGAAAGAGACCTAGTTCATTCTGAAACTAGGGTCCTATATCTGAACAAAGGAAACTATGAAGGAATGAGGGGCAAATTGACTATGGTGGATTGGGAAAACACACTAAAAGATTTGACAGTAGACAGGAAATGACTAGTATTTAAAGAACTATTACACGGTTTACAACAAATATACATTCCTCTAAGACACAAAAACCCAACAGAAAAGGTGAATCAACCGGGGCTAACAAAAGAAGTTAAAGATTGCATTAGGTCAAAGGAAGTGATTTATAAGGTCGCCAGAAAAAGTAGTAAACCCGAGGATTGGAAGCAATTTAGAGTCCAACAGAGGAGGACCAAGATACTGTGTTAAACAGCCTTTCCAATGGCCCTCATGTTCACAACTTCTACACCCTGCTGTGTTCCAGACATTGGCAAATCCCCCGTGCCCTCCTATTGAAACCTAAAAACTGCTCCTGTCAACCCTTTCAATGAGCTCCTCAATGAGCTTAACAGCTAACTAATTGGAAGCATGCGGTCTTCCTGCTTCCTCCCTTCCAGTGTTCCTTTAACAATTGCTTTGTGTTCCTGAAATGGCGGACCCCAGTGTAGGTCTCCAAGAATACGATTTTCAAATCTCGCATGCACTCACTCCCACACCCACCACCATTTCAAAATTCAGCCCCATGACTCCGTTAGATTTAGCATAGTTATGGGAAAGGACATAGATAGACCAAGAGTAAAAGCTAGTCTCAGCAGTGGCGACTATGGTGCTAACATCAATTGTCGTAAAAACCCATTTGGTTCACTAATGCCCGTTAGGGAAGGAAATCTGCTATTCTACCTGTTCTGGCCTATATATAGTTACAGACCCACAACATTGTGGTTGACTCTTAACTGCCCTCTGAAATGGCCTAGCAAGTCAGTTGTACAAAACTGTTACACAAAACCTGAAAAGGAATAAAAATGGACGGAACACTCAGCATTGACTTAGGCACCGGAAACAACAATGGCAAACCCAGCCGCGGCAACCCTGCAAAGTCCGCCTTACTAACATCTGGGGGCTTGTGCCAAAATTGGGAGAGCTGTCCCACAGACCAGTCATGCAGCAGCCTAACTTAGACATACTTATGGAAGCATACCTTACATCCAATGTCCCAGACACCGCTATCAGCATTGCTGGGAAGTTCTGCCCCACCAGCAGGCTAGACTCACCAGAGGTGTCATAGTCATAGAGTCATAGAGTTATACAGCACTGAAACAGGCACTTCGGCCCATCGTGTCCGCGCCAGCCATCAAGCCTATCTATTCTAATCCCATTTTTCAGTACTTAGTCATAGCCTTGTATACGATGGCGTTTCAAGTGCTCATCTAAATACTTTTTAAATGTTGTGAAGGTTCCTGCCTCTACCACCTCTTCAGGCAGTGTGTTCCAGATTTCAACCACCCTCTGGGTGAAAACATTTTTCCTCAAATCCCCTCTAAACCTCCTGCCCCTTACCTTAAATCTATACTCCCTGGTTATTGACACCTCCGCTAAGGGAAAAAGTTTCTTCCTATCTACCCTATCTATGCCCCTCATAATTTTGTATACCTCAATCAGGTCCCCCCTCAACCTTCTCTGTTCTAAGGAAAACAACCCTAGACTATCCAGTCTCTCTTCATAGCTGAAATGCTCCAGCCCAGGCAACATCCTGGTGAATCTCCTCTGCACCCTCTCCAGTACAATCGCATTCTTCCTATAGTGTGGCGACCAGAATTGTACACAGTACTCCAGCTGTGAGGAGTTATACAGCTCCATCATAACCTCCCTGCTCTTATATTCTATGCCTCGGCTAATAAAGGCAAGTATCCCATATGCCTTCCTAACCACCTTATCTACCTGCGTTGCTGCCTTCAGTGATCTATGGACAAGTACACCAAGGTCCCTCTGACCTTCTGTACTTCCTAGGGCCCTACCATCCATTGTATATTCCCTTGCCTTGATGTCCTCCAAAAATGCATCACGTCACACTTCTCAGGATTAAATTCCATTTGCCACTGCTCTGCCCATCTTACCAGCTCATCTATATCGTCCTGTAATCTAAGGCTTTCCTCCTCACTATTTACGAAACCAGCAATTTTCGTGTCATCTGCGAACTTGCTGATCATACCTCCAATATTCACATCTGAATCATTAATGTACACTACAAACAGCAAGGGTCCCAGCACTGATACCTGCGGTACATCACTGGTCACAGGCTTCCTGTGCCAGCACAATGCTTTACAGTCGGGAGGAAGTTGCCCTGGGAGTCCTCAACATTGACTCCAGACCCCATAAAGTCTCATGGAATCAGGTCAAACCTGGACAAGGAAACCTCCTGATTACCACCGATGGCCCTGCCTGAGCTGCTGAATCAGTACGACTCCATGTTGAACAGCATTTGAAGAAGCACTGAGGGTGGCAAGGGCACAGAATGTACTCTGGATAGAGGACTTCAATGTCCATCACCAAGAATGACTACTGACTGAGCTGGCCGAGTCCTGAAGAACACATCTGCGAGACTGAGCCTGCAGCAGGTAGTGAGGGAACCAACTAGAGGGGAAAATCTTGTGACCTTGTCGTCACCAATCTACCTCTTGCAGATGCATCTGTCCATGATAGTATTTGTAGGAACGACCACAGCACAATTCTTGTGAAAATAAAGTCCCCTCTTCACAAGTGGATGATTGGACCAGTGTGAATGAATTGAGGATTCAAACGCATGTCACACAGAAGCATGATAGTTACGATTTCAGCTTTCTCAAATTTGCAAAAGAAAATCAGACATCTGGAAGGTATTGGAATAAAATAAGAATTGGAAACAGAAATGTGACAGTGTTATAGTCAATGTTAATGAGGCACTGCTTGGGTGGTTTCATCACAAAAGCACTGAGAAAATCCCAATCGAGTGCTGCCTATTGAAAGCTAAAGCTTAATGAGCTTGTCAATGGTGGATGATTGTCAGGGGGAGGCGGTGGCATACTGGTCTTGTCA
The DNA here is from genome assembly GCF_036365525.1 of Heterodontus francisci. NCBI lineage: Eukaryota > Metazoa > Chordata > Chondrichthyes > Heterodontiformes > Heterodontidae > Heterodontus > Heterodontus francisci. The sequence goes on from NC_090379.1 coordinate 8,463,323, forward strand.
CTGGACTAGTAACCCAGAGACCCAGGGTATTTCTCTGGGGACATGGGTTCGAATCCCACCACAGCAGAAGGTGGAATTTGAATTCAATTAATAAATCTGGAATTAAAAGCTAATCTAATGATGGCCATGAAACCATTGTCGATTGTTGTAAAAAACCCATCTGGTTCACTAATATCCTTTAGGGAAATCTGCTGTCCTGGTCTGGCCTACATGTGACTCCAGATCCACAGCAATGCCCTTGAAATGGCCTAGCAAGCCACTCAGTTCAAGGGCAATTAGGGATGGGCAATAAATGCTGGCCTGGACTGTGACACCCACATCCCACGAAAGAATTAAAAAAAAATGTTACAGAAATTATACCCCCTCTAAAATACTCAAACAGAGGCTGTAAATGAAGATGTGCCAGAACTGAAATTCTCAAAAGCTAGAGAGAGGTAGATTCTGCAGTGTGCATTGTGCATCAGTTTATTGAGTCAAAAGATCATGGGAAAGGGTGGAGAGACCAGGAGGCCTCACAGAAGAAGGTGCGGCAAGATGGCAGAAACTACAGAAAGACAAAAGTTGAGGGATCGAATGGAAGGGTAACTAGAGGAGTTTGGTTGAGGTAGAAAGGGGAAGGTCGAACCAATGGAGACAGCTGAAAGAATGGTTTCAATCTCAGCCGTAGGTGACTGATTTTAAAAGCCAGGCAGAAGTGGTAGAACAGATATAAGTTAGCATCGAAAAAGGCCAAAGCACAAAAAACATGCAAAATATTACAAAAATTCTTTAGACACAGGTTAATAGAAAAGCTTTAAAAAGGACAAGCAAAACATTTTGTACGTATTTAAATATGAAGGAAAGCAAGCCTATTCTTCCCAGTTCCCAAACTATCAAACTACTGACTTTGCTGAACAAGGCTAAGGAATGCAAACCTTCGCTGTTTGGAGCAATTAGCCTGATGGCTACATACAGTCATCATGAAACAGTTTCGAATCCCATCCAGATATATCTTTGATAAATGATGAAAAGAATACTGGCATTTATATCATGCCTTATTGCATCAAAACATTCCAAAACATTTTACATTGCAGTGACTGTCATAATGGACCCTCCTTTTAACAGTGAGGTGAAGGACCAGTTAATCAGTTTTCGGTGGTCATCAGGAGGGAAGGACTGGAGGACTGATCAGGAAAGATTTGCTACACTTCTTTGAGAAGAGCCATGTGATCTCTAAGATCCACCCAAATCGAACCTCGATATCATGTCTCACCTGAAAGACAACACCCTCAATAGTATGAGAGAGAGAGAGATGGTGATAGTGTAGGAGAGGCTGTAATCAGCCAAAGAAGCTAGTAAAATTCGGGATGTGGAAGCCCTGCTGATCTTAACAGCATGGCTTTATTTAAACAAAATGCTGAAAAAAAGTGAGGTTTATTCACCCACAGTAGTTGTGGCTTGTAGCGTAGCAATCAACATGACAGTAACAGGAATTCCTTTTTAGCCTGCACCTTACTCTTAGTTCATTCCTCTCCAAACCCCTCTCTCCAACTGAATTACTTCTGTTTTTTATCCTTACAGGTTTTGAGCTGTTCATAATTAAAGTCAACTATTTCCTGAAGGTATACTGCCTTTCCAGAACTGGCATGACATGTCCTTGTGTAGCGTGCAGCTCACAGCCAAAGCCATTGCGAATCTTAGAAATGTGATGCTTGTCCCCGACCGCACTCGTGGTGTCTCAGGCACGTGGAACACTCCCATCCGAGCTGAACCCATTCGGCCAGGATTCCTCATTGGTGCCGGCCCCCAAAATCTCACTTGGGAGTCTCAGGCCCACATCCTGAGCCATCTCTCCACTCTGCACAGAGGGGTTTCCTGTATCGGTTGCTTTTGCACACCCTTCACTTCCTCACTGTCACCGGTTGCCCAGACAGGCCGTAGAGCTCTGCCCTGCTGTCTGGAGGAAGCAGGGACCCCCAGTAGGTGGCACTCTATGCGGGAGTCCTCCCTTTGTCAATCAAGGATTTGGCGTGGAAGAATGTTTCACATGGCAGTCCCGTGCAATAAGATGTTAAGTAGGTTCACTGACTCCCGGGCTGCCTGTAATTTCTGCAGCTTGGAGGAGTCTGTGTTTCACATTTATGTAGAACGTGCAAGGTTGCATCCCCTATTTGATTATCTGAGGGGGCTGCTCCTAAAGTTCTGGCTGCACTTCAGTCCCACACAGATTGGAGGACCTTCGTGTGGGACTGCTCCTGGGCCCGGCCAAGGTAGCCATCAACAGGTCCAGACAGCAGGCTTGAGGTGGTCATTCAACCAGTCTGCCTGCCTCTCTTCCCTGTGTCCGTGCCAGGGTGTTCCTGGAGAGGGAGCATGCGGTGTCCACCAATACGCTGAAGGTGGGCACAGTCCCTCCTATTAAGTAATTACAGGTTTTCAAAAGAGGAATACCACCTTACCTTGGTTACTCTGACATATTTTATACAAGTTTTTAAAGTTGTACCCCAGTTGCAAACACATAGCTCTTAAAAGCCTGTGGCCCACATATTTGCCGTCTCTCAGCCTGTTACATAATGCTGCTAAATCCCAAAATGCTAATGCTGCCATTGGCCACTTTGCACCCCCTTTGTCATGTTCCTGTCTATCAGCCTCCTCCCCTGCTCATTGTAACCAATTTTACATGCTCAAATAAGCCTGCAACACTTTCTCCCATCAACAAACGGTTCCCATCTTCATGTTAAAGCACTTTCATATCATTTTTCTGCTTAAAATGAATGGACGGAAAAAAGAGCACTGGTTGGGGTGAACAATTTTCTGATATGCACTCCCAGCATGGCAGAAGTGCAAATGGGGAATATTTTAAGCACTTTGAGATGTTTACTGAAATAAGTCTTTCTTTAATAAACATATTTAATTATGCTTTCAGGGGTTGTGAGCATCACTGGCTAGGTCAGCATTTGTTGCCCATCCCTAATTGCCCTTGAGAAGGTGGTGGTGAGCCACTTTCTTGAACCGCTGCAGTCCATGTGGTGTAGCCACACCCACAATGCTGTTAGGAAGAGAGTACCAGGTTTTTGACCCAGAAACAGTGAAGGAACGGTGATATAGTTCCAAGTCAGGATGGTGTGTGGCGTGGAGGGGAACATGCAGATAGTGTTGTTGTGTATGTAGATATCACTTTCAGAGTCTATGTCATGTGGTTAACAGTTCCCTACATTGCAAGAGTGTATGTATTTTGTGGAGCATTGTTCTTTCTCCAGGGGATCTTTGTGTGTGTGTCTGGTTGGAGCTGGTTATGTAAACTGTCCTGGAAGCCACCTACAGCCTGTGCTCTATGTCATTCTTGTTAAGATAACAGTGGGGGAGACACAGGCGATGAGGACTGAGCCACCGTGGACGGGAGTTGTGATCGCGCAGGGAGGATCAGACAACATAGTAAACATCGTGTATGGAAAGTCACAAAGGAATTTGCAGAACATGTGTTGGTTCAAATCAATTACTTGTAGATAGTGCTCAAAAAGTGGACACATTGGGAGGAAATGACGAAGCCTAAGAAAAGATTCACAGACACAATGGAACCATACAATTAATCAGAGGCAAAGACAGAGTAAACAAAGGCACAGTACAAATAAAAACGTTCACAAATTAGATGACTGTACATGTGGTAGTGAGAGTGAGAATGATGATACAGATGAATATACCTACACTGTGTTGAAGTTGTATAATGATGATAAATTTTAACAAAGGGCAATAGTAGCTTCAATAGAGAAAGAGTGTAGGATTATTACCATGGAAGTTAATACTGGGTCCTTCTATGAAGCCAGCTTAGCTCATTTACCTGTATTAGAGGCAGATCAGTCATTTGTCAGTTTCTCAGGGGGAAAGCATCAAGCCCACTGGAAAAGTAAAGGTGAAGGCTAGAAATGCTAACTTTAAAGTTTAGTGAATGCAAAGTGCATATTAATGGGTCGAGATAGGTTGGAAGTAATTCCTTTGAAGTGGGAGTCTCTAGTCAGGTCAGTAGATCAGAAATCTACAGTGAAGGGAGAAGTACATAGGCTTAGTGAGTATGTGTTGGGGAAAGACTCAAAGTTGTTCGACGGTAGGCTCGGTAAGCTCTCGCATGTCATTGTTAAGGTGACTGTGAAAGAGGATAATCTTCCAGTCGTGAAGCTCAAGAAAGAGAAGTGCGAATTTATGCACAACTCAGTAGAGTTCTTCGGACACTGGATAGATGCACAAGGGGTACACAAGCCAGAAAAGAAGATACAGTAAATTGAAAACATGCCTAGACCGACAGATGTGTTGTAGTTGAGGTCCTACCTGGGCATGTTTAATTATGAGAAACTAGTATTGCATCTAGCACACGAAATTGCACCACTGACCACAGTGCTAGAGTTCACGGAAATTTGAGTGATCACAAGAAGCAGAGAATGCATTCATGTAATTGAAGCAGTTACTTACAGTGTTGGGATTTTTGACACATTTTGAGCCCGAACTGCCGATAATGATTGCTACTGATGCAAGTCCTATTGGGGGAAGAGCGGTTCTTTCCATGTCTTTCCCAATGGGGGTGAAAGACCGATACAATTTGCATCAAAATCATTATCAAAGATTGAGTGGAAATGCCCTCAGATAGATTGCGAAGCTTTGGCTATTGTGCTTGCACTGAGAAAGTTTAACATGCATGGACACGGACACAAGTTTATGTTCATTACAGATAATAAACAGTTAACTGCTTTGCTAGGCCCACACAAAGGGTTATCAGTACTTGCAGCAGAGAAAATACAAAGATGGGCAATGTACCTAGCAGGATTTGATTATGACAGTAAATATTAGAGCTTGTAGGAAAACACCAATGCAGATTGCTTGTCAAAATTGCCTGGTAGTAGAGCAGATCAGGTGACATGTGAGTCAGATGTGTCGGTATGCGATGTTGATGTTTTGCTGTGCACTAGGAAGGAAACTCACAATCAAACACACAAGGACATCACCCTTTCTAAAATCATGAGTTATACCTTAGTTGGGTAGTTGAACAAGCTCTCAGAATTTGAAACCCTTTCACAACAGTAAGCAAGAGATCACGACTGAACACAAAATTCTCATGTGGGAAATGAGAATTATCATTCCACCCAAGCTGCACAATGCTGTTCTAACTGAGCTGCAAGGAGGTCACCTGGGAGTCGTGAAGATGAAATCCATTGCACAAAGTTATGTACGGTGGACCCAGATTGAGGTGCAGATTGAACTGTGTACTAAAACGCTTGGATCATATCAGCATACAGAACAACCCTACACACGAATCCTTACCCTGCTTCCAAACCTTGGGAACGTGTCTGTTTGGGATAGAAATGCAATACTGTACTTACCAATGTGTCTCCTGGCTTGCTGTCGTCATGTGATCTCTACCATGAGGTACTCTGACTGGGGGCAGCTTTTACAGTCAATTTCACTAAACACACAGTCCACACCAGACTGGTGTCCTGTGAGCTTGTAACGTGCTGTCAGAAGTGCAAAGCTGTTGAGAGACACAGCTACGGAACAAAGGCCACAGGAATGGTCACAGCTGCTAAAAGCTGCTGAAAGCCACAGGAAGCCACAGAAAAGGAACAAAGAAACAGCTGAAAGCACAGGGTAAGACAATGGCTGCAAATTTTCCTCTGCCTGCGCCGGTCGAAATGAAAGGTGATATGAAATAGAACTGGCAGTTCTTCTACTCGCAATGGCAAAATTACGAAATTGCGACAGATTTAGTTAACAAACCAGAGCAGCAATGTGTAGCTACACTTTTATCACTGTTGGGGAGAGACTGTCACAAAGTGTATTCCACCCTAAATCTCTCCGAAGAAAAAAAATCTGGACAGCAGAAATTTTGAAAGCCTTGAAGACACGCTTTGAACCCCAAGTGAACATAACCTATGAACGGTATGTGTTCAATATTAGGGCCCAAGATAAAATGAGTCCATTGATCAATATGTGACTGCATTAACACAGCTCACAGCAACTAAAAGATGATCTAATTAAAGACAGGATTGTATTAGGCATAAGAGATCCCGCAGTGAGAGCACGTCCACTGAGAGAGGAGAAACTGACTATCAGGAAAGCGATCGACATCTGCAGAAGCTCTGAGGTTGTAAATCAGCAGCTAGAGCATATTCATGGCAGAACAGACCAGGCCTTGCATTATACTTATAGACATTCCAGGCCGAAAGGGCAGAAAGATCACGAACAAAGAGCAGGATGCAAATACTGCGAAGGAGATCACACAAAAGAAAAGAAGGCATGTCCAGCGTGGAGAGAGCAGTGTTCTCACTGTAAGAAGCTGAATCATTCTGCACGCAAGTGTTTGGCTAGAAGGAAGCACAACAAGCAGGTACAGATGGCCACTGGAGAGATATCAGCCAAAGATTCTGACGAATCACTATACACCATACAACAGGTTGGTTCAGTCAGGTCGATCGGTGATAAATGGTTTGTGACTGTTGGACTGATGACTGCAGAAGGAGAATATCAAGTGAATATAAAATGTCAGATAGACACTGGTGCGTCATGCAACATCATGACCTTCACAGACCCACAGACCTGTGCAAACTGACTCAACACGGCGATCCAAAATGAAGCCCTCGAAAGTAAGGTTGAGGCTATATGATGGCACCAAACTAGTGCCAAGAGGATAAGTTACTCTGAGAGCCCAATGCAATGGACAGAACAAAGATCTGGAGTTCCAAATCATAGACGGCAAGCAAAAGCCACTCATCTCAGCCGAAGCAAGTCTAAAGCTTGGATTGGTAACCCTCAACATGCAAAAAGAGATTTGCAACGTGTCGCAGCACACTAAACCGTTGACTGTGGAACAGATCCTAGAGGAGTACAACAATGTGTTTACAGGTTTAGGATTTCTTCTTGGAGAATATCATCTCAAAGCAGATGAGAGGGTAAGATCAGTTCAACATCTGCCGAGGAAAGTTCCAGCTGCCCTCAAGGCCATCCTGAAAGATAGAGGAGCTGGAAAAGAAGGGAGTAATCAAGAAAGTGACAACCCCTACAGAATGGATTAGCAGCTTGGTAGCAGTGAAACAACCTGGAAAGGTGAGAATATGCATTGACCCAAAGGATTTAAATAAAGCTCTGAAGAGATCTCACTACCCCATGCCAACCATAGAAGGAATTTTTGTCACAACTTGCAAAGGCAAAAATCTTTACTACCCTAGATGCGAAGGATGGTTACCAGCAAGTGAAGCTGATGAAAGCAGCAGCTTTCTAACCACATTCTGGATTCCGTTCGGGAGATACAGATGGTTATGCAGGCTGTTTGGCATTTTCACGGCTCCAGAGGAGTATCAATGCAGACAGCATGAGATAGTTAGTGATCTTCCTGGAGTGGAATCTATAGTGGGTGATCTGCTAGTTTATGGAGCGGAGACACAATGGAAGAAGCCATTGCTGACCATGATCAAAATCTAGTGCGACTGCTGGACAGAGCTCACCAGATGAACATGAAGCTAAAAAAGAAAAAAGTGTAATTAAAGATGCCCGAAGTCAAGTACATAGGTCATGTACTGACAGCAAAAGGTCTTCGCCCAGATCCCGAAAAGGTGAGAGCAGTCGCAGTGATGCGATGATCAATAGATGTAAAAGCAGTGCAATGATTTGCTGGATTTGTCAACTGTTTAGCAAAATCCTTGCCCAACGTTTTGTCGGAGTGTGAACAATTACACCAACTCATCGCCAGTGCAGTGGTATTGGGACACAGAACAAGAGACTTCTAAGGGAGGCGGTGGCATACTGGTATTGTCACTGGACTAGTAACCCAGAGACCCAGATATTGCTCTGGGGACATGGGTTCGAATCCCACCACAGCAGAAGGTGGAATTTGAATTCAATTAATAAAATCTGGAATTCAAAGCTAGTCTAATGACTAATGATGATGGCCATCATCTAACGATGGCCATGAAACCATTGTCGACTGTTGTAAAAACCCATCTGGTTCATTAATGTGCTTTAGAGAAGGAAATCTGCTGTCCTTACCTGGGCTGGCCTACATGTGACTCCAGATCCACAGCAATGTGGTTGATTCTTACATGCTCTCGAAATGGCCTAGCAAGCCACTAAGTTCAAGGGCAAATAAGGATGGGCAATAAATGCCGGCCTGGCCTGCGACGCCCACATCCCATGAAAGAATATTTTAAAAAATCAAGCAACTAGTGACGGCAACGCCAGTGCTGAAATACTATGATGTAAATGATGAAGTCACCCTGCAGTGTGACACCAGCGAGACAGGACTTGGAGCAATCCTAATGCAGCAAGAACAACTAGTTGCCTTTGTATCCAGGACCTTAATGCAAATGGAACGATGTTACGCTTAGATCGAGAAAGAGTGCCTGGCCATTGTCTTTGCTTGTGAACATTTTCACCAATACCTGCTTGGAAGAGACAAAGTGACAGTCGAGTCTGACCACAAGCCACTTCAAAGCATTTTCCTCAAGCTGCTACTGTCTGCTCCAAAGCGTCTGCAAAGAATGTTACTCTGGTTACAGAGATATCATCTGGATGTGAAATACAAGCAAGGGAAACAGATGTACATCGCTGACATGCTGTCGAGAGCAGCACTCCCTATGAAGAAAGTAGAGGATGCTATGACAGAGTGTGAAATCTTCCAGATCCAACATGAAGCTGCAGCTCAACATGCTCTGGAAGTCATTAACCCAGCAGAGACAGTGAATCTGACAGACACACACCTTGCTCAAATAATCAAGCGAACTACCCAACAAGATCCAACTCAACAAGTGTTGCAAGAAGTAGTGATGGCTTGAAAGCATCAAGGACATTCCTGTGGTCACAAGAGCATATTGGGCATACAGAGATGAATTGACAACCCAAGATGGCATCTTGTACAAAGGAAATAGAGTCATTATCCCTAAGGAGTTGAGACGAGAGATGCTAAAGCAGATCCATGCAAGCCACCAAGGAACTGAGTTGAGTCTGAGGAAGGCAAGAGAAGTGCTCTACTGGCCAAACATGAGCAATGAAATCAAGGACCACATCAGCCAGTGCAGTGTGTGTAACGAGTACCAAGCTAAGCAAGCTAAAGAGCTGCTGATGACACATGACATCCCAGACAGACTATGGATGGAGCTGGGAGTAGACCTCTTCACTCTCACAGGAACTGATTATCTTGTCACTGTCGACAGTTCTGACTACTGGGAGGTAGACCAGCTGACTTCAACAACTACCGGTGAGATTATAGAATTCCCAAAAGCACACTTCAGTCGTTACGGCATTCCAGACATTGTGATGAGCGACAATGGCCCCCAGTTCCAGAGTGAAGAATTCAGCCGCTTCATAAAGGATTGGGAAATTCAACACTATACATCATCTCCACACTATCCCCAGTCGAATGGAAAGGCTGAGGTGGCAGTGAAAATCGCCAAAGGAATCATAACGAAATCGAGCAGATCCAGCACAGATGTATACAAGGCAATCCTCGAGTGGAGAAACACACCTACCAAAGGCATGAAAATAGTCTGGTACAAAGACTAATGTCACGCTGCACCCAAAGTATTATTCCAATAGCAAAAATAACCACCGAAGGCAGAAGTAATAACAGGCATGAGTGACAAAATCAAGGTGAAATGGCAGAAAGACAAATTTCATTTTGACAAAACTGCCAAACGATTGCCAGAACTGAGCTTAGGAGAGCCAGTCAGGGTACAAACCTTCAACGCTCACAAAAGTCAGCCCAAGTGGCAACTTGGGACCTGCGTGGAGCAGTTGTCACCTCGATCATAAGCGGTGGAAATGAGCGACCAGATATACCGTTGCAACCGCAGACACATATGCACAACTAGAGAAGCTGTTTCTTCACAGCAGGCGGACAATCAGGAAGACGAAAACTCACCGACTGCACGGACCACAGAACAACCATTAGTCCCAGAGGTCCACAGCACCGCAACAATGGAAATGGAACAACAGTTACCATGGCAACAAGTGACGAGGGAACAACATTCGCCGGAGAAGGAAAATCACCCCGACGAACAACCAAAGACAATGCACACACGCACCAGTAAGAGACTGGCACGATTTAAAGACTATGTGTGCAATTCAAATGCAGAGACTGATGAGAATAACAAACTGCTAATGAATGAGAACAGTTATGTGCATAGTGAGTAACCTGGGAAACTCACAGGCTTAATGATAATGCAGGCAATTTTTTTTTTTGTATGAAAAGGGGGATGTTTGGGATAGAAATGCAACACTGTACCAATATGCCTTCTGACTTGCCGTAGTCATGCGACATCTACCATGAGGTACTCTGACTGGGGGCAGCCATTACAGTTAGTTTCATTAAAGACAGAGTCCACACCAGACTGGTGTCTTGTGAGCTCGTTACAGTGCCCATGTTGATTTTGCAAGTCCATTTGATGGTGTCACATATCCGGTACGAATGGATGCTTTTTCGAATTGACAGAAGTGTTTATACCGTTGCTACATTACATAGTCTGTTCCGTCGATACAGATTACCTCAGATTTTAGTGTCTGACAATGGTCGTCAATTCATGTCAGAGGAATTTCAACAGTTAACGATGAATTATAGTACAGGTACTTTGCTGCGTGGCTGAGTGGTATGGATTCTTTGTCCCACCATCTTTACTGTGTGTGCATAATTGTCCGGATCTTGCGAAACTTAATCGTGATTTATCCTGGAATCATGAGTGCAAAGCAACCAACAAGTAATAGTGTTTCTGTGAAAAAGAAGCAAAGAAAACCTATTTCAGAGTTAAACTGGAGGTAGTAGATAGATATAAGAAATGTGAGTGCCCTATTGATACATCCAGGCTTGGGCTGGTCAATGGCAAGTAACATTCGCGCCACACATGTGCCAGGCAATGATCATCTTCCAACAAGAGAGAATCTAACTATCTCCCCTTGACGTTCAATGGCATTACCATTGCTGAATTCCCCACAATCAACATCCTGTGAGTTACCATTGACCAGAAACTGAACTGAAATGGACCAGCCACATAAATGCTACGGCTACAAGAGCAGACCAGAGGCTGGGAATTCTACGGCGAATAACTCACCTCCTGTCTCCCCGAAGCTTACCCACCACCTACAAGGCACAAGTCAGGAGTGTGATGGAATACTCTCCACTTGCCTGGATGGGTACAGCTCCCACAACACTCAAGAAGCTCGACACCATCCAGGACACCACAACCTTCAATATTCACTCCCTTCACCACTGACGCACAGTGGTAGCAGTGTGTACCATCTACAAGATGCACAGCAGCAACTCACCAATGCTCCTTCGACAGCAGCTTCCAAACCCGTGACTTCGACCACCGAGAAGGACAAGGGCAGCAATGCATGGGAACATCACCACCTGCAAATTCCCCTCCAAACCACACACCGTCCTGACCTGGAACTATATCGCCGTTCCTTCACTGTCACTGGGTCAAAATCTTGAAACTCTCTGCCTAACAGCACTGTGGGTGTACCTATATCCCATGGATTGCAGCGGTTCAAGAAGGCAGCTCACCACCACCTTCTCAAGGGCAATTAGGGATGGGCAATAAATGCTGGCATAGTCAGTGATGCCCATATCCCCCGAACAAAAAAAAGGTATCCTCAAGTGACGATCTTGATGCTCCTAGTCTGTCGACCACTGAAGAAGATGCGCAGCCCCATATGGCTCCATCTCCATTGCTATCATTATCAGTTGATGATCCTGATGACCTTCAACCCCACCCCCCACAATAACTCCACCACTCGTCCCTCCACCTATACCAAGCAACCATCATCCCCAGTTAGTGAAATTTTGTTGCACTAATAATTTTTATTTAAAAGATTTAATAGTTGTTACAAGTAGTATCTCTATTCTCTCTCAATCTACGCCTTTTCCATTATCTCCATTATTTCTTGTGGGGAAATAATTTTTGTTTAATGCTGCATTTTTCTAGAATGCATCTATTGGGTTAAAGGAGGAATTTCTGTTACACGCCTCTCATTTATAATCCTTGTTCTATAACGCCCACCCAAACTTTTCAGTGAGGTATCTTTTCTGCTTAGCTTCTGCACTGAGCTGGTTCTCATCATCAGTGATTTTAACCTCCATCTCGACTCTTCTTGTTCCAAGTTTACTGCCCTCCTTTCCTCCCTAAATCTCCCTCTCAATAGAAACTTTCCTCCCCATATTCAGTCACCTCCTTGATCTCGACATCTCACGTGACCTCTCCTATCACTGGTAGGGCAATCTGAGATCTCACCAGTCTCTGCCCATATTCCCATTCCCCGTCCCAAGCCCACTTCATTCTGTCTGTCCCTGGGGAAAACTCTCCCTCAAGTCATTTACCACTGCATGTTTTAAGTCCCAACTACCTACCCTTTGCCCTACAATTCATCATGACACTTTGGCAGCTATTAATTTGCTAAATCACATACTTGACATCAGAACACAACAACATAACGATTCTGAACTATACTGATGATACAGCACTTGTGGGCCTCATCAGGAATAATGAAGTAAACTTAGGAACTTGGCGGAGGTTTATAAAATGTTGTGATGGCAATTCTCTTAAATTGAACGAAAACAAGATGAAAAAGCTAGTTATAAACTTTAGGAAAAAGCCAGTTAATGAGATTGTTCTGGTGGAGATTCATGATGGGGACAGTGAAATAGTCACCAGCTACATATATATAGCTATCAAAGTAGCTAAGTTGAATTGGGGGAAACTGTGCAGAGTTGTGGTGGCCAAGGGACATACACGATTATACTACCTCAAAGTTAAAAATCCTTTTGCGTAGATTCCACAATCATGAAACTCTTCTATACAGCTACAGTAGAGAGTGCTGTCCTTTTTGAATGTCTCTCTGGGTACTGTTGTCTTAGGAATGGAGATTCTTTAAGGTTACAGAGATTGTATAACCAGGCAGGAAGGGTATTTGGCAGCAGATCTTTCTGGAGGAAAGAATTTTGATGAACGTAAAGAGAGTTATGCTGGAACTGTATAAAACATTGGTTAGGCCACAACTTGAGAACTGTGTGCAGTTCTGGTCACCTCATTACAGAAAGGATGTAATTTCACTAGAGCAGGTACAGAGGAGATTTACGAGGATGTTGCCGGGACTGGAAAAATGCAGCTATGAGGAAAGATTGGATAGGCTGGGGTTGTTCTCCTTGGGACAGAGAAGGCTGAGGTGAGATCTGATTGAAATGTACAAAATTTTGAGGGGCTTGGATAGAGTGGAGGTGAAGGGTCTATTTACCTTAGCAGAGAAGTCAGTGATGAGGGGGCATAGATTTAAAGTGATTGGTAGAAAGATTAGAGGGGCGATGAGGAAATGTTTTTTCACCCAGAGGGTGGTGATGGTCTGGAACTCACTTCCTGAAAGGGTGGAAGAAACCCTCAACTTGTTCAAAAGGAATCTGGATATGCACCTTAAGTGCCAAAATCTGCAGGGCTATGGACCATATGCTGGAAGGTGGGATTAGAATGGGTGAAATGTTTTTCGGCTGGCACAGTCACGATGGGCCAAGTGGCCTCTTTCTGTGCTGTAAACTTTCTATGATTCTATGAGCGTTATAAACAGTGAGAATCACTCCTTGTCTTAGTATTACTGTTGGATGTGTTCAGGATAAAATCTACAATCCCTTAGATGGAGGACAAATCGGTTCTTGAACTTAATTGTGACTTTCTCGAAAGAACATTTAACAGGAGCTTGATGACTAGATGAGGATCTGTACTCCTGGTGGGACTCATTGACTGATTATTTTAATGTACTGGAATTAGTTTTTAACATATACATTTGAAGCAATTATGTAATATATTAATGAATGAGCAATGGACCCAAAATAAATTTCTGTATGGATAATAAATTGTAACTGAATTGAATTGAACGTTAATTCCCTTGTCCCCACTAGAACTGCTACTCATTCTCACACACATCATTGCCTCTGGTATAACCCTCATCTCCACTCCCTTAATTTCAAGGGACTCAGATTTAAACATCTTTGTCTAACAAATGGTTTAACCATTCATCGCCAGATCAGGATAGACTACATAAAGCATTATTGGGCAAAGCACTCCATCTCTAAAACTGTTCAACATTCAAAGATCATCCAGGAATGCAGAGACAATCCCAGTCTTCTCTACTGCAAACTGTCTTCTTAAATCACCCTTGCCACCTCTTTCACCACACCTCCAATAGTAAGTGTGAGCAGTTTATGGACTTTGTCACAAAGATCAAGACCAGCCAATCAGCTGCCACTGCTGCCTCCCTCCCTTCCCATAACCCTTCAGGACAAACTTCTCCAAAGAGTCCCCTGCTGCCCTAGCACAACCTAAACCTTTCGCTAGACCAGGGGTTGCCAACAGGTCGATTGCAAGCTACGCAATAGTCTTCTGAGTAACTCGCAATACGGTCGGGTCACCCCCATCGTACACACTTGCCATCATTAATCTGGCATTTGCATGCTGATGTTACCACGCACTGACATCACAACACGGCAAATCCAACAGTAAAATCGAGCTGCGAGTCCAGTGACGAGGCAGCAAGGTCGAAGGTGTCCCACTGTTCGATTTACGGTCTTCACTCTGAAATTATTCCTGTAGGATTGAGGCAGCGGCAATTCAGTCCAATGCAACCAAAAGTGGTTCATAATTTTACATTAATTTAGAAATCTTGTACAGGGAGATGATAAGGACAGATGTTGTGGAAAATGGAAATGGCACTGTTAAGCGTCGTGAGAATTGCAAAGGGAGCTTTACATCTGGGTTGTCTCTGAACTTGCATCGCATAAAAAATGTTCAATTTGTCAGTCCAGTGTTGTTCCTTGCATTGACGATCACAAAATCTTCGTCTCTCCCCCCAAAAATATAAGCAAAGGTCAGGCAGCTGCAGCAACAAAGCAGCATAAAATCTCATCACATTTGCAAATCATCTCAGTGTTTGTTTAGCTCTGCAGAATGTGCAATAATAAACAACTAAAGCCAGTATTAATGGATTAGATCTAATGGAGCTTTCAAACAATAGGAAAACAAATATCACTTACAATACAAGGAACAGAGAAGGTTGATGAGGGGAATGTGGTTGATGTGGTATACATGGACTTCCCAAAAGGCATTTGACAAAGTATCACAAAACAGACTTGTCAGCAAAGTTAAAATCAATGGAATAAAAGGGACAGCGGCAACATGGATATAAAGTTGACTGAGTGACAGGAAAGAGTAGTGGTGATTGCTTGTTTTTTGGACTGCAGGCAGATATATAACGGGTTTCTTAAGGGATTAGCATTGGACCGCTTTTCTTGATATTGATGACCTCAACTTGGGCTAGCAGGGCACAATTTAAAAATTTGAAATGACAGAAGCTTGGAAGTATTGTGAACTGTGAGTAGAATAGACTTCAAGAGGACAGACACAGGCTGGTGGAATGGGCACATATGTGGCCGATGAAATTTGATGCAGAGAAATGTGAAGTGGGAGGAAGAACGAGGAGAAGCAACATAAAATAACAAGGTGACTCCTGACAACACAGAGCATGCGCAGAGCGATCGCGGACGTCATCAATGCATGTGAACATTTGCCAGCCTGCCAGTGGGAATGCGCATCTAATCTCACCACATAATGATGTCCTCACCCCTCAATAGCCGTCTCCATTCATTCATCTCCATTCAGCCAAACAGTATCCCGCTCCCTCCCACCATCCCTGCTTCAACTGCCGCTTCACCCCGCTCGATCCCTGCCATGCCACTGCCTTCCCTCAGCCACTCGCTGCCCCCCCGCCCACTTTCCCCCGCCCCAGCAACTGCTCCCACCTCAGTCAGTCGTTCCAGGCCTCCCCACTTCCCCTCTGTCAGCCATTCGCTCCAACCCTTGACGCTTTCTCCCATTCCCCCCCCAAACCCCAGCTATTCCCCACCCCCCCCCCACCTCAGCCGCTCGCTCCAGCCCTTGTCACTGCTCTTCCCACTCCCCTGGGCTGATCGTTCCTGCTCCTTGCTTCCCCCCACCACTCCCCACTCCGGCTGCTCACTTCCCACTTCCCCCCTCCAGACGCTAGCTCCAGGCCACATCGCTTCCCTCAGCTACTCGCTCCTACGTTGCCCCGTCACCCCTCGCAGCCTGCCCTGCTTCTTCGGGCAGCACGTTGGAGAACGATCGATTGGAGGGGGGGCGCGGGGAGTGAGATGCTGGTGAGCAGGTGGGGGGAAACTAGGACTGAGGTATGATCAGCCAAGGGGAGGGGAGCAATGGCGAGGTCTGGAGCGAATGGCTGGGGGCAGGGGGACTAGGAGTGAGCGGCCTGAAGCGGGAGTGGGGGGGGAACGGTGAGGCCAAAGCGAGTGGCTAAGGGAATGTAGCAGGGAGTGAGCGGCAAGAAGACGGGTGCAGGAGGGAGCGGCAAAGAGAAGCGCAATGGCAGGACGGAGCAGGCGACTCTTGTGGGTGAGATGGAGATGGCAATGGCAACCATTGAGGGGATTTTCAGGTTGAATTAGTTTTTTGTGATAAATTGAGAAGCACCATCTTTAATCCTGGCAGTTGCCTGAACAGCGCAAATAGTGACATTTCAGTGGAAGAGGCTGCATTTGCACATGTGCCAGTACTGCACCACCTAATGGTTGCATTGTCAGCAAACGCAGCCATAAAATAAAGGGTACAATTCTAAACAGGGTGCAACAGTAGAGAGACCTGGGGGTAAATGTGTACAAATCGTTGAAGGTGGCTGGGCAGGTTATGAAAGCAGTTACTAAGGCATATGGGATCCTGGCCTTTATAAATGGAGACATAGATTAAAAAAGCAAGGAGGATATGGTGAACATGTATAAAACACTGGTTTGACCTCAACTGGACTATTATGTCCAATTTTGGGCACTATACTTCAGGAAGGACGTAAAGGCATTATAGAGGGTGCAGAAAAGGCTTACAAGAATGAGGGACTTCAGTTATAAGGATAGACTGGAGAAGCTGCAGCTGTTCTCTGTAGAGAAGGTTGAAAGGAGATTTGATAGAGGTGTTCAAAATCATGAGGGCTCCGGACAGAGTATATAGCGAGAAACTATTCCCATTGGCAGAAGGGTTGAGAACAGAGGTTAAGGTCAATGGCAAAGGAACCAAAGGGGGCCTGAGGAAAACCTTTAAGCAGCGAGTGATTAGGAGCTGGAATGCACTGCCTGAGTGTGTTGTGGAGCCACATTAAATTGTGGCTTTCAGAAGGGTACTGAATAATTATCTGAAAGGAAGAAAATTGTAGGCCTATGAGGGAAAGTCAGGGGAGTGGGGCTAACTGTTGCTCTTGATGATCTATCTATCCATATTTTTCAATATATGTTTAAGTAGCTCGTGATATTTTTCGATTATCAGAAGTAGCTCCCACTAAAGAAAAGGTTGGCCGCCCCTACTCGAGACTGTATCCCAGGGGGTCTCCTCCACATCGATCACAAGCCACTGGGAGCTTGCAGTCGGTCTTCGAGTAGCCTGCATGATGCTTTGATAAACTGCAGTTAAAAAGAAAAATTTTCTTTGATAAAGAAAAAAACTACACGTGAGCAAATGTATGCAACTCCATTAAAAACGAGATTGGAATCTTGGGAACTGTAGTCAAATAAAAAACGCATGCGTAGCTATTTATTTTCGAGGGAGCAGCTAACCAGCTAATCATTTTCAAGGGAAAAAAGTTACCATACACTCGAATCATGGATGCTGAGGCAGGTCCGTCCAAATAAAGACAAAAGATATTATTTTCCCCAAGAGTGGGAGAATAATATTTTGTTTCTATGCGTTAAAGACAAGTGTGTCTGTCTAATCAGCGGTGTGGGAGTTGCAGTCGGAAAAAAGAGCAATGTCGAGAGGCACTTTGCAACGGTACACAAGGATTTGAAAGCCACCACCAAAGGATTTTATATCCACAATGCGGTTAAGAATTATTTTGCAAAAAAGAATGCGCCAATTGAGAAGCTAGTGTCAATAACAACCGACGGAGCCCCGACACTGATCGGACGTTATGTCGGCTTCATTGCAAGTTGCAAAGCAGACCCCGCTTTCCCTCGGTTCCTGAACTACCACTGTATCATTCATCGACAGGCAATTTATGACATAGTAACAGGATTGGATCAAATTATGAATCCCCGTTTTGTAAATAATCAATTCGAATCGTGCAAGGATCTTACAAACACTGTTAGCTCAAGTCACTTCCCGACAAGCTATCATCCGAGTGTGGTGATCTTTTTGCTGCACGCTAAAATCCAGTGGTTTAGCAGAGGGAGAGCGCTGTGTCAATTTCTTTCCCTTGTGCCAGAAATGAAAGCTTTTATGGAGTCAAGGAACAAAAGTACCACCCAAATATCAAACAGTGCATGGCTGTTTGTCTTGACATTTCTAACAGACGTGGCAGAGAAATTAAACAGCCTAAACTGTGAATTGCAAGGGGAACAAAAAACAATTGCCGACTTAAGTGCAGTGAAAGCTTTCAAATCGAAACTGGACTTTCAGGTGCAACAATTGCAGAAAAAGAAAATGCAACACTTTCCATCTGTGCTCCAAATGCTGGCAGAAAATGAAGCCACTGCTGC
This sequence comes from Heterodontus francisci, assembly GCF_036365525.1. Classification (NCBI taxonomy): domain Eukaryota; kingdom Metazoa; phylum Chordata; class Chondrichthyes; order Heterodontiformes; family Heterodontidae; genus Heterodontus; species Heterodontus francisci. Next base: position 8,481,873 of record NC_090379.1, read on the forward strand.
ACTTCTGGACACAGTGATCTCTCGACCAGGTTTGGCCAAGAATTTAACGACAGATTTCATGACTTTAAGCAGCTGGAGCCGTGTGTAATATTTACTTCAAACTCCTTTCTGGAAGTGGACGTAAGTGACATTTCTGAACAAGTGAGCTCGCTGTTTAACCTGGATTGTGCCAATTTGGAAATGGAGATTGTTAATCCTCAAAAATGACATTCACTTGAAAGCAAGGTACCCTGCAACTGACCTCTGGAGTCTTATGGAGAGATACAGCAATGGCTACACAGCAGCAATGAAAGTGGCTTCCTTATTTGGTTCCACATATCTTTGTGAGTCCGCCTTTTCTGACACAAACTTTGTCAAATCGAAATTTTGAACCCGACTACCTGACAAGGATCTGAATGACTCCATCAGGGTTGCCCTCTCCAGTTACAAGCCAAACTTCATAGGACTGGTGGACAGCATGCAGTGTGAAGTATCATGGAGTTAAGATCAGTTTTTCTTCATATTAAATATATTATAATGCCATTATAAATTCCAGTGTCAGTGCAATATCAGCTGCGTAGGCTGTACCTCTCAACAACTGATGGATCACATCAAACAGCACTTTGCTTTGGCTGTTTGCAACAGAATACTGACCGTACTCAGCTAGTCCGTACTTGTAAAACAGAACACAATGTCTAACTTTCGAAGTGATTCCGTGATTGGACAGCACCTACTGAACAATCCCAAGTGTGCTAAGAATTACTCGAACAACCAATTTAAGATTATCAGTTGGGCTCGCAACACTTATGCTTGCTAGAAGCTACATATATTCAAACTCAGGGACCTGTCCTCTGCAGGCAAAAGGAACATGTCCAGGCATTGTGCCTTTTTTTAATTAAACAAAGCGTGGGGGAGAATAGTTCCCTGGTGCATTCTCCATGGCAACGCCTCAACCAAAGTCAACTTGCCAACCAATCAGCACCCTTTTCTCATGCAGTATAAATTGTTGCTCCCTTTGAAATTTGGCATTCTTGCATCTGTCCTGTTGAGTGCAAGATGAAAAGCTTCAACAGCATCTCTTTTTCAGCAATACTCAAGTTCTGTACTGCCAAGCGACTAATAATAGCTACATATTTTGTTTGCATTTATCGATCCATATTTTTCAATATATTTTTAAGTGTCTCATGACATTTTTCGTTTATCAGAAGTAGCTCTCACTAAAGAAAAAGGTGATGACCCCTGTTCTATCCAATCTCCTGCAATGCTTTTGGACTTTATCTTGTCTATGAGACACACCTCCTGCTCCCTCAATGCTATTCCAACCAAACTGTTGACCACTCAACTTCCCTTATTGGGCTCAATGATAGCGGATATTGTTACTGCTAACTCTTGATCCCTCTGTACCTGCAAACTACCACCCCATTTCCAACCGCCGTTTCCTTTCCAAAGTCCTTGAACACATTATCACTTCACAAATCCATACTCATCTTTCCCACAATTCCATGTTTTAAATCCTTCAATCAGATTCCAGCCAGGCAATAATCCTTGTTAAAGTCGAAATGACATTCTTTGTGACAGTGACTATGAGAAATTATTCACTCTCGTCCTTTACCTACCTGCAGCTTTTGACAAGGTTGATCACACCATCAATTCTCCAACACCACTAATCTATCATCCAGCTGGCTGGAACTGCCCTCACTTGGCCCATTCTTATCTAATTGCAGCCAGAGAATCAACTGCAATGGTTTCACTTCACACTCTTGCTCTGTTGCCTCTGGAGTCCCCAGTGATCTATCCTCGACCCCCTCCTATTTCTCATCGACATACCACCATTTAGCAACATCATCCAAAAACACATCAAGTGCTAACTGTATGTCAGTCGGGTGGTTAATTGAATTCAGGCTCCGCTAAGGGCACTGAGCTCCAAACCTCATTACAGCTTTGGTCCAAACATTGACAAAGAAGCTGAATTCCAGAAGTGTGGTGAGAGTGACAGCCGTTGACATCAAATTAATTCAGTGGGAATCAGGGAGAAAATTCTGCACTGGATTCATACCTAGCACAAAGGAAGATGGTTGTGGTTATTAGAGGCCAATCACCTCAGCCACAGGAGTTCCTCAGGGTAGTGTCCCAGGCCCAATCATCTTCAGCTGCTTCATCAATGACATTCCCTCCATCATAAGGTAAGAAGTGGGAATGTTTGCTGATGGTTGCACAGTGCTCAGTACCATTCAAGACTCCTCAGATCCTGAAGCAGTCCATGCCTACATGCAGCAAGACCTGGACAAAATTCCGGCTGGCATTGATAAGGGGCAAGTAACATTCACGCCATACAAGTAACGGGCAACATGAGATAGTCTAACATTTCCCCCTTGATGTTCAACAGCATTACCAACACTGAATCGCCTATCAACTTCCTGGGGGTTACCATTGACCTGAATCTTAACTGAGCTTGACATATAAATACTGTGGCTACAAGAGCAGGTCAAAGGCTAGGAATTCTGCGGCGAGTAACTCACCTCCTGACTCCCCAAAGCCTTTCCACCATCAACAAGGCTTGTCAGGAGTGTTACGGAATACTTGCCTGAATGAGTGCAACTCCAACACTCAAGAAGCTCAACACCATCTAGGATAAAGCAGACCACTTGATCAGGACCACATCCACCACCTTAAGCCTTTAACCTATGCCATAGGCACACAGTGACAGCAGTATGTACCATCGACAAGATGCACTACATCAACTGACCACGTCTCCTGCAATAGCATCGTCTAAACCCGCGACCTCTACCACCTAGAAGGACAAGGGCAGCAGACACATGGGAACACAACCACCTTCAAGTTCCCATCCAAGCCACACAATATCCTAACTTGGAACTATATTACTGTTCCTTCACTGTCACTGAGTCAAAATTCTGGAAATCCCTTCCTAACAGCGCTGTGGGTTGATGTGGGAATGAATAGGTTAACTTCAATAAGTTAGACATTACAAAATACATGACACAAGGATGAACTTTAAACTAATTGTCAGAGAAGGAAGCTTGATTACATTAGAATGGGGAAACAGCTAATTGAGTTAGCAGAAACTGGTCAGGATCTGATTTAGATAGACTGGGGGATGTGTTAGAACAAAGGCTGGAACATTTTATGGTTGGAACAAATGATCAGATGTTGTTTGTTTCAATTAAATCGCATAGTGTGACGCGCCCTAAACATATAAAAGTGGGTGTATCTGTTTTTCGGAGGTCTCAGCTTTGGAGCTTGTTCTGTCATCATGGCCTCCCTCATGCATGTTGTAGAATAAAGCTACTGTTTGACCTGACTTGAGTGTCTCTGGGTGGTGATTCATGAAACACACCACAACAATTGGCGTGTCGGCAGGATCCAACACGACAGGTGGCACTCCGAAGACATGGACAGGTAAGAAAAATGAGGACTCGGGTGGGGGAACAACCCATATTTGAGTATTTATGAAGAAAACACAAGAAAGTGGAAACAAAAATGAAAGAGTCTCAACTGGGATGAGAAGACACAGATTGGTGGAGAGTTCAAAAGAAGGATAAAGAGGAGAAAGAAATTATAATATTAGGTCAGATTTACGTAAACCAACGTCGAGCCGACCACTTTAGGGAACAGAAAATAGGAAGTACTGTATTAAGACAGAGACAGATGTCTAAGGACAATGACGAACCTGACTGGAACAATTTAGAAAAAAAAAGGCAGCAGAATATGGATGTGATGATGACTGGCTAGACAAGTGTAATGATGACCCACCCCCTCTTCTCTTCTTCCTTTGGCCTCCTTATCTCGAGAGACAATGGGTAAGCGCCTGGAGGTGGTCAGTGGTTTGTGGAGCAGCGCCTGGAGTGGCTATAAAGGCCAATTCTAGAGTGACAGACTCTTCCACAGGTGCTGCAGATAAAATTGGTTGTCGGGGCTGTTATACAGTTGGCTCTCCCCTTGCGCTTCTGTCTTTTTTCCTGCCAACTGCTAAGTCTCTTTGACTCGCCACACTTTAGCCCCGCCTTTATGGCTGCCCGCCAGCTCTGGCGATCACTGGCAACTGACTCCCACGACTTATGATCAATGTCACAGGACTTCATGTCGCATTTGCAGACGTCTTTAAAGCGGAGACATGGACGGCCGGTGGGTCTGATACTAGTGGCGAGCTCGCTGTATAATATGTCCTTGAGGATCCTGCCATCTTCCATGTGGCTCACATGGCCAAGAAAACTTAGAAAAAAAAAGGCAGCAGAATATGGCTAGACAAGTGTGATGATGACCCACCCCCTTACAGGACCAATAAAGACGTAAAGAATCAGTCGACACCCCCATTATATCCATCATTGCCAGTGGCTCCAATTCACAGTGAATATACTTATACCGATGAAGAGGAAACTAAAGAGAGGATAAAATGTGATAAAAAGGGGCAGAGAATACAGCAATAAAATGGAGGGGGCCTCGGTACAAGAAGGGGTCTTGGGCTCCAAGGCAGTCATGAGACAGGTTTACAGACCATTTACACCAGGGGAAAAACAGATGATCCTGAAAGATTTAGGAGTTCTAAAATTTAGCCAAAATAACTTAGAATTTTGGAAAATCTAGAAGAAGCAAGTGAGATACATGATATGTATAAGAAGGAGCAGCATGTCCCAGTACGAGCTAAGATGCCAAAGGAGGCATGGCAGAAACACCCTACTGAATACAGCACTGAAGTGCAGTTACGGCAATAGTGCAGAAGCTGGGAGAACCATCTATTGAATATGCAGGGAAGAAGTAGAATGCTGATGTTGAACGCAGGATTAGAGGACCCAGAGAGAGATGTTAGTACCTTTCTTAAGAGGCTTAGGGAAGGTTGCAGTGCTAAACATCAGAAAGTTCGACATGAGATTACCGGTCAGGGATACATTCAGTCAAATCACCTCTTGGGCAAGTGAGGTTGTATATATCTATATTATATTATATTTATTATATTATATACAGTTCTATGACTCTAATACCAAAGCATCTCCAGCTCCTGTAGAAACAGTGACACCAAGGGGACAGAGCTGCTATGAATGCTGCAAACTGGGTCACATGGCATGACATTGCCGCAAGAGAAAATCAGGAGGCCTCATTAGATGTGATCATTGCGGTAAGAGAGGACACAAAAAGCCCGATTGCTGCCAGAGAGAGGGAGGTGTCAAGGGAAATAGTCGTGGGAATCCAGGAAAAAAACACTTATGAAAGAGAAGGTCATAGAACTGCTCACACTGGCATCTCAGAAATAGGAAGTACTGGCCCCCTGGATGGCAAAAGTCACAATGGGCCCGGGAGATCCAACGATACCAGGGGTCTTGGCAGTGCCGAAGGTTGGTGGATACAAGAGCTTCTGTGTTAATAACTGATGAAGACATTCCTGTAACTAAACATAAAATAAATATTGTTGTGTCATGCAGGCCCCCACCTGTCACGAATGAGGCACGTCAATTTTGTCATGAATGTTGTTTTTTAACTATTGTTGGAGCGAGGAAATGACTTGTTAAACAGATCAGCTGTGGCTGGAAAAAAACATTTACATACTAACAGACATTGAAGATGAGGATAAAAGCAAAATACTGCAGATGCTGGAAATCTGAAATAAAAACAATAAATGCTGGAACCACTCAGCAGGTCTGGCAGCATCTGTGGAAAGAGAAGCAGAGTTAATGTTTCGGGTCAGTGCCCCTTCTTCGGAACCCCAAATTATTGAAGATGAGGAAGCGCATTCCAGGCCTGCGAAGGAGGATACAATCCACAAGGGCCAGGACTGGTTAGACCAGCTGGTCACATGACTATCTGGCTGTTCCAGGGTTTTCTTTTAAACTGGCCACAGAGAGTTTGAACTCAGAAAGACTGTTTGCTCCTGGACTGAGAAGATCTCTCTGCTGTCTGCTCCCATCTTTTTCTCACAAACCTCTGAATCCACTGAAGGCACATGAACCCCAAGACAGAAAAGTCTCCTACAGCGAACAAGGTTTAAGAAGAATACTGGGCCCCAATGAAAAGCAAGATCTGCCGACAATCAAGGACTCTACAGTGAACTCGAAGAACCGTAACAAAAATTCTTCAGCTATTGCTTCAAATTTCTCCACTTTATTTTCCTTCTGCTCTTTTCCGTTTCTATTTGCATGTGTGTATCGCATATGCCTGCTAGTTGGGCATGTCGTGTTTCTGTAGGCGTCAACTGAATTAGAGTTTAAATTCAAGTTTAATAAATTTAAACTTTTCCTCTTTAAATTTAAGAAAGCCTCTTTACATTGGTTTCTTTGCCTTATAATTGGAAAACGGTGAAAAAGGATTCACCAAGGGGGAGTTAAAAACATGGTGTGTTTAAAATTAAACCCTGTTACGGTAAGACCAGGTGAAGGCTGAGACCTTGGCGTGTTTGTCTATAGATCTCTGAAGGCAGAAGGGCAGGTTAATAGGGTGGTGAAAAAGGCATATGGGACACTTGCCTTTATCAATCGAGGCATAGATTACAAAAGCAGGGAGGTCATGTTAGAGTTGTATAGAACTTTGGTAAGGCCACAGCTGGAGTACTGTGTGCAATTCTGGTCACCACATTACAGGAAGGATGTGATTGCACTAGAGGGGGTGCAGAGACAATTCACCAGGATGTTGCCTGGGATGGAACATTTAAGCAATGAAGAGAGGTTGGATAGGCTTGGGTTATTTTCGCTGGAGCAGAGAAGACTGAGGGGTGACCTGATCGAGGTGTACAAGATTATGAGGGGCATGGACAGGGTGGATAGGGAGCAGCTGTTCCCCTTAGTTGAAGGGTCAGTTAAGAGGGGTCACAGGTTTAAGGTGAGGGGCGGGAGGTTTAAGGGGGATTTGAGGAAGAACTTTTTTACCCAGAGGGTGGTGACGGTCTGGAATGCCCTGCCTGGGAGGGTGGTAGAAGCAGATTGCCTCACATCCTTTAAAAAGTACCTGGATGAGCACTTGGCACGTCATAACATTCAAGGCTATGGGCCAAGTGCTGGCAAATGGGGTTAGGTGGACAGGTCAGGTGTTGTAATGCATCAGTGCAGACTCGATGGGCCGAAGGGCCTCTTCTGCACTGTATTATTCTGTGATTCTGTGTGATTCTATTCCTAGACAACTTTCTCACCTGGTGGTAACAATAGGAATAGGAGGAAAGACAGTAGAAGCGTACCAGAGCAAAGCGACTCTTCTGGAATTAGGAGACTTATACTTGCCTTTCTGTTTTTGGGTATGCCCCAACTCCAAGGGGACAATCACAAGAATAGATATATTACGTGAGGTAGGAGCCCTGGTAGATCCCAGGCACAGTCAGGTCCAATGGCCATCCACGGTAGGAAAGAGGGTATGTGACAACCAACGCCATGTTGTTATAGCCTAATCAGTCCAAGTGGGCACTGCAAAGGTCATTACTGGGAATTGAGAACAGGAGGAAGCCTTTGGTTTAGTATGTTCCCTCGTGACAAGACCGTCTGTGCACAGCCAAAACAGGAATGTGGCAGAGTGAACATGGCACCCATTAAAGTTCCAGGTTCACAGCATACTCCCAAGAAGCAGTACCCCATCAAAGTGGCCGCAACGCAATTGGCAAGACCTCCTAAAACAGGGAATAATCAGGTACACGGAATCTACCACCAATTCCCCCTTTGGCCGGTGCCTAAGCCAGATAGCATCTACCGCCTCACCATAGACTATACAGAACTGAACAAAGTTATTCTCTGGCAACATCCTACTGTGGCTAGCTCCGCCACCATACTTAATGGATTAAACCCCGAACATAAGATCTTTTGTGTCTTAGACATAGCTAACAGGTTCTGGGTGATACCATTGGATAGGGAGTCAAAGGAGAAATTTGATTTCTCGGTGGGAGACAAAAAACATACTTGGACCCGATTACCCCAATGGTTCCACAATAGCCCTGGAATTTTCCACCAAGTCATGTGTGAAATATTAGAAGATATAGACCTGAACCTATTTGAGAGTACAGTCCTACAATACCTGTTGATAGCCTCATGTATGGAGGGAGGACATTGTGGAGCCCTAATAACTGTACTACAAGCTCTCCAGAAAACAGGTCTTAAGGTGAGCCCTACGAAAGCACAAATTGGAAAATCTGAAGTAAGCTATCTATCTGCAGACCGGCAAGGAGCCATACAAAATCTGCCGAGGCCTGAGAATTTAGAGGGGTCCGAAAGATCTTGGGACTCTTTAACTATTGCAGAAATGTTATTCCTAACTACGTGAATATCATAGAGCCAACCCAAGCCTCAGTCAAAGGAGGACTGGCTCCCTTAGAAACTATAACTTGGGGACCGGAACAGGAAAAGGGATACCGAGATATAAAAGAAGCTCCGTCATAGGCACCAACCTTAGGGCTCCCCCATCAGGAGAAACCCTTTCTTCTGTATTGTAGTCAGGACGGACCGTACTACAACGCAGATGTGATCCATGGGGATCAGAAACATCCCGTGGCATATTCACCGCCAAACAATCTGCTGTGGCTGCCAGCATGGACCAGTGTACACAAGCACTTGACTGCACAACCTGGACAGTTAGGGTCTGTGAGCTTGTAGTCATGACAGGGCATCATATGTTACATACGAGACATACCTTGGTAGATCTATTCAACACAGGGAGATTGAGATCTGTGTTGGATAGACAGAGAGCTGCCTGGGAGGCGGTCTTAATCTCGAAAGATAGATTGGTCCAGATAATCCGAGACGTAGGTATAAACCCAGTGGAAGGGATGCTAGGAGAAGGGGAACCATATTCATGTGGAGATATAATCCAAAGAAAGGGCCAGAATAAGGGATCAGGCAATACCTACACCCGACAGAGAATATTAGCAACGCCTAACGGAACTAGCAGCCTGATGCCCTACTAGCTAATGACAGGAAGAGCCATGAGACTGCCAGACGGTACAGTGAGAGGGAGTGATGATGTAGGACCAGTCAAGGACAGAGTCTGCAGATATGTTAAAGAGTCATGTTGACAGTTACGAGACATAAGGCAAGAAGTACGGAATCAGAAAGATAGGGAGGACAGAGACCGAGAAGAAATAGGGAAACAGGATACTACGTTGCCGGGTATAGGGAATAAGGTGATGGTCAAAGTCCTCCCTGAGAAACCAGGGTGGCAACCTTGGTGGAATGGACCATTTGAAGTAATGCTGACCAGTGAAACGTGTGTCGCAATTGATGAGCAAGGTAAGTGCAAATGGAAGCACTGGTCACAAGTTAAACCATTTAACCCCGAATGTGAATTATCCACAGGGCAAGGGGACAGACACCTCCATATTAATTATCTCGTTGCAGGTAAATATAGATGGACCCCACCACGATCTTGATGCTCCTGGCATCCCACCTGGTGGTGGGACAGGTGAATGCTGTCAAGAAAAATGAAGAAGGCAACATACACCTCAGCAGGAACTGTACCTCGGGGCTAACCAGCCCAGGGAGATTCTTCAATTTAATATGTCAGCTCCAAGAAACTGAGAGTGGAATAACATTGCATGAGAATCAAAAGGTATGCAGACATTGCCACAGCCAATACCCAATGACGGTAGTTAAAGTCAACACGACATCATCACCTACGATTAAGGGCGGAGTAACGCTGTCATTCGTGACAGGGAATGGAACGGTATTATCATCGGGGACCGCCAAGTTGGTGTCTTCGTTCAGAACTGAAGACGGGAAAACATTCTCACACACGACTAGCAGCAGATGGGTATTCCCAACTTCGACTAAACACGGGATCGTATTACCATCGGGAGGAATTACCTCCAAAAATAATACTGTATGCTGAACATCAGACGTGGGAGCAGAAGAACAAATTAAGATGTGGCTCACCTGTGCAACTGACAACAATTATGGCGCTCCTTGACAGTGTATGAGGGAAGCAATCTGAATCTTCAGGAATAATGGGGCAAAACACCCCCCCACTTCAGACCCTATCACCGTGACAATGAGGGCTACAACAGCTGCTGAGACAGATGTGGAATCCCTGCTCAACAAACAGAGCCAGCAAAGGGACTAGTATTAATTGATGAAGGGAAGGACGTTCCACACAATCTTGTGAGTGTAATCCTGAATGTATCTGCCCTGGGACTACCCGAATGGTGTTCGGGTGCAGTAAGGGGATTGCACAGTATACTGATGAAGCGGGTGCTCCGTCAGGCTGCAGCCTCTGGAACAGTTGGGCAATAACCCAGAGAGGCCATAAAAACATAAACATAGAAAATAGGAGCAGGAGTAGGCCATTCGGCCCTTCCACCCTGCTCTGCCATTCATTATGATCATCCAACTCAATAATCTGTTCCCGCTTTCGCCCCATACCGTTTGATCCCTTTAGACCCAAGAGCTATATCTAACTCCTTCTTGAAAACATACAATGTTTTGGCCTCAACTGCTTTCTGTGGTAGTGAATTCCACAGGCTCACCACTCTCTGGGTGAAGAAATTTCTCCTCATCTCAGTCCTGAAAGGTTTACCCTGTATCCTTAGACTATGAGCCCTGGTTCTGGACTCCCCCACCATCAGGAACATCCTTCCTGCATCTACCCTGTCAAGTCCTGTTAGAATTTTATAGGTTTCTATAAGATCCCCCCTCACTCTTCTGCACTCCAGTGAATATAATCCTAACCGACTCAATCTCTCCTCATACGTCAGTCCCACCATCCCAGGAATCAGTCTGGTAAACCTTCGCTGCACTCCCTCTATAGCAAGAACATCCTTCCTCAGATAAGGAGACCAAAACTGCACACAATATTCCAGGTGTGGCTTCACCAAGGTCCTTTTTTTTTAGAATTAGAACATTAGAATTAGAACATTACAGCACAGTACAGGCCCTTCAGCCCTCGATGTTGCGCCGACCTGTGAAACCATCTGACCTACACTATTCCATTTTCATCCATATGTCTATCCAATGACCACTTAAATGCCCTTAAAGTTGGCGAGTCTACTACTGTTGCAGGCAGGGCGTTCCACGCCCCTACTACTCTCTGAGTAAAGAAACTACCTCTGACATCTGTCCTATATCTATCACCCCTCAACTTAAAGCTATGTCCCCTCGTGTTTGCCATCACCATCCGAGGAAAAAGACTCTCACTATCCACCCTATCCAACCCTCTGATTATCTTATATGTCTCTATTAAGTCACCTCTCCTCCTCCTTCTCTCCAACAAAAACAACCTCAAGTCCCTCAGCCTTTCCTCGTAAGACCTTCCCTCCATACCAGGCAACATCCTAGTAAATCTCCTCTGCACCCTTTCCATAGCTTCCACATCCTTCCTATAATGCAGTGACCAGAACTGCACGCAATACTCCAGGTGCGGTCTCACCAGAGTTTTGTACAGCTGCAGCATGACCTCGTGGCTCCGAAACTCGATCCCCCTACTAATAAAAGCTAACACACCATGTGCCTTCTTAACAGCCCTATTAACCTGGGTAGCAACTTTCAGGGATTTATGCACCTGGATACCAAGATCTCTCTGTTCATCTACACTACCAAGAATCTTCCCATTAGCCCAGTGCTCTGCATTCCTGTTACTCCTTCCAAAGTGAATCACCTCGCACTTTTCCGCATTAAACTCCATTTGCCATCTCTCAGCCCAGCTCTGCAGCCTATCTATGTCCCTTTGTACCCTACAACATCCTTCGGCACTATCCACAACTCCACCGACCTTAGTGTCATCCGCAAATTTACTAACCCACCCTTCTGCACCCTCTTCCAGGTCATTTATAAAAATGACAAACAGCAGTGGCCCCAAAACAGATCCTTGCGGTACACCACTAGTAACTAAACTCCAGGATGAACATTTGCCATCAACCACCACCCTCTGTCTTCTTTCAGCTAGCCAATTTCTGATCCAAAGCTCTAAATCACCTTCAACCCCATACTTCCGTATTTTCTGCAATAGCCTACCATGGGGAACCTTATCAAACGCCTTACTGAAATCCATATACACCACATCCACTGCTTTACCCTCATCCACCTGTTTGGTCACCTTCTCGAAAAACTCAATAAAGTTTGTGAGGCACGACCTACCCGTCACAAAACCGTGCTGACTATCGCTAATGAACTTATTCTTTTCAAGACGATTATAAATCCTGTCTCTTATAACCTTTTCCAACATTTTACCCACAACCAAAGTAAGGCTCACAGGTCTATAATTACCAGGGCTGTCTCTACTCCCCTTCTTGAACAAGGGGACAACATTTGCTATCCTCCAGTCTTCCGGCACTATTCCTGTCGACAATGACGACATAAAGATCAAGGAAAAAGGCTCTGCAATCTCCTCCCTAGCTTCCCAGAGAATCCTAGGATAAATCCCATCTGGCCCAGGGGACTTATCTATTTTCACACTTTCCAAAGTTGCTAACACCTCCTCCTTGTGAACCTCAATCCCATCTAGCCTAATAGCCTGAATCTCAGTATTCCCCTCGACAACATTTTCTTTCTCTACTGTAAATACTGACGCAAAATATTCATTTAACACTTCCCCTACCTCCTCTGATTCCACACACAACTTCCCACTACTATCCTTGATTGACCCTAATCTAACTCTAGTCATTCTTTTATTCCTGATATACCTATAGAAAGCCTTAGGGTTTTCCCTGATCCTATCCGCCAATGACTTCTCGTGTCCTCTCTTTGCTCTTCTTAGCTCTCCCTTTAGATCCTTCCTGGCTAGCTTGTAACTCTCAAGCGCCCTAACTGAGCCTTCACGTCTCATCCTAACATAAGCCTTCTTTTTCCTCTTGACAAGCGCTTCAACTTCTTCAGTAAACCACGGCTCCCTCGCTCGACAACTTCCTCCCTGCCTCACAGGTACATACTTATCAAGGACACGCAGTAGCTGCTCCTTGAATAAGCTCCACATTTCGATTGTTCCCATCCCCTGCAGTTTCCTTCCCCATCCTACGCATCCTAAATCTTGCCTAATCGCATCATAATTTCCTTTCCCCCAGCTATAATTTTTGCCCTGCGGTATATACCTGTCCCTGCCCATCGCTAAGGTAAACCTAACCGAATTGTGGTCACTATCACCAAAGTGCTCACCTACATCTAAATCTAACACCTGGCCGGGTTCATTACCCAGTACCAAATCCAATGTGGCATCGCCCCTGGTTGGCCTGTCTACATACTGTGTCAGAAAACCCTCCTCCACACACTGGACAAAATCTGACCCATCTAAAGTACTCGAACTATAGTATTTCCAGTCGATATTTGGAAAGTTAAAGTCCCCCATAACAACTACCCTGTTACTCTCGCCCCTGTCGAGAATCATCTTCGCTATCCTTTCCTCTACATCTCTGGAACTATTTGGAGGTCTATAAAAGACTCCCAACAGGGTGACCTCACCTCTCCTGTTTCTAACCTCGGCCCATACTACCTCAGTAGATGAGTCCTCAAATGTCCTTTCTGTCGCTGTAATACTCTCCTTGATTAACAATGCCACACCCCCCCCCCTCTTTTACCATCTTCTCTGTTCTTACTGAAACATCTAAATCCTGGAACCTGCAACATCCATTCCTGCCCCTGCTCTACCCATGTCACCGAAATGGCCACTACATCGAGATCCCAGGTACCAGCCCATGCTGCAAGCTCACCCACCTTATTCCGGATGCTCCTGGCGTTGAAGTAGACACACTTTAAACCAGGTTCTTGCTTGCCAGTGCCCTCTTGCGTCCTTGTAACCTTATCCCTGACCTCACTACTCTCAACATCCCGTACACTGGAACTACGATTTAGGTTCCCATTCCCCTGCTGAATTAGTTTAAACCCCCCCCCCCGAAGAGCACTAGCAAATCTCCCCCCCAGGATATTGGTACCCCTCTGGTTCAGGTGAATACCATCCTGTTTGTCGAGGTCCCACCTACCCCAGAAAGAGCCCCAATTATCCAGGAAACCAAAACCCTCCCTCCTGCACCATCCCTGCAGCCACGTGTTCAACTCCTCTCTCTCCCTATTCCTCGCTTCGCTATCACGTGGCACGGGCAACAACCCAGAGATAACAACTCTGTTTGTTCTCGCTCTAAGCTTCCACCCTAGCTCCCTGAATTTCTGTCTTAAATCCCCATCTCTCTTGCTACCTATGTCGTTGGTGCCTATGTGGACCACGACTTGGGGCTGCTCCCCCTCCCCCTTAAGGATCCCAAAAACACGATCCGAGACATCACGAACCCTGGCACCTGGGAGGCAACACACCAACCGTGAGTCTCTCTCGTTCCCACAGAACCTCCAATCTGTTCCCCTAACTATGGAATCCCCAATGACTAATGCTCTGCTCCTCTTCCCCCTTCCCTTCTGAGCAACAGGGACCGACTCTGTGCCAGAGACCTGTACCCCATTGCTTACCCCTGGTAAGTCGTAAGTCCTGTATAATTGCAGCAAGACATCCCTGCTCCTGTACTCGAATCCTCTCGTTATGAAGACCAACATACCATTTGCCTTTTTTATCGCCTGTTGGACCTGCATGCTTACCTTCAGCGACTTGTGTACGAGAACACCCAGGTCTCGCTGCATATTCCCCTCTCTCAGTTTATAGCCATTCAGATAATAATCTGTCTTCCTGTTTTTGCTACCAAAGTGGATAACCTCACATTTATCCACATTATACTGCATCTGCCATGTATTAGCCCAATCACTCAACTTGTCCAAATCACCCTGAAGCCTCTCTGCATCCTCCTCACAACTCACCCTCCCACCCGGTTTTGTGTCATCTGCAAATTTGGAGATATTACATTTAGTTCCCTCATCTAAATCATTAATATATATTGTGAATAGCTGGGGTCCCAGCACTGATCCCTGCGGTAGCCCACTAGTCACTGCCTGCCATTTGGAAAAAGACTCATTTATCCCTACTCTTTGTTTCCTGTCTGCCAACCAATTTTCTATCCATCGCTATACACTACCCCCAATCCCATGCGCTTTACTTTTACATGCTAATCTCTTATGTGGGACTTTGTCGAAAGCCTTCTGAAAGTCCAAATAAACCACATCCACTGGCTCCCCCTCATCAACTCTACTAGTTACATCCTCGAAGAATTCTAGTACATTTGTCAAGCATGATTTCCCTTTCATAAATCCATGCTGACTCTGCCCGATTCTACCACTGTTCTCCAAGTGCTCTGCTATAAAATCTTTGATAATGGACTCTAGAATTTTCCCCACTACTGACATCAGGCTGACTGGTCTATAATTCCCTGCTTTCTATCTGCATCCTTTTTTAAATAGTGGGGTTACATTAGCGACCTTCCAATCTGTAGGAACTGTTCCAGAGTCTATAGAATCTTGGAAGATGACCAGCAATGCATCCACTATTTTTAGGGCCACTTCCTTCTGTACTCTGGGATGCAGACCATCAGGCCCTGGGGATTTATCAGTCGTCAATCCCATCAATTTCCCCAACACCATTTCTCTACTAATACTGATTTCCTTCAGTTCCTCTCTCTCACTAAGCCCTGTGTTCCCCAACATTTCTGGTATGATATTTGTGTCCTCCTTTGTGAAGACAGAACCAAAGTATACTTTTAGTTGTTCAGCCATTTCTTTGTTCCCCATAATAAATTCCCCTGTTTCTGACACAAAGGGACCTACATTTGTCTTCACCAATCTTTTTCTCTTCACATACTATAGAAACTTTTACAGTCAGTTTTTATGTTCCCTGCAAGCTTGCTCTCGTATTCTATTTTCCCCTTCTTAATCAATCCCTTGGTCCTCCTTTGCTGAATTCAAAACTGCTCCCAATCCTCAGGTCTGTTGTTTTTTCTGGCAGAATTATATGCCTCTTCCTTGGATCTAATGCTATCTCTAATTTCCCTTGTAAGCCATGGTTTGGCTACCTTCCCCGTTTTACTTTTGCGCCAGTCAGGAATAAACAATTGCTGCAGTTCATCCATGCGCTCTTTAAATATTTGCCATTGCCTTTCCACCGTCATCCCTTTAAGTAACGTTTCCCAGTCCCAGGCCGACGAGTCTGGAGAAGTCTCCTCAATGTGGCCACGGTATCTAATACAGGGACATACTTAATACTGCAGATTTGGCTGCCCTGGATGGCAAGGTCAGGACAGTGACCCACCAGGTGAAGAGCATTCTCAGGGAGCAACAGTTTGCAATGGAAGACTAGGAGTTAGTGTGAGGAGACCAAGAGTAACAAGCATTCTGGAAACATGTGCTAAAACCATTAACGAGGTAATTAAGGATCTCCTACTATCAATAAATAAAATAGGTTGGGGGGAATTCTGAGCCACGGCGAAGATGGCCATGAGGGAGAACCTATGGCAGATGCATGAAGGAAAAGTACCATCTTGGATAACAAATGCCAATCTAACTGTGATTTCCCAACAAGAGGGGCTGAACGTGAAGGGATGTCAGATCCGAGCCCTGATGTGAGTATCCCCTGCTGTAGTGGGATGTGATGTAAAAAAACAATCTAAGACTCGGGCTCGTTCTAGCCATCCACGAGATTACTAAGTATACTGTACGAAGTAAGGTGTATAGAGTCGAAAATATTGGGGTGGTCAGGGAAGGACATGATGCCCAATATTATCAGAGCCCTCCATTTGCCGTACAAAGAGAGGGCTCTTTAGGGATGTAAACAGGATACCAAACTAGTAATATGCCCACACCCAATGAGACCCAAGAGGTGACCTGTGGATTTACCAGCGCAATGAACTGTACCCTTGAAATTCTGCCACTCTCAATTGACCATACGTGGGTAGTGTATAAGGGGAACGGAGTACATCACCTGATCAGAACCTTGCCAGCATTCAGACATGGAAACCCTCAGTGTCCGCTGACCAATACAACAGTGTGCATAAGACCCAGTAGACCCTCTTGGACAGGTGGCCTAGAAATGGTACACATACACCTTAATCGCTCTGCTAATATCAATGTGGTAGGGAGAACACAGAGCCATTTGACGGAGTATATAGAGAAATGTATATATCCAATACCGTCCCTACCTGAACACCTAAGGAGACAAAGGGCAAGGCTTGAGAGGACCCAGAAGGTATATATATGCAACTAGAGCAAAGGGCATATAATAGCGCGAGGGAAGTAGAAGAAATACAGGAAGCATCATGGTGGGATAAGTTGTGGAATTGGGGACTGGATATACAGGCCCATCCATGGATCCGGATTATATCCCATGTCTTGGTCGTGGTCCAAATACTGGTGTTACTAACACTTATTAAACTCTTATTCAGACTCAAGAAGAAAACCCACAAAATCAACGAACACAGGTCGCCCTAGAGGTTGAGTATATCAAACTCATCAATGAGAAACGGTAAAGGAAGGATGAATATAGCTAGGGGGACCAGGACATGTGGCAAACACCCAAATCCCCAGTTCAGACATGCTGACGAGCAGCACAGTGCGATATAAGTGGGAGAGGATAGGACAGGAATCTCCGAGACTCCGCTTGATCACCGGGGTCTCTGGGTGGACCATCGGAAGACGATATAGTGGTCTTAAACACACTCGAGTGTGATATGGCCAACAGGAGGACTGGTGTTGAAATGAATAGGTTAACTTCAATAAGCTTGACATTGCAAAATACATGACACAAGGATGAACTTTAAACTAATTGTCAGAGAAGGAAGCTTGATTACATTAGAATGGGGAAACAGCTAATTGAGTTAGCAGAAACTGGTCAGGATCTGATTTAGATAGACTGGGGGATGTGTTAGATCAAAGGCTGGAACATTTTATGGTTGGAACATATGTAATCGGTCATGATCAGATGTTGTTTGTTTCAATGAAATCGCGTAGTGTGATGCGACATAAACATATAAAAGTGGATGTATCTGTTTTTTTGGGAGGTCTCAGCTTCAGAGCTTGCTCCGTAGTCATGGCCTCCCTCATGCATACTGTCGAATAAAGCTTTTGTTTGACCTGACTTCTGAGTCTCCAGGTGGTGATTCATCAAACACACCACAATAGGGTGTACCCCCACCACATGAACTGCAGCGGTTCAAGGTGGCAGCTCACCACCACCTTCTCAAGGGCAATTAGGGATGGGCAACAAATGCTGGTCTTGGCAGCGATATTCACATCCCCTGGAAGAATAAAAAAGGTGGTGGGTAGTAACTGGGGATTCACCTATGCATATATGTGTGAATATATAGAGCAGACTGAAAGAGGGTTTTTTTTAATGTTGGAGGTGGACTGTATACAATATAAATAAAAGCTTGTAAATAAATGAAGACTAGACTCTAGTATTCTATCCTTCATCACTGGCTATCTCAGTTTTGACATGGTACCTGAGGATAGTTGTCTAAAGGTGGAAACTGTAAACTGTGATTTTTTTTCTTTTGGACATAAAACTTGAAATCCTCGGGGCCATTGTGGAAAATGGCAGAAAACAAGTTTAAAATCATCAAAGTACAATTCCCCACCTTCCACAGTGTTCTCAGAGTTTGAACCAGTGGAAGAATGAGGTTGATATATGGACACAGGTTACTACTTTACCGAAGAGAAAGGAGGCATGGCTTTGTCCCTTACTGAAACACGCAGAATCAGAAGCAAGGTATTTTGAAATGGACGCCACTCAGTTGAAATCAACAAGAAGGATGACCTGTTAAATGTTTGTGAGGCGTACGCAGACTTTTGGAAAACGAACTGTCAATCCAGTGAAAAATATACATTAGACTTTAATAAATTGAAAAATTGATTAAAATGTTCAAGTTGGGGATTCCTGGATCGGTTCGTGTGTTTGAATTATTAGATTGTGCTGAGGTGTCTCAGATGGACAGGCATCTAGTCCTAACTTGTGCCCAGTTCTCAGAGAAGGAGATTGCATTGGATCAGATCTTCTTCTTCTTCTTTGGCCTCCTTGTCTCGAGAGACAATGGGTAAGCGCCTGCAGGTGATCAGTGGTTTGTGAAGCAGCACCTGGAGTGGTTATAAAGGCCAATTCTAGAGTGACAGATTCTCCCACAGGTGCTGCAGATAAAATTGGTTGTCGGGGCTGTTACACAGTTGGCTCTCTCCTTGCGCTTCTGTCTTTTTTCCTGCCAACTGCTAAGTCTTTTCGACTCGCCACACTTTAGTCCCGCCTTTATGGCTGCCCGCCAGCTCAGATAGTTGCTGTCTTAAAAGAAATTTCTAGAGAAAGTTATTCCCTTCAGCCTTGATGGAACAAATGAGGCATTCCGCTCTGATACAAAGAATAGAATACTTAATAGTTACCATAATATTACAGATACTAAAACGCAGGTGTCAATGTAACAGAAGAATTCAAGACAGATGAATAGTGATGAAAGCATGTGTAATACATCCAGTTAGACCAGCAGAAAATGAAACTGGAATCAGTAATCATGAGTGACTGAATTCCAGCAATGCCCAAGGAAAAGTTAGTAGATAAATTGCCCACAGTAAACAGGCAGGGTCTTGGAAATGACAAATGAAGAAAATAGATTTGAGGAAGAGGATGAAGACAATGATGAATATGAACAGTTCATACTGCTTACAAGGAGTTTTCAACGGTATGCAGTGTAAATTTGTTGCAATATTACTTTAAGTCACTAAATAATGATGATTGATGCAAGGTTAAGGAATATAAAATTACTAATTGCTTTAGATTTGGTGTTGACAATATCTTGAGGTCATTGAAGAGAGTTGTAATTCCATGCAGAATAGCTGGAGTAAGCTATTTTGTAAGTGCTGCTGTAGTCGCTGATGAGACACCTATGCATTGAGTAAACCTTCTGTGAAAAGGCACAAATGAAACTTGTCATGGTAGACGATAAGCCAACCATTTTTGGGAAATCAGCTGATCTGCAGTTTACCCAGTCTGTATTCTAACAAAACGTGATGTTTCTCAGTGTTAGACAAGTATTAATGCCATCATGTGATAATAAGACAAGAAAAAAAATTAAGTTACATAGACTATTTTCCCACCCTACTTGCCAAGTTAAATATTCTGCTGAAAGATGCAGGTCTAGTTGAAGAAGAGTGAGTATAAAAGGTTAATAGAAGAGATTAGTGCGAATTGTAAAATCTGCAAGGTGTATCGGAGGACATCGCCGCATCTTGTTATAAGCCTTCCATTGGCACAAGATAATAGCCATGTATCTAATGGTATGGGGCAAAGACAGAAATCTTTTCATCTTACATTTTCTTAAACTGATTATGAGATTTAGTATCTGTATAATATCCAGGCGCTGCTTCACAAACCACTGACCACCTCCAGGCGCTTATCCAGTGTCTCTCAAGATAAGGAGGCCAAAGAAGAATAATATATAGTAAGAAGAAAATTATTGATAAAATATGTGGAAAAATGGATAGGGGCTGAGCTTGGGAGACCAAATCTTTTGGCCAACAACAGAGGCAAATATGTTAACAAGAAGTTAAGAGACATGTGAGAGAATATGAATATCATCATCATAAATACAGCAGCTGAAAGCCCTTTTTAGCAATGTTCTTTCTGAAAGGAATCATATGTGATTGATGACAATGTGTAAAGTCGTAGCTAACTGACCAGAGTGTAAATTGTCAAACTGCACTAGCATAGACAGACCATACAAAGAATTCTCTGTAGATGGTTGGAGAACACAATATTTACCAGCTAGTCTATGATCAAAATGTCAAAATACCTTCTGTTCTTCAGGATAATCTTCCTGCTCTAGAAGGTACTACAATTACTACCACTTTTTCTGGGCACTTCAATTCTTTGCATGCAAGAGACAGGCTTTTATCAAGGCTGAGGTACTAGAGAAAATTTGTAGAGCGCTGAGGCGTCATCTTAGACCATCTGAGACAGAGTTCAGTTCAGGAGATTTGAGGATCGTAGAGAATGAAATGGCCCTGGTAAGTAGTAGGTCAAAATGGCAAGACAGTGCTTGTCAAACATAGCAATCAAACTGTTAAGGTTCATTCCTCACAATTAATTATAAAATTTGTACCCTGAGAAGTTGATAGAAGTAAACTTGGCACCTTATACCTCAAATGCTTTTTTTTTTTAGCAGTGACTTGAAGAACAAAATGTAGTAGATCAAGGGCTGGAAAGCAGTAATGAGTTGATCATGACACACATGATAGAGTTAACTCATCTACAGTACAATTACCCACATTGAGTACACAGGTGACATGTTCCAGAAGGGACTAATGAATGGAGAGATGAAACAATTGTGGAACGTGCAGGAGCAGCTACAGGTAAGTTTAAATTTTGGTTGAAAGTTCAGGACGATGGCCAAGAGTCGAGGTCCATGGACTGATAGAATAGGGTAAAAGAGTGGAAAGTAAGCAAGCGTAGTACAAGCCTGATAAAGCCTCCAGAAGTGACTCCTACAGCAGGAAACAATCACAAACTACAGAAAGAGCCTCCAGTAGTGCAAAGGGAAGGTCCTGTATTAGTAGGCCCTACAGGCATAAAAGTGCAAGTAGAGGCCTTAGTTTGAATGGAACAGACAATGAAATAAAGACCTCAGAACAATCACATAACTAAATAGAAATAGAAGTCCTCATGATTGCAAATAAACCTGTGGATAAACAGGTAAGAGGCAAAACAAAGGGAGTTAGATATAGACAGGTGGAGAGAAATTGGAGCGTATTCTGAGGTATCAAATAAGGTACAATCAGCTTTGTTGCACAGGTGAATTTGTACTGGAAAAATTCTTGCAGATGGTGCTTATAAAGCTAAAATGAGGTTAGTAACTAGGAGTTTTGAAAAGAAACTGCATGGTACAGATGTTAGAGTAGACTCCCCCACTGTTGGAAAATAATCTTAATCTTTTTGCCTATTTTGGTCACAGACTCCTGGGAGTGTAGGTCAATTGGCATAAAAAAAAACACATTCTTGTAGGTTAATATTTTTCAGAGAGAGGTGTTTCTGAAACTGCCTGTAGGCAGCAGATGCAGAAGGAAAACTGAAAATACTAACAAATACATTTACAGCTTGTTTGAATGAGCTTCCAGAGTGTGGTATTTTTCAATTAGATTTGTTCTGCTGAAAAAAGGTGGTGTTCAACTAATATTACATCTCGCAATGTTTTATTGGTACCATAAGAAAACATTTTCTGGCATCTTCAAGTTGCATGTTGAATATTTCTTATGTGGTCTTCATCCTTTGTCTTATCCGACGCATTAACAAAAAATGTTGCTCTTCCTTTCAGGTGTTAAGAAACGCAAGCTCCAGCAGCTCATGGGAACCAGCGCCCCTCCAGATCTTTCTACCCCTTCACTTCCCTCTGACTCCATCCCATCTCCTAATATCACCCCTTGCTGTGTATTCACAATACCCTCTGATGTTTCCATTTCTGATACCGAACGATCCATACTTAGCAAAGGACTCAGTTTAATCCCATTACGTCCCCACCTCAAATGAATTTCGGGCTCAGCATGAAGTAGAGTTCTTTTTCCGTCACCTTCACCCCCAGGCTCATTTCTTTGGCCATAAGTCCTCCCCATGACCAGCAGACCCATTCACCCGCCTCCAGCATTCTCCCTCCACCTGGACCCCTCCCTCTAGCCTTTTATCTGCTCTTGATCTTTTCATTGAGAAATGTCGCATGACATAGCCGTCTTAATTTCTCCACTCCCCTCACTCACTCTAACCTGTCTCCCTCAGACCTTGCTGCTGTTGGATCTGATCCTGACATTGTGATAAAACCTGCTGCCAAGAGTGGTGCTGCTGTTGTCTGGCATACTGATCCCTTGCAGAAGCAGAGTGCCAACTCTCAGACACTTCTTCCTACCTCCCCCTGGACCATGAACCCATCAGTGAACATCAAGCCTCTGTCTCTAGGACTGTCCTCTGGACATCTCCTCTGGAGATCTTCCCCCTACAGCTACCTACCCACCTCATAGTCCCTCAACTCCAGACAGCCCGCTTTTACATCCTTCCTAAAATCCAAACAGTACTGTCCTGGCAGACCCATTCTTTCAGCCTGTTCCTGCCCCACTGAACTTATTTCATCCTATCTTGACTCTATCTTTTCTCCCCTGGTCCAGTCTCTTTCCACCTACATCCGTGACTCTTCTGACGCCCTATGTCTTTGGCAGTTTCCAGTTTCCTGGCCCCAACCGCCTCCTCTTCACTATGGACGTCCAATCTCTCTACACCTCCATCCCCCACCAGGACAGTTTGAGGACTCTCCACTTCTTCCTTGAACAGAGGCCCAACCGGTCCCCTTCCACCACCACCCTCCTCCGCCTGGCTGAACTTGTTCTCACGTTGAATAACTTCTCCTTCAACTCCACTCACTTCCTCCAAGTATGAGGTGCTACTGCAGAATTTAAGAAATTTGTTATTTATATGATTAGAATAGAAATTAAAATTGTGAGTCAGTCCATGTGGGGTTTTTAAGTACTCTGGTTTAGATATTAAGAAAGGTGGGCCTGGGATAACTTTAAATCAACAGTCCTATTTAAAGAGCATTAGTGTTACTCCCATCCCAGTAAATCATCACAGAAAGATGAGATATCTAAAGAGACAGAGTAACTGCAAAGCTTGATTAGCCAGCTGAACTGGCTGTGTGCACAAGCTAGACCAGATGCAAGTTTTGATGTGTTGAAGTTAAGTACTTCGATGAAACACCCTAAAATAGAGAATGCTTTACTGGCAAATAAAACATTACAAAAATTAAATAAATGCCGACTTAAGTTTCTATCCTCAGGTGGCCCAAAGAACATGAAGCTAGTTAACTTTAGCAATGCTTCACATGATAAACTTTCTGATGGTATTTTAGCACAGCAGGTTTCATAGTATTTCTCATGGGTGGGAATGGGAAATGTAATTTAGCTTGGGAAGCTAATAAAAAAGGTTCTTAAAAGTACTCTGGTTGCTGGAAAACTGGCTCATATGGAGGCAGTGAATATGGACTTCTATTTGGCAAATACCTAAAGTAACATACTGTATAATGGGAGTACTTAAGATGTTATGCAGATAATCAATCGTTCATTGTGGAATAATGTACACCCTATGAAAACTGAGAGTAAGAAAAAATTACAGATTGACTTTGTTTGCTTGAAACAAATGCTGGAGAGTAATAAAATCTCTAAAATTAGATGGGTAGATACAAGTCATCAACTGTTAAGATTGTTTTACTAAAAGGAGTACATGTATGAAGGAATTGTTAAGGGTCCTTGAGGACAGTCATCTCACAACATAATGCTTCTTAGAGTACTTGTACTCTACTGGTAATTGTATATCAGTTGTGTGTTAACTGTACTAAGTGGTGGGCATGAATTGGGGACTCACCTGTGCGTGCATAGGTTCATGGTATACAATGTGTGCCTCTGTAAATAAAAGCTTGTAAGTAAATAAAGACTCGGCACCAGTATTATATCCTTCACCACCTAGCTATTTGAGTTTTGATGTCAGGTTCTACACTGTGTGCCACCAACACTCTATCCCACCACCAGCTCCTTGGACCCTCAGCTGTCTTTGATTTGTCACAAGGCTTGTCTGACATCCAATACTGGATGAGCAGAAATTTCCTCCAACTAAATATTAGGAAGACGAAAGCCAGTGACCTGGTCCCTGATACAACCTCTGTCCCCTGTCCATTGTTTCCATGTCTGGTTAATTGTCTCAAGCTGAACCAGGCCATTTGTAACTTTGGTTCAGTGTTTGACCCAAATAAGTTTCCAAGCACATATCCGCATCAAGACTGCACATCTCCACCATCACTAAGATCACATAACTTGGACCCTGCCTCAGCTCATCGGCGCTGAAACTCTCATCCATGCATTTGTTATCTGTAGACTTGACTGTTCCAAAATTCTCCTGCTGGCCTCTCATCTTCCACCCTACATAAATACTCATCTAAAATTCTGCTGCCTATATCTTACCTCACTCCAAATCTCATTCACCCATCACCCCTGTGCCTGCTGACCTTCAATAGCTTCCTGTCTGACAATGCCTCAACTTTAAAATCCTCACACCTGCTTTCAAATCACTCAATGGCCTCATCCCTCCCAATCTGTGTAGCCGTCTCCGGCTCTGTAAGACTTTGAGATTAATTAATTAATTCAATGAATCTGGAGTTAAAAAGCTAGTCTCATTAATGGTGACCATGAAACTACCAGATTGTCGTAAAAATCTATCTGTTCGCTAATGCCCTTTAGGGAAGGAAAACTACTGTCTTTACCCTGTCTGATCTATATGTATCCACAGCAATATGGTGAACTCGTGACTGCCCTCTGAAATGGCCTAGCAGGTTTCAGTTATATCAAACCGCTACAAAAAGTCCAAGAACCAAAAAAAACAGACAAATCACCTGGCATTGACCTAGGCACCGTACAACAAAGGCACACCTGCCCAGTTAACCCCGTGAAGTCGTCCTCATGAACATCTGGGGACTTGTGCCAAAACTGGCAGAACTGTCCCACAGAAAAGTTAAGCAACAGCCTGACAGTTATACTCACCAAATCATACCTTCCAGTCAATGTTCCAGACTCCTCCATCACCAACCCTTAGTATGTCCTGTCCCATTGACAAGACAGGCCAGCCAGAGGTGGTGGTACAGTGGTATCCAGTCGGGAGGGAATGGCCCTAGGAGTCCTCAACATTGATTACGGACTATTAGAATTTAGAGATATGCATAAAATTGTGATGCAGATAATTGATTATATTAAAGCTTGGCACATATAGAGGATTGGATTCATGCTGTCAGTTGCACTTTACTTGGAACTTCTTAAGTTTTTTTTCACTGGAAGCAAAGCTGGTGGAATGATTATTCTTTGGTGATGACAGTTAGCCCAGGAAGGAGGCCATAACTTGGTTAGATGCATGAATAAATAATACTAACAGTTTTATACTGTGGCTTTCATGTAACCTTGTTTAACAAAGATGCTTACTGAAAAACACAAGTTAATTGTGTCAGTGTAGAATAGGTGTTACCTTAATGAATCGTTTGATGGTTCAATAGCCCAATGAGGAATTGGAACAGTTAATCCAGAAGGCTGGCTTTATGAACAGCTCTAAGCATAAACAACTGATAATGGACAGAGAGAAACAATGGGCTGTTGACTGAATAAATTTGAAGGTCGAAGATGGCATACTTCAAGAGAGTTTGAGAGTGATCATAGGAAACAGGGATCAGGTGAGATATGGGAAGATTCTGTAAGGGCAAAGTTGATCAAGGACAGAGTTTGCAAGTTCTCCCTGTGTCTGTGTGGGTTTCCTCCGGGTGCTCCGGTTTCCTCCCACATGCCAAAGACTTGCAGGTTGATAGGTTAATTGGCCATTAGCAATTGCCCCTAGTATAGGTAGGTGGTAGGGAAATATAGGGACAGGTGGGGATGTGGTAGGAATATGGAATTAGTGTAGGATTAGTATAAATGGGTGGTTGATGGTCGGCACAGACTCGGTGGGCCGAAGGGCCTGTTTCAGTGCTGTATCTCTAAACTAAACTAAACTAAAGTACATGCAATAGCTACAGAGGCCCATAGAAGATGGAATATAACACAAGGGTGGGCTTTCACTCCATGGTTTAAACAAAGGACTCTATATACCATCGGACACTTTCTATCAAGAAGACCTTTTACAGGACAATTAAGTCTTGTCAATATAACACTCCGGGCCACCCCCTGAAAAAGATATAAAAGTTTTTGGATGGCTTCAGTGCAGGAAATTATGGAAAAGAGAACTCTCGAGAGTGGATCCATGCTGACTTCAGTTTAACACTCTTGGATAGTTCAAGAAAATCTTTGAGAAGAATCAAGGTGACATGCCCAGTAAAGGAATGTCCTATTCATAACTTTATACATGGACTGTAGCTGAATTATCTTTTTAAATGAATCACAATAGACATTAAAATGCTGCAATAAAGATGGCTGCCGAGGGTTAGATGACATTAGCTATTTCGGCCCAGACCCAGAAATACCTTAAGCATCCGGAAATTTCCTAATTGAATGACCATGGGTGAAGTGCCTCCCTTGGATGGACGTACCAAGCCAAAATCATTTGTGGAATTCACACCGCCTATTGTTAGTGGTCTGACTCAAAACTCAATATCTATAGACTTCTAAACTTACTGTCTCTGAGATCAAAACTACAAGAGAGCTATAAAAAAAAGTTAAGTTGTAAGTAGGTGTGAATGGCCATCCCCCATTGTGTAGCAATGTCTTCAAACTTCCAATCATTCTGGATGGGCAATAGAAGCATTGATCAGGCAGTCACATGACCAAAACTAATCACAGATAACAGATCTTATTACTACAAGCGCGAGGATAAAACTGGTCAATCTGCAAACCACCAGCTGGACAGACAACAACAATGGCAGTACTACCATGCCTTAAAAGAACTGGAGGCTGTGACATCTTAAGGTCTCCAAGCCTGTTCCTTTTCAAGTCCACCAATATAGAAAACTGACTTCCTAGTCATTCACACCAGAAGTGCAATGATACAAACTATGAAAAACTTGACTTTGTCTTTTAAAAAATGAATCTTTATTTTAAAAAGTAAACAATGGTCCAAAATGGCCACCAAAGACAAAGGGATTTTGTGTATTCAAACTGTCTGCCAAAGACAAAGAAAAAAATCTTCAAAGCTAAGAGGTGTCAATTGCACCCCATCCTAAAAACATTCTAGAATTGAATGGCTTCTTCTGAAACAAAGAAGGTTTGAAGTAGCCATGGGAATGTGGAGCAGGCTTGAGGGGCCGAGTGGCCTACTCCTGCTCCTTAAACGTATGTTTGTATATCCTGGGCTATTGCACGATCACCATAGGGGAAGATATGAGAACATCTCCCACCAGGAGGTGAGAGGTGACACAGTTTTACCTTAAAAAAAGGCAGCCCGAGAGAAGCCACATCCAAACAGCTTGTGTTCCAGTCAATCCAGAAAGCACGTTCCCTGCTGCAGAATCCTACATCTATATAATACAGCAATGAAAACATGAAGTGACTCACTATCTTCAACTGAATCTTCAATCAAGAGAGAAATCTACAATCATCTCGGGCCTGCATCCATCGAGAACTTGATTCCCAAGAGAATCCAACAGGTTTAAGATTATGTACAAGATTATGAGGGGCATGGACAGGATGGATAGGGAGCAGCTGTTCCCCTTAGTTGAAGGGTCAGTTATGAGGGGACACAGGTTTAAGGTGAGGAGCGGGAGGTTGAAGGGGGATTTGAGGAAGAACATTTTTACCCAGAGGGTGGTGACGGTCTGGAATGCACTGCCTGGGAGGGTGATAGAGGCGGGTTGCCTCACATCCTTTAAAAAGTACCTGGATGAGCACTTGGCATGTCATAACATTCAAGGCTATGGGACAAGTGCTGGCAAATTGGATTAGGTGGACAGGTCAGGTGTCTTTAATGCATCAGTGCAGACTCGATGGGGTGACGGGCCTCTTCTGCACTGTATTATTTTATGATTCTGTGATTCTGTTTATTGTGACCTCCCCCTCCACTAAAAGTCACCTTCCTTTTTCCCTTCTCTATCTGTTTGTGTGTGTGTGTGTGCGCAAACATGCAAGCAAATATATGAGTGCATGCGGCTGTGCCAATTTCGGGGTAAGGCATATTGATCAATAAACAATTGATTTTCTGCTTTTAAAACCTAGAAGAAAACCTGTCGCAACATCTTTATTTGAAAAAAAAACACCAAGGGGCTAAACCCTAATAAACTTTCTGTAGTCAGGTGGGCAGTTGAACAGTGGGAACCACCTACATCTCACCACGTGACCTTAACACAATATTTTCACCATCTTGGTTGCAGACCCTTCATCAGAACTGCCTCTGACCTGAAACGTTAACTCTGCTTCTCTCTCCAGAGATGCTGCCAGATCTGCTGAGTATTTCCAGCATTTCTTATTTTTATTTCAGATTTCCAGAATCTGCAGTATTTTGCTTTTATTTTACTGTTAGAATTGAATCTCAACAAATTGGCAAACAGTGCAAATGAACTGTTGTAGTCAAAATGAGTTGAGACAGACTCAGTCTATATATGTTAAAAGGCACCAGATGTCGTGATCGGGTAGGAAACGTTGTGGTTTACGGGTTACGATAGGTGTATTTCATCAATGAAACTAAAAACAAGCAACTGTCCTTGACATCAAGGCAGCATTTGACTGAGTATGCCATCAAGGAGCCTGGCTCTGTGGCTCAGAAGAGAAGGGGGGAGAACAGGAGAGCGATAGTGATAGGAGATTCAATGGTTAGAGGAACAGACAGGAGATTCTGTGGACGAGAACGAGACTCCTGGATGGTATGTTGCCTCCCGGGTGCGTGGATCAGGGATGTCTCGGATCGAGTCCACAGGATTCTTAAGGGGGAGGGGGAGCAGCCAGAAGTCGTGGTACATATCGGTACCAATGACATAGCTAGGAAAAGGGATGAGGACCTGAAAAGCGAATATAGGGAGTTAGGTTGGAAGCTAAAAGGCAGGACGAGCAGAGTAGTAATCTCAGGATTGATACCGGTGCCACGTGCTAGTGAGGCTAGAAACAGAGAGCGAGTGCAGCTGAACATGTGGCTACAGAACTGGTGTAGGAGGGAGGGCTTCAGATATGTGGATCATTGGGATACCTTCTGGGGAAGGTGGGACCTGTACAAGAAGGACGGGTTGCATCTGAACTGGAGGGGCACCAATATCCTGGGCGGGAGGTTTGCTAGAGCTCTCCGGGAGGGTTTAAATTAGTTTGGCAGGGGGATGGGAACCGGAGCCACGGATCAGTGGATGGGGTAGCTGTTGAACAGGCAGATACAGAGTGCAGAGAGTCTGTGAGGAAGGTTAGACAGTTGACAGGGCAAAGTTGCAGCCAGTATGATGGGTTGAAGTGTGTCTATTTTAACGCAAGAAGTGTCAGGAATAAGAGTGGATCAGTACTTGGAGCTACGATGTTGTGGCCATTATGGAGACGTGGATATCACAGGGGCAGGAATGGATGTTGGATGTTCCGGGGTTTAGATGTTTCAAAAGGAATAGGGAGGGAGATAAAAGAGGTGGGGGAATGGCATTGCTAATCAGGGATAGTATCACAGCTGCAGAATGGGAGGTCGTCGAGGAGGGTTTGTCTACTGAATCATTGTGGGTGGAAGTCAGAAACAGGAAAGGAGCAGTCACTTTGTTGGGAGTTTTCTATAGACCCCCCCAATAGCAGTAGAGACACGGAGGAACAGATTGGGAGGCAGATTTTGGAAAGGTGCAGAAGTAACAGGGTTGTTGTCATGGGTGACTTCAACTTCCCTAATATTGATTGGAACCTCCTTAGTGCAAATAGTTTGGATGGAGCAGATTTTGTCAGGTGTGTCCAGGAAGATTTCCTGACTCAATATGTAGATAGACCGACTAGAGGGGAGGCTATGTTGGATTTGGTGCTTGGCAACGAACCAGGCCAGGTGGCAGATCTCTCGGTGGGAGAGCATTTCGGTGATAGTGATCACAACTCCCTGACCTTTACTATAGTCATGGAGAGGGACAGGAGCAGACGGGAAGGGAAAATATTTAATTGGGGGAG
The DNA here is from genome assembly GCF_036365525.1 of Heterodontus francisci. Classification (NCBI taxonomy): domain Eukaryota; kingdom Metazoa; phylum Chordata; class Chondrichthyes; order Heterodontiformes; family Heterodontidae; genus Heterodontus; species Heterodontus francisci. Next base: position 8,512,268 of record NC_090379.1, read on the forward strand.
GGGGAATTACAATGCTATTAAGCAGGAACTGGGGAGCTTAAATTGGGAACAGATGTTCTCGGGGAAATGCACGACAGAAATGTGGAGGTTGTTCAGGGAGCACTTGCTGCGACTGCTGGATAGGTTTGTGCCGATGAGGCAGGGAAGGGATGGTAGGGTGAAGGAACCTTGGATGACAAGAGATGTGGAACAGCTAGTCAAGAGGAAGAAGGAAGCTTACTTAAGGTTGAGGAAGCAAGGATCAGACAGGGATCTAGAGAGTTACAAGGTAGCCAGGAAGGAACTGAAGAATGGACTTAGGAGAGCTAGAAGGGGACATGAAAAAGTCTTGGCGGGTAGGATTAAGGAAATTCCTAAGGCGTTCTACACTTATGTGAGGAACAAGAGGATGACCAGAGTGAGGGTAGGGCCGATCAGGGATAGTGGAGGGAACTTGTGCCTGGAGTCGGAGGAGGTATGGGAGGTCCTTAATGAATACTTTGCTTCAGTATTCACTAGTGAGAGGGACCTGGTCGTTTGTGAGGGCAGCGTGAAACAGGCTGATATGCTCGAACAGGTTGATGTTAAGAAGGAGGATGTGCTGGAAATTTTGAAAGACATGAGGATAGATAAGTCCCTGGGGCCAGACGGGATATACCCAAGGTTAATACGGGAAGCGAGGGAAGAGATTGCCGCGCCTTTGGCGATGTTCTTTGCGTCCTCACTGTCCACTGGAGTAGTACCAGATGATTGGAGGGTGGCAAATGTTATTCCCTTGTTCAAGAAAGGGAACAGGGATAACCCTGGGAATTACAGACCAGTCAGTCTTACGTCGGTGGTGGGCAAATTATTGGAGAGGATTCTGAGAGACAGGATTTATGATTATTTGGAAAAGCATAGTTTGATTAGAGATAGTCAGCATGGCTTTGTGAGGGGCAGGTCATGCCTCAGAAGCCTTATTGAATTCTTTGAGGATGTGACAAAACACATTGATGAAGGAAGAGCAGTGGATGTGGTGTATATGGATTTTAGCAAGGCGTTTGAAAAGGTTCCCCATGGTAGGCTCATTTCGAAAGTAAGGAGGCATGGGATACAGGAAAATTTGGCTGTCTGGATACAGAATTGGCTGGCCCAAAGAAGACAGAGTGTGGTAATAGATGGAAAGTAATCAGCCTGGAGCTCGGTGACCAGTGGTGTTCCGCAGGGATCTGTTCTGGGACCTCTGCTCTTTGTGATTTTTATAAATGACTTGGATGAGGAAGTGGAAGGCTGGGTTAGTAAGTTTGCCGATGACACGAAGGTTGCTGGAGTTGTGGATAGTGTGGAAGGCTGTTGTAGGTTGCAACGGGACATTGACAGGATGCAGAGCTGGGCTGAGAAGTGACAGATGAGTTCAACCTGGAAAAGTGTGAAGTGATTCGTTTTGGAAGGTCGAATTTGAATGCAGAATACAGGCTTAAAGACAGAATTCTTGGTAGTGTGGAGGAACAGAGGGATCTTGGGGTCCATGTCCATAGATCCCTCAAAGTTGCCAGCCAAGTTGGTAGAGTTGTTAAGAAGGCGTATGGGGTGTTGGCTTTCATTAACAGGGGGATTGAGTTTAAGAGCCGCGAGGTTATGCTGCAGCTCTATAAAGCCCTGGTTAGACCACACTTGGAATATTGTGTTCAGTTCTGGTCGCCTCATTATAGGAAGGATGTGGAAGCTTTAGAGAGGGTGCAGAAGAGATTTACCAGGATGCTGCCTGGACTGGAGGGCATGTCTTATGAAGAAAGGTTGAGGGAGCTAGGGCTTTTTTCATTGGAGCGAAGAAGGATGAGAGGTGACTTGATAGAGGTGTACAAGATGATGAGAGGCATAGATAGAGTGGATAGCCAGAGACTTTTTCCCAGGGCGGAAAGGGCTATCACCAGGGGGCATAATTTTAAGGTGATTGGAGGAAGGTTTCGGGGAGATGTCAGAGGTAGGTTCTTTACACAGAGAGTGGTGGGTGCGTGGTATGCACTGCCAGCGGTGGTAGTTGAAGCAGATACATTAGGGACATTTAAGCGACTCTTGGATAGGTACATGGATGATAGTAGAATGAAGAGTATGTAGGTAGTTTGATCTTAGAGTAGTTTAAAGGGTCGGCACAACATCGTGGGCCGAAGGACTGTACTGTGCTGTACTGTTCTATGTTCTAAGGAGCCCCATTAAAATTGAAGTTAATGGGAATCAAGGAGGAAACTCTCTATTGGCTGGAATCATACCTAGCACAAAGGAAGATGGTTGTGATTATTGGAGGCCAATCATCTCAACACTAGGATGTCACTGCAGGAGTTCCTCAGGGCAATGTCCTAGGCCCAAACATCTTCTGCTTCATCAATGATCTCCCCTCCATCCTAAGGTCAGAAGTGGGAATGTTCTCTGATGATTGCAACTTTATCAGTACCATTCACAACTTCTCTGATAATGCTCCTGTCTGTGGCTGCATGCAGCAAGACCTGGACAACTTTCAGGCTTGGGCTGATAAGTGACATTTGTGCTGCACAAATGCCATAGAGTCATAGAGTTATGCAGCACAGAAACAGGCACTTTGTCCATATCGTGTCCATAACAGCCATCAAGTCTATCTATTCTAATCCCATGTTCCCGCACTTGGCCCGCAGCCAGACAATGACCATCTCCAAGAAGAGAGAATCTTACCACCTCCCCTTGACTTTCAACAACATTACCCTATTGGTCATCTGGCCCCAGCTACCTCACTACACAGAAGGTCCTTGGGTATGTGACCGTCTTCCGTTCTGCGGATGAGTCCAATCCACTAAAGCCGCCTCTGTTTGATTAGTGCCAACATAATTGGGAGTTCTGCCTTTGAGAGGACTGCCACATTTGTGATTTTGTCCTGTCAGGATATGCCCATAATGCACTGCAGACAGCAAAGATGGAAATTATTGAGCTTCTTTTCCTGGGAGCCGTAAGTCCCCCATGTTTCACAGCCATACAGCAAGGTGCTGAGAACACAGGCATAATAAACCATCAGCTTGGTCCTAAGGGTCAGCTTGATGTTATGCCATTTGCAGGTGGTAGCTGCTTTCCCTATGCTTGTATCGAGCTCTGCATCAAGGGACAGATTATCTTTCACTGTGACCCCAAGGTAGCAGATTTTGCTAACCACTTCCAGTGGGGTGTTATTTAGTGTGATCAGGGGTGGAGATGCAACACCTTGTCCGATGACCATGCTTTCATTGATGCTTATATTCAAGGTGAACAAGTGACAGGCATGGGAGAGACTTTGTACTGTATTGCCCACAAAAAGCAGGACAAGTTCAATCTGGCCAATTACTGCCCCATCAGCCTACTCTCGATCATCAGCAAGTGATGAAAGGTGTCATCGACAGTGCTATCAAGCAGCACTAACACAGCAATAACCTGGCCACCGATGCTCAGTTTGAGTTTCACCAGGGCCACTTGTCTCCAGACCTCATTTCAGCCTTGGCCCAAACATTGACATAGACAAAGGAGCTGAATTCAAGAGGTGAGGTGAGTGACTGCCCTGCCCTTGGCATCAAAGCAGCCCCCTGACCGAGTGCGGCAACAAGGAGCCCTAGAAAACTCACCACTGGTTGGAGTCATACCTAGCACAAAGGAAGATGGCTGTGGTTGTTGGAGGACTATCATTTCAGCCCCGGGACATCACTACAGGAGTTCCTCAGGATAGTGTCCTAGGCCCAATCATCTTCAGCTGATTCATCAATAACTTTCCCTGCAACATAAGGTCAGAAGTTGGGATCTTCACTGATGATTGCAGTGTTCAGTACCATTCACGATGACTCAGTTCTGAAGCAGTCCGTGTCCACATGCAGAAAGACCTGGACAATTTTCAGGCTTGGGCTGATAAGTGGCAAGTAATATTTGCTCTACACAAGTGCCAGGCAATGACCATTGCCAATAAGAGAGAAGTTAACCATCTACCCTTGACTTCTGATGGCATTATGATCACTCAGTCCCTCACTACCATCCTCGAGGTTACCATTGACTAGAAACTAGATAAATACTGTGGCTACCCCACCAGGTTAGAGGCTGGGAATTCTGCGGCAAGTAACCTGCCTCCTGACTCCCCAAAGCCCGTCCACCATCTATAAGGCACAAGTCAAGAGCATAAGGGATTACTCTCCACTTGCCTGATGGGTGCAGCTCCAACACTCAAGAAGCTCAACACCATCCAGGACAAAGCAACCCGCTTGATCAGCACTCCAGTCACAACCTTCAACATTCACTCCCTTGACCACCAGCACACAGTGGCAGCAGTGTGTACCATCTACAAGATGCAGTGCAGCCAAGGCTCCTTTGACAGCATCTTCCAAACCCGTGACCTCTACCGCCTAGAAGGACAAGGGCTGCTGATGCATAGGAACACCACCACCTGCAAGTTACCCTCCAAGTTACACATTATCCTGACTTGGAACTATATCGCCGTTCCTTCACTGTCGCTGGGTCAGAAACGTGGAACTCCCTTCCAAACAACACTGTGGGCGTACTTACACCACATGGACTGCAGCTGTTCAAGAAGGCAGCTCACCACCACCTTCTCAATGGCAATTAGGGATGGGCAATAAATGCTGTCAAGGCCACATCCCGTGAATGAATACATTTAAAAAAGGAATAAATGTGGCAAACTACTTCTGAAAACCTCTTTAGGATTATGGGAAGATTTTGCCAGGCTCCGCACTGCCAGAAGGGCCTTACAATTAGTTATCACATATTGGGAAATCTTGGGTAGTGTAGCAAAGGGATATAATAATTTAACCTCAAGTTCTGTTCACGGAATCTAAATTTTGCAAAGAGTAAGGTAGAGCATTATACAAGATTTCCTTGAAAGACTGAAGGTATGTCTTACAGCAATATGGGATGTATAAGGATGTTTCCCAAATGAGAAAAATGTATGTAAAGTCACACAGCAACTGTGTACATTGAAAATTCTTATTGGAGCAGACTGAACCATACATTTGATGCAGTTAAGTGCTGCATTCACTTATTTGGCAAATCTCCCAAAAAATGTCTTGTGCATCTGTGAACACCTGATGCTATAATTACCTGGGACTTTTACAATGTAGAATGAGCTCTATGGCATCACTACTGTGACAGGACTGGAAAATAGGAGCAGATCTGTGAGAGAAGTGAACACCAATTTTTTTGTTATCAAGCATCAATCATTACAGTTTGTCACAATCCAGAAAGTCGAGAGGGCAATGTGGGAACACCAAAAGCATAGCTAGGATACAAATTGCATTAGGTACAACTCCAGGCTACAGCTCTGTTGCACAGCTACCCTGATATAGCACCGAAGCAGTAAAAGAGATAATGCAGCCTCACAGGGACAGTGTAGATGAGGCATTTTATTTAAACCACGTACACCCGCAGGGGCATTGAGCCATTTGGCATTTGCTGAAGAACCTTTTGCTCTGCTTCAAAATGGTGCCATGGGATTGCTTACCTCCACCCAGTTTAATGGGACCTCCGGTTAACATCCCATCTGAAAGGCAGCAACTCTTCCACTGCCATACTCCCTTAAGTGCCCACCTAGAATTTCTGTGTTTCGTAAATTTTGCAAGTCTCTGGACTGGGTCAAACCTACAATCTTCTGACTCAGAGACAAGAGTGTAACCACTAAGCCACAGTTAACACAGCAATATCCCAGTATACAAATACAAGGGCTATGTGCTCCAGAACTCTGAATGGGTGAGTGGAAATCATGACTGCTGCAGTCAAGAAAGAATATCTGGTTACCTTCCTATATTTCTGCTTTGAACACATTCCATTCAAATTCCATGAATCTCCACAAAGTCATCTGACTTGTCCCATCTCAATCGATACGAGTAAAGCTCACCAAGCTACAGTGCCATTGCTTCAGTGCTAGGACTCAAAAGAGGCATAGTTTCAAATATTAAAAAAGAAAAGAAAACTCAAATATAGACGTAGTATTCAGTCACTATAACATTAAAGATTACCTACAATTCAGATTAATTCATTTTTTTTCTGCAATGCATATGAATATGTTAAAACATTAAACTGCAACATTTATTTAAATAGTTTGCCCACTTGGAATAGTATAATTATTTCTCACTCACCTAATATATGTCATTTCACTCCTAGATTATGCACCAATTGGAATGAGTAGCCACTGCTCAGCTCAGTATTTTAAAAGGGATCGTTACCTGCAAGATATATTCTGTGTTGAATCCACGTTTACTCTGGAATGTGACCAATTCTTCTTAAAACTAACCTTTCTCAATGATTGCTGCAGTGACCATCAACTTGTTGCAAATTCATCTTCCATTAGTTGGTCATTATGTGGATTGACCTTGATCTTTTTTTTACATTATGATAATGGCAATACCTGGATATAGCCCAAGGGCAAAGGTTTTGCTACCTAAGTCACTTCACATAGTTATTCTGGTTCTACCTGGAGCAACATATCAGCACCCACAACAATCTACTTCAGGCTCTGTACTTTTGAAATATCATCTTGTTTCATTTCAAAAGGTAAAATGACTCTTCAACTTTCTACCCAAAACAGCTTCTGTTGATGAATATTTCCTTTAGTACATGAACTGATAGCCGGAGAAGAGACTGGTGCTGATAGTAAAAGCAGCCCCAGGTGTATTCTTCCAACATACTGAAAAGGCATTGATTGTAGTTTCATGGAAGTCTCCAGTTCCAGGAATGTGGAGTGACACTCCTAGAAACAAATGGAAAGAGAATGGATTTTATCAATGGATCAAAGGGATATTCATCACAGCAGCAATGATGAAAGTAAGGAGACACATTCATCATGACAAGTGTTACAGTGTGAGGAAACAGCAAGGCCCACTCCCATAAATTAGTTAGTTATAATGGGGGACAGGAACTTGTGCCATCCACTCACACAGCTCCGCACCTGAACCATAAACTCAATACTCCACCACTCTGCACATGAGCAAAATTCTCTCTGGGAGTTTTATTATAGAACTTTCTCTGTCGCTATGAATGCTAGCACAACTGCACTTCTATCTCTCACTCAACAGTAAGGGAAACTAACAGAGATCTGAAGAATTACTAACATACTCAAAACAGATAGACATTATGATTCAAATGTGGGAAAATTGGTAGGCATAGTAGAATAAACTAAATAGCTTATTTTATTTACATTAGTCTAATAACTGCCTTGGAAGCTTAAATTCTCACTAGCAGAGTATGAATTGATTAACATAAACTGAATGGAGCAGATGGTTAAAAATTTTAAAGTACATTTTCCATTAAACACTTCATAAAGACCATAAGACTCTGATCTTAATAAACACCAAAACAGACAAACAATTTTTTAGGCCTAGTGATTTAATACTCTGGTATTGTCAAGTGGATCAAAATCTGATTATTTTAGCTATGAAAGGAAACGGATATGGAGTGCAGTGATGTGTAATGAGTATGATGGAATATTTGAAGTGGAAAATGAGTGATTGTAAACTGCCTTAGGGCTGCGACAGATGGCAGGAACAAATAAGTCAAATTTGCAGACCAATGCCAGGAACGCAAAAGATTTTTAGTCAGACATTTGGGTGGCACAGTGGCGCAGTGGTTAGCACCACAGCCTCACAGCTCCAGCGACCTGGGTTCAATTCTGGGTACTGCCTGTGCGGAGTTTGCAAGTTCTCCCTATGACCGTGTGGGTTTTCGCCGGGTTGCTCCGGTTTCCTACCACAGCCAAAGACTTGCAGGTTGATAGGTAAATTGGCCATTGTAAATTGCCCCGAGTGTAGGTAGGTGTTAGGGAATATGGGATTACTGTAGGGTTAGTATAAATGGGTGGTTGTTGGTCATCACAGACTCAAAGGGCCTGTTTCAGTGCTGTATCTCTAAAATAAATCTAGATATATATTAATATGCACATATCAAAAATAAACCTTTTAATCAAGCATTCTCCCTGCTGTCTTCCCGTTCTCCACTCTCCACAAACTTCAGCCCGTAGTTTACTGTGCTAATATTGACAAAGCTATCATCATTGCACTGGTGGGAGGCCCAGCAACTTCAGGAGTGCACACACTGTAGCACATAAATCCAGAAATTGCAGTTGGGCCATTCTGCACTGCTCCAGAGCTTCACTATTGCCATTGCCAACATCAAGATGAAAAGGGAAGAACGGGCACTGGCGAGAATTTAGACTGACTGTCCACTAATATTTTCACATCAACATTTTAAGGCTGGTTGTTTCCAGGCAGAAAGAACCTCTGGCATCACTCTGTGAATAATTACAAAATCCTGGTCAATGAGGACACCGGTACTGGAAGGCTTGATCTTTTGTTGCAATGACTTTTTAACATGAATTTGTGGACAGATACTGCAGCAGCTTAGTTTTGACAAATTCTGCCGTTGTCACTTTTATTCACTGCACCACGAGATGTCCTTTTCGCTTGGGTTAGAGAATACTGCAGAGCCCACGCCATGAGGGATCCTCCCTACTTGCAAGTGAAATTCTCAATCCCAGCAATGCACCAGGCTAAGTTCACACTTTACTTTGAGGCCGGTGAGGAGCAGCTCAACCAATACTCTGCCTCTTTGCTGTCCCAAGGCATGTTTACCCAGCACCCCATCCTTGCATTGCTTACAAGTATATCTTCAAATTTAAAATTCTCAATTTTGCGTTTAAATCCCTCTATAGCTTCACCCTCTTAGTATTTTTGTAACCCCTTCTAGCCCTACAAACCTTTTCCAAACTCTCCATTCCTCTGACTCCACGTTCTTGTGCATGACCACCTCCCTTCATCTCATTATAATCCATGCCTTCAGTTGCTGGAATTCCCTTCATAAACTCTTCGGCAACTCCTCCTTTCTGTTTCTAAAACCTTTTAACATGCTCTTGATCAAAACTTGTAATCTCTCTCATTGGTTCAGCATCTATTGTTCTTGTGCCATTGTGAATGTAATCACCTTTTAAAAGGTGCTATACAAACACAAGTTCTGTTTATTTTTTAACTAAAAAAAAATTAGCAATTGAGGATTTGGACATCAGACAGAAAAATAGCAGCTAACATTTGTGTACATGAATTGCCAGCTGATGACCATGTCCCACAAGAGGAAATCCAACCTTCTTCCCAATTTCAACAGCAGCATCATTGCCAAGATTATCACTCAAAACCACGGATGCAACAACTGACCAGAGCCATAACTGGACCAAATAGAGTCATATATGACAGAGAAGGAAGTTATTCAACCCATCGAGTCCATGTTGGCTCTCCACAGAACAATCCAGTCAGTCCCACTCCCCCACTTGACCTCGTAGCCCTGCAAGTTTCTTTCCCTAAAGTGACCATCCAATTTCCTTTTGAAATCATTAACTGTCTCTGCTTTCATCAACCTCATGTGCAGCAAGTTCCAGGTCATTACTGCTCCTTGTGTAAAAAAAGGTCTTCTTTATGTTTCCCCTGCATCGCTTGTCCAAAACCTTCAATCTGTGTCCCTTAGTCTTTGTACCATCAGTTAATGGGAACAGTTTTTCCTTGTCTAACTTATCTAAGCCTGTCATAATCTCGTACACCTCTGCTAAATCTCCCCTCAATCTCCTTTGCTCCAGAGAGAACAACCTCAGCTTTTCCAACCTAATCTTATAACTAAAATCCTCCATCCCTGGAACTATTCTGGTAAATCTCCTCTTTACCTTCTCAAGGACCCTCACATCCTTCATAAAGTGTGGTGACCAGAACTGGACACAATACTCCAGTTGGGGCCTAACCAGAGTTTTATAAAGGTTCAGCATAACTTCCCTGCTTTTATACTCTATGCCTGTTTATAAAGCCCAAAATCCCATATGCTTTACTAACCACTCTCTCAGTATGTCCTGCCACCTTCAAAGATCGATACACATGAATCCCTCGGTCCCTCTGTTCCAGCACATTCTTTAGAACTGTGCCATTAAGTTTATGTTGCCTCACCCTATCCCTTCTGCCAAAATGCATCACCTCATACTAGTCTGTATTAAATTCCATCTGCCACTTGTCTGCCCATTCTGCTGGTCTATCTATGTGCTGTTGCAGGCTGTTAGTATCATCCTCACTGTTAGCGACACCTCCAAATTTGGTATCATCTGCCAATTTTGAAAATCTACTCAGCATTCCAAATCCAAGTCATTAATATATAGCAAAAGAAGCAGTGGTCCCAGCACTGACCCTTGGGGAACACCACTGTCTCCCATCCTCCAGCCTGAAAAACAACCATTTACCATGAATTGCTGTTTTCTGTCCTTACGCCAGTTTTTTTTTATCCAATTGGACTTTCACCCTCCTATTCTAAGAGCTTTAATTTTGTTAACCAGTCTTTTATGTGGTATTTTATCAAACATGTTCTTAAAATCCATACTGACCACACCTACCGACTTCCCTTCATCAACCTTCTCTGTTACTTCATAAAAAAATTTAATTACATTAGTCAAATATGATCTCCCTTTTACCAATCCGTACTGGCTCTCCTTAATTAACTTAAACCTCTGCAAGTGCCTGTTGATTTTTTTTCCCCCTGATTATTGTTTCTAAAACCTTACCCACCTGCAGTTGCTAGGACTGTCCTTACACCCTTTCTTGAATAAGGGGTGTCACATTTGCCACTCTCCAATCCGCTGGCATCTCCCCTGTATCTAGGGAAGATTGGAAGATTATGACAAGCCCTTCCGCTATCTCCACCCCCACTTCTTTTAGCAAACTGAGATACAAGCCATCAGACCAGGTGACTTATCTACCCGAAGCATAGCCAGCCTTTCCAGTGCATCCTCCGTCTCAATTTTTACCCTATTCATTGTCTCTACTCTCTGCTTCTACCGATATATTATCAGATTCCTCTTTCTTAGTAAACACTGATACAAAGTGCACATTAAGTTTTCTAGCCTTGCCCTGTGCCTCTAAGCATATATCACCCTCTTTGTCCCGAATGATCGCCACTCCACCTCTTACTACCCGCTTACTATTTACATGCTGGTAGAAGATTTTTGGGTTCCCTTTTATGTCGATTGCCATTTTATTCTATATTCTCTCTTTACCAGTTTTATTTTCCTCTTCACCTCCCCTCTCAACTTATTGTATTTGGCCTGGTTCTCACTTGAAGAATTCACCTGGCATGCATCATACACTCTTTTTGTTTCATCATAATCTCTGTCTCCCTCGTCATCTAAGGAGTGTTGTTTTTGGTTCCCCTGCCTTCTGCCCTTGTTGGAATCTCCCTAGCCTGTACCTTAAGCATCTCTTCCTTAAAGATAACCCATTGTTCCATTACAGTTTTGCCTCAGTCTTTGGTTCCATTTTATCCTAGCAAGATCCCTTCTCATTGCATTGAAATTAGTCCTCTTCCAATCTAGCCATTCAACTTTATTATTGTTCCTTCCTTTTCTCCATTATGAGCAATCCAGGGTAAGAATAATTAACTGGGGGAAGGCCAACTTCAATGGGATAAGAATGGAGCTGGGGCGAATAAATTGGAGTCAAAAGCTGGCAGGAAAACTGGTAGATGAACAACAGGCTACTTTCAAAGAAAAGATAGTTTGGACACAGTCAAGGTATGTTCCCTCGAAGGGGAAAAGTAGGGCAAACAAATCCAGAGCTCCCTGGATGACAAAAGAGGTAGAGATTAAGATAAAGAAGAAAAAGTGTGCTTATGACAGATGCCAGGTAGGAAATACTGTTGAGAACCAGGCTGAATATAAAAGGTCCGTAAGGGAATTGAAAAAGCAAATAAGAGAAGCAAAGAGAGAGCATGAAAAGACACTGGCAGCTAGCATTAAAGGAAATCCCAAAGTTTTTTGTAGCATATAAATAGTAAAAGGGTGGCAAGAGGAGTGGGGCCAATTAGGGATCAGAAAGGGGATTTACACATGGAGGCAGAGGGCAAAACTGAGGTATTAAATGAATACTTTGCATCTGTCTTTACCAAGGAAGAAGATGCAACCCAGGCATTGTTGAAAGAGGAGGTACGTCAGACACTAGAGGGGTTTAAAATTGGTAAAGAGAAAGTATTAGAAAGGCAGTAAAGCACCAGGACCAGATGAGATGCATCCAAGAATATTGAGGGAAGTGAGGGTGGAAATCGCAGAGGCACTGGCCATAATTTTTCAGTCTTCCTTAGACTCGGGGATGATGCCTCGTTCAAAAAAGGGTGCAAAGATAAGCCCAGCAATTATAGGACAGTCAGTTTAACTTCAGTGGCAGAAAACTTCTAGAAGAAATAATTCGGGATAAAATCAATATTCACATGGACAAATGTGAGTTAATTAAGAAAACCCAGCATGGATTTCTTAAGGGAAAATCATGTTTAACTAACTTGCTGGAGTTTTTTGAGGAGGTAACAGAGAGGGTTGATGAGGGCAATGCTGTTGATGTGGTGTACATGGACTTTCAAAAGACATTTGATACAGCGCCACACAACAGACTTGTGAGCAAACTTGTAGTTCATGGAAAAAAGGGATGGTAGCAACATGGATACGGAATTGGCTGAGTGACAGGGAACAGAGGTTAGTGCTTAATGGATGTTTTTCGGGCTGGAGGAAGGTTTGTAGTGGAGTTCCTCAGGGATCAGTGCTGGGACCCTTGCGTTTCCTGATATATATTAATGACCTAGACCTTGGTGTACCGGGCACAATTTCAAAGTTTGCAGATGATACGAAACTTGGAAGCATTGTGAACTGTGAGGAGGATAGTGTAGAACTTCAAAAGGATATAGACATGTTGGTGGAATGGGCAGACTGGTGACAGATGAAGTGCAATGCAAAGAAGTGATTTATTTTGTTAGGAAGAACATGGAGAGACAATATAAAATAAAGGATACAATTCTAAAGGGGATGCAGGAGCAGAGGGATCTGGGTGTATATGTGCCTAAGTCATCAAAGGTGGCAGGACAGGTTGAGAGAGCGGTGTACAAAGCATCTAGTATCCTGGCCTTTATTAATCGGACCATAGAGTACAAGAGCAAGGAAGTTATGTTGAACTTGTATAAGACACTAGTTCGGCCTCAGCTGGAGTATTGCGTTCAATTCTGGGCGCTGCACTTTAGGTAAGACGTGAGGGCATTGGAGAGAGTACAGAAAAGATTCACGAGAATGGTTCCAAGAATGAGGAATTTCAGTTATGAAAATAGATTGGAGAAGTTGGGACTGTTTTCCTTGGAGAAGAGAAGGCTGAGAGGTGATTTGATAGAGGTATTCAAAGTTATGAGGGGTCTGGACAGAGTAGATAGAGAGAAATTGTTCCCACTCATGAGAGGATCGAGAACGAGAGGGCACAGATTTAAAGTATTTGGTAAGAGAAGAAAAGTGACATGAGGAAAACATTTTCATGCAGCGAGTGGTTAAGGTCTGGAATGCACTGCCTGAGAATGTGGTGGAGGCAGGTTCAATTGAAGCATTCAAAAGGGAATTAAACTGTTATATGAAAAGGAAAAATGTGCAGAGTTATGGGGAGAAGGCAGGGGAATGGAGCTGAGGGAATTTCAGAGAGTCGGTACGGACACGATGGGCCGAATGACCTTCTGCTGCGCTGTAACGATTCTGTGATGAGCTTAAACCTTATTATACAAAGATCACTCTTACCCATGAGCTTGGTGTACTTGGCCCACCTCATTTCCCAGCATTAGATCCAGCAATGCCTTTTTTCTAGTTGAGCCGAGAACTAACTGATCAAGAAAGGTCTCCTTAACACAATCCAGAAATTCCTCCCTTTCCTCTAAAATTTACTCAATATTTAGGTAATTAACATCCCCCAACATCACCACCTCACCAGTGTGGCCGTAAAGTAAGGCAGAGGCTGGATACTCCATGAGTGGTGCGCTTGTTGACGCCTCAAAGATTTTCTACTACATACAAGGCTCCAGACAGGAGTCTGGCCAAAAAGCTGACACCAAAGGATAGAGCATTCCATTCAATGGGTGCCCTGTCAATGAACATCCTCCTCCAGTCACCAGCACTTTGTAGCTGAAAAATGCATAATCTAGAGGTCACGTGGCGACAACTCTCCAAAGTTATTCCTCCCTCCTCTGCAACCTCCATTATGGATCATCAATGTCACAGAAATACCACAAGTCCAAGTTACACACCAACCAGAATTAGACATATAAATGTGGCTCACTGGGTAGCACTCTCATCTCCAAGTTAGTAGGTTGAGAGTTTAAGTCCCACTCCAGAGTCTTGAGCACATTAATTCCAGCCGAAAGTCCCGCCTTTTGGATGAGACATTAAACCGAGGTCCCATTGGCCCTCTTGGGTGAACGTAAACGTTCCTATGGTACTACTTTGAAGAGCAGGAGAGTTATACCCGCAGTCCTGAATAATATTTATCACTAACCCAATGTCACAAAAACAGATCATCTGGTCATTATTTTATGTTTGTGGGAGCTTGCTGCACACTAATTGGCTGCCATATTTCCTACATTACACCAGTAACTACACTTCAAAACGACTTCACTGGCTGTAAAGCACTTTGGGACGCTTCAATACATTATACTCCATCTGACATCTTGTCCACTAATGTAACCTGTCTATATCTCTTTGCAACCTCTCTGTGTCCTCTTCACAGCTTACCTTTCTACCTACCTTTGTATCAGCAGCAAACTTAGTTACTTTACTCTCTGTCTCATCATCTATGTCATGAATATAGAGTGTAAATAGCTGAGGCCCCAGCACTGATCCTTGTGGCACTCCACTATTCACTGCCTGCCAACTTGAAAATACCTCGTTTATGCCACTCTTTGCTGTCTGCCCATTAACTAATCCTCTATCCATGCTAATATGTCACCCCCAACTCCATGAGCCCTTATCTTGCTTGTTAACCTTTTGAGTGGCACCTCATCTAATGCCTTTTGAAAATCCAGGTATACTACATCTACTGGTTCCCCTTTATCTACCTGACTAGTTAAATTCTCAAAAAACTCTAATAAATTTGTCAAACAGGATTTCCCTTTAGTAAATAAAAACAAAAAATGATGGAACCACTCAGCAGGTCTGGCAGCATCTGTGAAAAGAGAAGCAGAGTTAACGTTTCGGGTCAGTGACCCTTCTTCGGAACTGACAAATATTAAAAATGTCACAGGTTATAAGCAAATGAGGTGGGGGTGGGGCAAGAGATAACAAAGGAGAAGGTGCAGATTGGACAAGGCCACATAGCTGACCAAAAGGTCATGGAGCAAAGGCAAACAATATGTTAATGATGTGTTGAAAGACAAAGCATTAGTACAGAATAGGTGTTAACGGACTGAATATTGAACAGCAGCAAGTGCAAACATGAAAAAAAAACAGTGGGGAAGCAAAATGAACAAACTAAGATAAAATCAAATAAATGCAAAAAAAAAGGGTTGTAAAAAATGTAAAAAAGAAAAAAAGAAAAAAGAAAAAACAACTAAAAATGAAAGTAAAATGGGGGGCTGTCATGCTCTGAAATTATTGAACTCAATGTTCAGTCCGGCAGGCTGTAGTGTGCCTAATCGGTAGATGAGATGCTGTTCCTCGAGCTTGCGTTGATGTTCACTGGAACACTGCAGCAATCCCAGGACAGAGATGTGAGCATGAGAGCAGGGGGAGTGTTGAAATGGCAAGCAACCGGAAGCTCAGGGTCCTGCTTGCGGACCGTGCAGAGGTGTTCCGCAAAACGGTCACCCAGTCTGCGCTTGGTCTCCCCAATGTAGAGGAGACCACACTGTGAGCAGAGAATACAGTATACTACATTGAAAGAAGTACAAGTAAATCGCTGCTTCACCTGAAAGGAGTGTTTGAGGCCTTGGATAGTGAGGAGAGTGGAGGTAAATGGGCAGGTATTACACCTCCTGCGATTGCAGGGGAAGGTGCCATGGGATGAGGTGGTGGGGGTAATGGAGGAGTGGACCAGGGTGTCACGGAGGGAATGATCCCTTCGGAATGCTGACAGGGGAAGGGAGGGGAAGATGCGTTTGGTGGTGGCATCACGCTGGAGGTGGCGGAAATGGCGGAGGATGATCCTTTGGATATGGAGGCTGATGGGGTGGAAAGTGAGGACAAGGGGAACCCTGTCACGGTTCTGGGAGGGAGGGGAAGGGTTGAGGGCAGAGGTACGGGAAATGGGCCGGACATGGTTGAGGGCCCTGTCAACAACAGTGGGGGGGAATCCTCGGTTGAGGAAAAAGGAGGTCATACCAGAAGCACCGTCATGGAAGGTAGCATCATCAAAGCAGATCCGTCGGAGACGGAGAAACTGGGAGAATGGAATGGAGTCCTTGCAGGAGGTAGGGTGTGAAGAAGTGTAGTCGAGGTAGCTGTGGGAGTCGGTGGGCTTATAATTGATATTAGTAGACAACCTATCCCCAGAGATGGAGACAGAGAAGTCGAGGAAGGGAAGGGAAGTGTCAGATATACTTCCTTAATAATAGATTCCAACATTTTCCCAATGATTGATATTAGGCTAACTGGCCTGTAGTTCCCTGTTTTCTCTCTCGCTCCTTTTTTGAAAAGCAGAGTAACATTTGCCAACTTCCAATCTGATGGGATTGTTCCCGAACCTAAGGAATTTTGGAAAATCATAGCTAGCACATCCACTATCTCTGCAGTAGTTTCTTTTAGAACCCTAGGGTGTAAGCCATCAGGTCCTGGGGATTTGTCAGATTTTAGTCCCTTATATTTCTCCAATATTCTTTCTCTGCTGATATGAATTTCCTCATTCTTCTTCACCCCTAGATTACTATCTATTTCTGGTCTGAAACTTGTATCTTCTACTGTGAAGACAGACACAAAATATTCACTAGAAAACTCCATCCTATAGATCATGGCAGATGAATTTTAATGTAGTGAAGTGTGAAGTTATTTATTTTGGCCCACGCCAATGACGTGGAGGGGACAGACTGTCCGTCCTCGGCAATGGCGACAGCAGCCATTGTTAGCAGGCGCTGACACCATTTTTAAAGTGCTTCGATTCCTTCCATTTAATTTAAATATTTAAAGATAAATGTTGAAAAAATTTTTAAGAACATTAAATTTGCCCCTCTTCCATGGCCCCCAATAACCATGTAATGCATTACTTGCCCTCTCCCCCCAAAAACACTTCCCCATCCCACCTGACGTTCCCTCCCACAAAGTTCAAAAACTATAAACTTTACCCCTTCCCACCATTCCCTCCACCAATTAAATTACTTTGACGACGCTCCCCACCCCCTGCACTGAAAAACATACCTGCTCCCCCCTCCCCACCAGCGTTCCATCTCGGATCCCTGGATAGGTATCCGAAAGCGTGGGAGTGCCTGCCATCGGCACCAATATCGCCCCAGAATGGACAGCGGGAACGAGTAGGTCATTTATTCCTTCATCTAAATTAATTAATATATGGAAATTTGGCTTCCGTCGCCGAGCAGCCACGAGGTCTCGCCGCCTCCAGTAATATCGGGCCGGGCCTTCCCGGTGTCAAGGCTGGAAGCATTTCGGAACCACTCACTGTGTAAACAATGCTTTTTCTTATGTTGCCTTTGGTTCTTTTGTCAGTCACCTTAACTCCGTGTCTTCTGGTTCTTGACCTGCCAATGTAAACAGTTTCTCTCTATCTAACTGGTTAGCACCACAGCCTCACAGCTCCAGCGACACGGGTTCAGTTCTGGGTACCGCCTGTGTGGAGTTTGCAAGTTTTCCCTGTGTCGGTGTGGGTTTTCGCCAGGTGCTCCAGTTTCCTCCCACAGCCAAAGACTTGCAGGTTGATAGGTAAATTGGCCATTATAAATTGCCCCTAGTATAGGTAGGTGGTAGGAGAATTGTGGGGATGTGGTAGACAATATGGGATTAATGTAGGATTAGTATAAATGGGTGGTTGTTGGTCAGCACCGACTTGGTGGGCCGAAGAGCCTGTTTCAGTGCTGTATGTTTCTATGAGCGCATGGTGGTTTGCACGGTGAGTCTGGGATGCACTGCCCGAGTGTGTGGCAGTTTGCACGGTGAGTCTGGGATGCATGGCCCGAGTGTGTGGCAGTTTGCACGGTGTGTCTGGGATGCACTGCCCGAGTGTGTGGTGGTTTGCACGGTGAGTCTGGGATGCACTGCCCGAGTGTGTGGCAGTTTGCACAGTGAGTCTGGATGCACTGCCCGAGTGTGTGGCAGTTTGCACAGTGAGTCTGGATGCACTGCCCGAGGGTGTGGCGGTTTGCACAGTGAGTCTGGGAAGCACTGCCCGAGTGTGTGGCGGTTTGCACGGTGAGTCTGGATGCACTGCCCGAGTGTGTGGCGGTTTGCATGGTGAGTCTGGGATGCACTGCCCGAGTGTGTGGCAGTTTGCACGGTGAGTCTGGGATGCACGGCCCGAGTGTGTGGCAGTTTGCACAGTGAGTCTGGGATGCACTGCCCGAGTGTGTGGCGGTTTGCACAGTGAGTCTGGATGCACTGCCCGAGTGTGTGGCGGTTTGCACAGTGAGTCTGGGATGCACTGCCCGAGTGTGTGGCAGTTTGCACAGTGAGTCTGGGATGCACTGCCCGAGTGTGTGGCAGTTTGCACGGTGAGTCTGGATGCACTGCCCGAGTGTGTGGCAGTTTGCACGGTGAGTCTGGGATGCACTGCCCGAGTGTGTGGCGGTTTGCACGGTGAGTCTGGATGCACTGCCCGAGTGTGTGGCGGTTTGCACGGTGTGTCTGGGATGCACTGCCCGAGTGTGTGGTGGTTTGCACAGTGAGTCTGGATGCACTGCCCGAGTGTGTGGCGGTTTGCACAGTGAGTCTGGATGCACTGCCCGAGTGTGTGGCGGTTTGCACAGTGAGTCTGGGATGCACGGCCCGAGTGTGTGGTGGTTTGCACAGTGAGTCTGGGATGCATGGCCCGAGTGTGTGGCAGTTTGCACAGTGAGTCTGGGATGCACTGCCCGAGTGTGTGGTGGTTTGCACGGTGAGTCTGGGATGCACTGCCCGAGTGTGTGGCTGTTTGCGCAGTGAGTCTGGATGCACTGCCCGAGTGTGTGGCGGTTTGCACAGTGAGTCTGGATGCACTGCCCGAGTGTGTGGCGTTTGCACAGTGAGTCTGGGATGCACTGCCCGAGTGTGTGGCAGTTTGCACGGTGAGTCTGGGATGCATGGCCCGAGTGTGTGGCAGTTTGCACAGTGAGTCTGGGATGCACTGCCCGAGTGTGTGGTGGTTTGCATGGTGAGTCTGGGATGCACTGCCCGAGTGTGTGGCAGTTTGCACAGTGAGTCTGGATGCACTGCCCGAGGGTGTGGCGGTTTGCACAGTGAGTCTGGGAAGCACTGCCCGAGTGTGTGGCGGTTTGCACGGTGAGTCTGGATGCACTGCCCGAGTGTGTGGCGGTTTGCATGGTGAGTCTGGGATGCACTGCCCGAGTGTGTGGCAGTTTGCACGGTGAGTCTGGGATGCACGGCCCGAGTGTGTGGCAGTTTGCACAGTGAGTCTGGGATGCACGGCCCGCGTGTGTGGCGGTTTGCACAGTGAGTCTGGGATGCACTGCCCGAGTGTGTGGCAGTTTGCACAGTGAGTCTGGATGCACTGCCCGAGTGTGTGGCAGTTTGCACGGTGAGTCTGGATGCACTGCCCGAGTGTGTGGCAGTTTGCACGGTGAGTCTGGGATGCACTGCCCGAGTGTGTGGCGGTTTGCACGGTGAGTCTGGATGCACTGCCCGAGTGTGTGGCGGTTTGCACGGTGTGTCTGGGATGCACTGCCCGAGTGTGTGGTGGTTTGCACAGTGAGTCTGGATGCACTGCCCGAGTGTGTGGCGGTTTGCACAATGAGTCTGGATGCACTGCCCGAGTGTGTGGCGGTTTGCACAGTGAGTCTGGGATGCACGGCCCGAGTGTGTGGTGGTTTGCACAGTGAGTCTGGATGCACTGCCCGAGTGTGTGGCGGTTTGCACAGTGAGTCTGGGATGCACTGCCCGAGTGTGTGGCGGTTTGCACAGTGAGTCTGGGAAGCAATGCCCGAGTGTGTGGCGGTTTGCATGGTAAGTCTGGGATGCACTGCCCGAGTGTGTGGCGGTTTGCACGGTGAGTCTGGATGCACTACCCGAGTGTGTGGCAGTTTGCACGGTGAGTCTGGATGCACTGCCCGAGTGTGTGGCAGTTTGCACGGTGAGTCTGGATGCACTGCCCGAGTGTGTGGCGGTTTGCACGGTGAGTCTGGATGCACTGCCCGAGTGTGTGGTGGTTTGCACAGTGAGTCTGGATGCACTGCCCGAGTGTGTGGCGGTTTGCATGGTGAGTCTGGGATGAACTGCCCGAGTCTGTGGCGGTTTGCACGGTGAGTCTGGATGCACTGCCCGAGTGTGTGGCAGTTTGCACGGTGAGTCTGGATGCACTGCCCGAGTGTGTGGCAGTTTGCATGGTGAGTCTGGATGCACTGCCCGAGTGTGTGGCGGTTTGCACGGTGAGTCTGGATGCACTGCCCGAGTGTGTGGCGGTTTGCACGGTGAGTCTGGGATGCACGGTCCGAGTGTGTGGTGGTTTGCACAGTGAGTCTGGATGCACTGCCCGAGTGTGTGGTGGTTTGCACGGTGAGTCTGGGATGCACGGCCCGAGTGTGTGGTGGTTTGCACAGTGAGTCTGGATGCACTGCCCGAGTATGTGGTGGTTTGCACGGTGAGTCTGGGATGAACGGCCCGCGTGTGTGGCGGTTTGCATGGTGAGTCTGGGATGCACTGCCCGAGTGTGTGGAGGTTTGCACAGTGAGTCTGGATGCACTGCCCAAGTGTGTGGCGGTTTGCACAGTGTGTCTGGGATGCACGGCCCGAGTGTGTGGCGGTTTGCACAGTGAGTCTGGGATGCACTGCCCGAGTGTGTGGTGGTTTGCACAGTGAGTCTGGGATGCACTGCCCGAGTGTGTGGCGATTTGCACAGTGAGTCTGGATGCACTGCCCGACTGTGTGGCGATTTGCACAGTGAGTCTGGATGCACTGCCCGACTGTGTGGCGATTTGCACAGTGAGTCTGGGATGCATGGCCCGAGTGTGTGGTAGTTTGCACAGTGAGTCTGGG
The DNA here is from genome assembly GCF_036365525.1 of Heterodontus francisci. Lineage (NCBI taxonomy): Eukaryota > Metazoa > Chordata > Chondrichthyes > Heterodontiformes > Heterodontidae > Heterodontus > Heterodontus francisci. The sequence goes on from NC_090379.1 coordinate 8,533,209, forward strand.
ATGCACGACCCGAGTGTGTGGTGGTTTGCACAGTGAGTCTGGATGCACTGCCCGAGTGTGTGGCGGTTTGCACAGTGAGTCTGGGATGCACGGCCCGAGTGTGTGGTGGTTTGCACAGTGAGTCTGGATGCACTGCCCGAGTGTGTGGCGGTTTGCACAGAGAGTCTGGGATGCACGGCCCAAGTGTGTGGTGGTGGCGGTTTGCACAATGAGTCTGGATGCACTGCCCGAGTGTGTGGCGGTTTGCACAGTGAGTCTGGGATGCACGGCCCAAGTGTGTGGTGGAGGCAGGTTCAATCGAGGACTTCAAAAGGGAATTGGAAAAACATGTGAAGAAAGAGTGGGGGAGTGGGAGTGGCTGAGGTACTCACAGAGCCATATCAGACACGAAGGGCCGAATGGCCCCTTCTGTGCTGTAACCTATGATTCTCTGATGCAGCAATGGAGGGAGGCCATTTGGCCCATCAGCCCTGGACCAGCTCTGTGAAAGCAGTCTCACAACCCCCCTGCTCCTTTTATCTCCTAGCTAGAAAAATAAAGACAGATTGTAAAAGTTTCTATAGATATTTAAAAAAGAGAAGAGTTAACAAAGTAAGTGCTGGTCCTGTAGAAAGTGAGTCTGGGGAATTAAGAATGAATAATAAGGAGATGGCAGGGAGGGAGGAACTCAAGAAAATTACAATCACCATAAGAAATAGGAGCAAGAGTAGGCCATTCGGCCCCTCAATCCTGCCCCGCCATTCAATAAGATCATGGCTGATCAGCCCCAGACCTCAACTCCTCTTTCGTGCCAGCTTCTCATAGCCCTCACCTCCCCAATATTTCAAAAATCTATCTATCTCCTCTTTAAAAACTTTCAGTGATCTAGCCTCCACAACTCTCTGGGGTAAAGAATTCCGGACATTCACTGCCCTCTGAGAAAAGAAAGTCCTTTGCATGTCAGTTTTAAATGAGTGTCTCCTTATTCTGTAACTATGTCCCCTAGTTCGAGATTCCCTCATTAGTGAAAACATCTTCTCAACATCTACCCTGTCAAGCCCCCTCAGAATCTTGTACATTTCAATAAGATCATCCCTCATTCTTCTAAACTCTAATGAATAAAGGCCAAACCTGTTTAGCCATTTTTTATTTTTTTATTTAGAGATACAGCACTGAAACAGGCCCTTCGGCCCACCAAGTCTGTGCCGACCAACAACCACCCATTTATTCTAACCCTACAGTAATCCCATATTCCCTATCACCTCCCTACACTAGGGGCAATTTACAACAGCCAATTTACCTATCACCTGCAAGTCCTTGGATGTGGGAGGAAACCGGAGCACCCGGCGAAAACCCACGCAGACACAGGGAGAACTTGCAAACTCCGCACAGACAGTACCCAGAATCAAACCCGGGTCCCTGGAGCTGTGAGGCTGCAGTGCTAACCACTGCACCACTCTATAAAGATGGCAGATTTCCTTCCCTAAAGGATATTAGTGAACCAGATGGGTTTCATGATCACCATTAGACCAGCTTTTATTTCCAGATTTATTATTCAAATTTCACAATCTGCCATGGTGGGATTTGAACCAGTGTCCCAGAGCATTGGGCTAGTAATCCAGAAGCCTAGGCAATGACGATACCACTACGCCAGTGCCTCGCCAGGATATACTGTACTTAGATTTCCAGAAGGCATTTGATAAGGTGCCACATCAAAGGTTATTGCAGAAAATAAAAACTCATGGTGTAGGGGGTAACATATTGGCATGGATAGAAGATTGGCTAGCTAACAGGAAACAGAGAGTAGGCATAAATGGGTCATTTTCTGGTTGGCAAGATGTAACGAGTAGTGTGCCACAGGGATCTGTGCTGGGGCCTCAACTTTCCACCATTTATAGAAAAAAACTTAGATGAAGGGACCAAAGGTATGGTTGCTAAATTTGCTGATGACACAAAGATAGGTAGGAAAGTAACTGGTAAAAAGGGCATAAGGAGGCTACAAAGGAATATAAATAGGTTAAGTGAGTGGGCAAAGACCTGGCAAATGGAATATAATGTGGAAAAGTGGGAAATTGTCCACTTTGGCAGGAAGAATAAAAAAGAAGCATATTATCTAAATGGTGAGAGATTGCAGAGCTCTGAGATGCACAGGGATCCGGGTGTCCTAGTGCATGAATTGCAAAAGGTTAGTATGCAGGTTCAGCAAGTAATTAGGAAAGTTATCATTTATCGCGAGGGGAATTGAATACAAAAGTAGGGAGGTTATGCTTTAGCTATACAGGGCATTGGTGAGATCACATCTGGAGTACTGTGTACAGTACTGGTCTCCTTATTTAAGGAAGGATGTAAATGCATTGGAAGCAGTTCAGAGAAGGTTTACTAGACTAATACCTGGAATGGGTGGGCTGTCTTAAAGGAAAGATTGAACAGGCTAGGCTTGTATCCACTGGAATTTAGAAGAGTAAGAGGCGACTTGATTGAAACATATAAGATCCTGAGGGGTCTTGACAGGGTGGATGTGGAAAGGATGTTTCCCCTTGTGGGAGAATCTAGAACTAGGGGTCACTGTTTAAAAATAAGGGGTCGCCCATTTAAGACAGAGATGAGGAGAAATTTTTTCTCTGAGGGTCGCGAGTCTTTAGAATTCTCTTCCGCAAAAGGTGGTGGAAGCAGAGTCTTTAAATATTTTAAATGCAGAAGTAGATAGATTCCTGATAAGCAAAGGGGTGGAATGTTATTGGGGGTCGGTAGAAATACGGAATAATCAGCTCAGCCATGAACTTGTTGAATGGCAGAGCAGGCTTGAAGGGCCAAGTGACTGATTCCTGCTCCTAATTCGTATGTTCGTATGAGAAAACCATCAGGCGCGCCGCCAGGTTTGACAGAAACACAAAAGTCTAATAAAATAAAAATTCTTCATTCATTAAAAAAGCAGCCATAGTTGAATGTCGTCGTCCCTCGAGATTTAACACCGATTTACTACCGCTCCCGGGAACGGTCACCTGCTGAGCTGCGACCCGCCATTCTTTTTAAAAAGTGAACACTTTTAATAAGTTTGTAAAAATATTGGAGCAGGGGTGGGGGGGTGTGCGGGAGATGGGTGGAGGAGGGTCTTTTTTGACTGGGTGGGATAGTTAGAGGTGAAATCATGATGCAACCTCCAGGGATACGTCCAACTGCAGTTAGGAACCAATCAGCAAATTGTATTCTGGGTGTTATTCACTAAAAAATTTGCAAACCAAATCTCGCTTACATCTTTTTCATAAAATAAGATGTTTTTATTCCAGACCAGTTGATCAGCTGTAGCTCTGTACAAAAGGGACTCAAGCCTAAGGCAGGGTTGGGGGGGTGAGGGGAATAATTTTAACCATTGCTGATGGTGGAAAATGGGTGATGTCAATTTAACCGGCAGTTATACACTATTCCCCATTTCCATTTCTACTGAGGTCAGTGACGTGCGGAGCATAAACATTGGTGTCACCAGTGCTTCTATACTCTTTGTGTAATATGCAAGTTCATGGCTTTGGTGGAGAAGAGCCTGGGTGCAGCTTTGACTTAGTGGGTTACAACAACAACTTTCATATATATAGCACCTTTAACATACTAAAACGTTCCAAGACACTTCGCAGGAGCATTCTAGAAAAAAATATGACACCAAGCCACATAAGGAGATATTAGGATAGGTGGCCAAAAGCTTGGTCAAAGAGGGAGGTTTTAAGGGGTATCTTAATGGGGGGAAGAGAGGCTGAGAGATATAGCGAAGGAATTATAGAGCTTAGGACCTTTGCTGCTGAAGGCACGGACACCACTGGTGGAGTTATTAAAATCAGGGATGCTCAAGATGCTAGAATTAGATAAACGCAGAGATCTCAAAGGTTTGAAGGTCTTGAGGAGATTACAGAGATAGGGAGTGGCGGGGCTATGGTGGATTTAAAAATAAGCTTGAGAATATTAAAATTGAGCAGTCATTTAACCAGGAACCAATGGGTGAACAGAACTTGGCACAAGTTAGGACACAGGCAGCAGAGTTTTGGATGACATCAAATTTACGGAGGGTGGAATGTGGGCCAGGAGTGCATTGAAATAGTCAGGTCTAGGCAAGGAGTTGAGACTGTGCAGCAGACAACGACAGACGAACGAATGCTCTCAATCTCCTTTCCGAGGAAGTCCACAAGCCCCTTTACATGCTTGAGGGTGGAGATGACAGGAATTGTGAATCAAGTATAAAAGTAGGGAAGTTTTACTGCAGCTGTACAGGATCTTGGTAAGACCACATCTGGAGTACTGTGTACAGTTTTGTTCTGCTTATTTCAAAAAATAATATAATTGCGTTAGAAGCAGTTCAGAGAAGGTTCACGCCACTAATTCCAGGGATGAAGGGCTTATCTATGAAGAAAGGTTGAATAGGTTGTGCCTATATCCATTGGAGTATAGAAGAATGAGAGGTGGTCTTACTGAAACATGTAAGATCCTGAGGAGACTGGACAGAGTGGATACCGGGAGGATGTTTCCTCTTGTGTGGGAGACTAGAACTAGGGGACACAGTTTCAGAAAGAAGTCTCCCTTTTCAGACGGAGATGAGGAGAAATTATTTTCTCAAAGGGTCATCAGTCTGTGGAATTCTTTTCCCCAGAAAGCAGTGGAAGCTAGTTCATTGAATTTTTTCAAGGCTGAGTTAGAGAGATTTTTGATAGACAAGTGAGTCAGGGTTATGCGAGACAGGAAAGTAGAATTGAGAGCACAACCAAATCAGCCATGATCTTATTGAATGGCGGAGCAGGCTTGAATAGCCGAATGGCCTACTCTTGTTCCTAAATCCTATATTCCTATTTGCTTTTTTTAACAAACACTTCTAATTATTCCTTTGGGAAGCCCTAATCCACGTTTGTTTACTGATCACCCCTGTGCTTGCTGACCTACATTGACTCCCAGTCTGAAATGCCTGGATTTTAACATCTACATCCTTGTATTCAAATTCCTCCCTGTCTCACCCAATGACACCTCTATTTTTTTGTTGTACGTGGCCTGCTCATTCATTTCAATTTTTTTGTGCAGCTGCGCAGCGGTATTTTAAGGGCGACAACCTGTGAATGGCCTGCGCGGTATCTCCTGAGTTGTTGCGGGGCCCTGCATGCACGCAGTTTATCAGGAATATTGGCCTCACCCTACCCTATCCCTGTAACCTCCTCCAGCCCTACAACCCTCCAAGATCCCTGCGCTCTGCCAATTCTGACCTCCTGCACACTGTCAATTTTAATCTGTCCACCATTGGCGACCGTGCCTTCAGCTGCCTGGGCCCGAAGCTCTGGTATTCCCTCCCTACAACTCTCTTCTCCTTTAAGATGCTCATTAAAACCTAGCTTTTTGACCAAGTTTTTGGCTGCCATTCCTAATATCTCCTTTTGTGACTTGATGTTTGATAACGCTCCTGTGAAGCATCTTGGAACGACGCTGTATAAATACAAGTTGTAATTGGAAGGTGAAGATTAATTACTTTTATGCAAATGTGTCAGCGAATACGGCCACTCTGTAGGAGTATATTTTAACTGAACATGTGAAACTATCCTTAAGAACAGAAAGTGAGCTTGTTGCTGAGTGCACTGTGTGAGGGTTAGGTTAGAAAGGTGGTGGAATTGAACAGTTTATTCACTATTTGCAGTTTTCACCTTGAAGTAATATCAGTATCTATGCTGTAGGTGGGAGTGTTCACCGTTTTATAAAGCAATAGCAATATCCAGCATGCAACTCAATTGTCGCAAAGAAACACAAGTAAAATTATTACAGGTTAAATATTTGCCAAATAAATGTATTTTTTTAAAATGATGTTTATTTTTTGTGACCAGATGGGAGATGATTTACCAGTAATTTTCATGGTCACTCAGGTTTGTTTTCCTTTTTCTCCCTTTCTTTCCCTCCCCTCCGCGTATCTCTCGCTCTCCCTCTCCACATTTGACATTCAACATTGTCAATGGGCACCCATCACACTGCTGCTGTTTGGGCCTCAATGTTTCAATATCATCAGGTGCAGAAATATGAGAACTATTCAGCGCTTGATCCACACAGTCACATGACATGACATTTCATGCCAGAAACATTTTTAAGCTCTCAGCCCTTCCACACTTGTAGCACTGTGCATCACCCTGGTCCCCATATTATAAAAAGTATATAGAGGCACTGAGGCACTGGGGCGGCACAGTGGCGCAGTGGTTAGCACCGCAGCCTCACAGCTCCAGGGACCTGGGTTCGATTCCGGGTACTGCCTGTGTGGAGTTTGCAAGTTCTCCCTGTGTCTGCGTGGGTTTTCTCCGGGTGCTCCGGTTTCCTCCCACAAGCCAAAAGACTTGCAGGTTGATAGGTAAATTGGCCATTATAAATTGTCACTAGTATAGGTAGGTGGTAGGGAAATATAGGGACAGGTGGGGATGTTTGGTAGGAATATGGGATTAGTGTAGGATTAGTATAAATGGGTGGTTGATGTTCGGCACAGACTCGGTGGGCTGAAGGGCCTGTTTCAGTGCTGTATCTCTAATCTAATCTAATCAGAAAGTGGCAAAAAAGATTGTCAAAGATGAAACCAGAATGGAGATGTGATATCTATCCAGAAAGATTGAACAAGCTCTGTTATCTAGAAAAGAGATGACTGAGGGTAATTTGTTAGAGGTCTTTAAGATTAAGAAAGAATTCAGTGCGATAGATGCAGAGAAGATGTTTGCACTTGTGCAGGAGACAAAAACAAGGGCCATATATATAAGTTAGTGAATTATAAATCCAATAGGGAATTCAGGAGAAATTTCTTTACCCAGAAAGTATTGAGAATGTGGAACTCGCTACAACAGGGAGTAATTGAGGTGAATAGAACAGATGCATTTAAGGGGAAGCCGGATAAGTGCATGAGGGAGACAGGGACTGGTCGTTATGTTGATGGGGTGTTTTTTTAGTTTTTAGTTTAGTTTAGAGATACAGCACTGAAACAGGCCCTTCGGCCCACCGAGTCTGTGACGACCATCAACCACCCATTTATACTAATCCTATACTAATTCCATATTCCTACCACATCCCCACCTGTCTCTATATTTCCCTACCACCTACCTATACTAGGGGCAATTTATAATAGCCAATTTACCTATCAACCTGCAAGTCTTTGGCATGTGGGAGGAAACCGGAACACCCGGAGGAAACCCACGCAGACACAGGGTGTGATGAAGAGGGGTGGGAGAAGGCTTGTATGGAGCATAAACGCTGGCATAGACCGCTGGCATAGACCAGTTGGGCCAAATGGCCTGCTTCTGTGTGTAAATATTACCTCATATATGAACTGTGTACGAGTCATTTGGCTCTCAAATTTAATGCAATTGCAGCAGAAATCCCAAAATGCAAGTGGAACACTGGGGAGCCCTCCAAGGGAGTGCCTCTTCAAATTTAGTCTACTGTTTTAAAGGTGGGCTTTTATTTCAATAGTTGGCATAATCTGTTAAGAGCAGGTTACTGTTTTCACCTACATGGTTGCTTTACTGCTTAGGAAACAAAGTTTGGGGAAAGCTATGTCACCAAGCTTCTTAAAGCTATCCTCCATCCACTTTCACTTATTTCAGTTTTTATGCTGTTGCTCTTTAAGGCTCCAGCAAGCCTTTCCAAGGTGCAGGCCTACGATAATACACATCTAGTCCCATTACAATGTGAGATCAGCTAGTCACCCTGAAACACATGGGTCTGGTGACATTGAGTGGTGAATGCATTATCAACCAAATGCCAGCAGCTGTCCTTGAGCTTGTGGGGAGTTGGAGGATGCATTATTTTATTACAAGTTCATTGCTTCATTGATAATTTAACATTGCTGCGCCCATTTTTCTGGGCCTTAAACGAGTGGAGCAATAACTAACTTAGGAGAGCCGAGGTCCATGTCTGATCTGCACAGATGTTCCGACTGCTGTTAAATTGGTTGGGCCCTTTCTATAGGCAACCCAAGCAGATGCCTTGACTGAGGCTCTTACTCCCATTTCATGTCAGGATTGTTAAATTTGTTTGCCCTATCTAGAGCTATTTCTGCGGCTTTACCAGCGGTTCTTAAAGGGGCCGCTGGAGGCCACTCACAAAAAGGATCCAAGAGTTTTAGAACATGGTTTTCTCATTGGAGTCTGATGAGGCAGGAGTGGTCACTCCACAAAACAGACCCTTGAACACTCCCACCCACTCCCCACTTCCCTGTCTTACATCTGGCCCGTAGGACAAAATTGGTAATGCCCTGACAGGTGAACTGCTTTGGGACACTTAACTGGCACTCTCAGCTCACCTGAATTATCATATGATCATAGGAAATAGGAGCAGGAGTAGGCCATTCGACCCATCGAGCCTGCTCTACCATTCAAACAGATCATGGTTGATCGTCCATGTCCACGTCACTTTTCCCTCCTATACCCAATGGGATCTGAGATTGCCTGGTTCCTCAGGTCTGTCTGTACAGGAATGTCATCACTGCACACCACTGGAATTGTGTGTTTGGGGCACTAAGCAATATAGACCCCATTCTGACTTATGGTGATGAAGTCACTGAAATCAAACTATAGAACCATAGAAAATTTACGGCACAGAAGGAGGCCATTCAGCCTGTCGTGTCTGTGCCGGCCGAAAACTAGCCGCCCAATCTAATTCCACCTTCCCGCACCTGGTCCATAGCCCTGCAATCGACAGCACTTCAGGTTCATGTCCAGGTACGTTTTAAAAGAATTGAGGGTTTCTGCCTCCACCACCATTCCTGGCAGTGAATTCCAGACACCCACCACCCTCTGGGTGAAAACGTTTTTCCCCCATGTCCCTTCTAATCCTTCTACCAATCACCTTAAATCTGTGCCCCATGGTAATTGACCTCTCCACTAGGGGAAACGGGTCCTTCCTGTCTACTCTATCTAGGCCCCTCATAATTTTGTACACATCTATTATGTCATCCCTCAGCCTTCTCTGTTCTAAGGAAAACAACCTGAGCCGATCCAATCTTTCCTCATAGCTGCAACTTTCAAGCCCTGGTCGCATTCTTGTAGATCACCTCTGCACTCTCTCCAGAGCAATTATGTCCTTCCTGTAATGTGGTGACCAGAACTGCACGCAATACTCCAGCTGTGGCCTAACCAGCGTTTTATACAGTTCCAGCATTACATCCCTGCTTTTGTATTCTATACCTCAGCCAATAAAGGAAAGCATTCCATATGCCTTCTTCACCACTTTACTACTATCCCCTTCAGCGACCTGTGGACATGCACTCCAAGGTCTCTCACTTCTTCTACCCCTCTCAATATCCTCCTGTTTATTGTGTATTCCCTCGCTTTGTTTGCCCTCCCCAAATGCATTACCTCACACTTCTCCGGATTGAATTCCATTTGCCACTTTTCGGCCCACTCAACCAAACCATTGATATCATTCTGGAGTCTACAGCTATCCTCTTCACTATCAATCACACAGCCAATTTTTTTGTGTCATCAGCAAATTTGCCAATCATGCCTCCCACATTTATGTCCAAATCATTAGTATATATACCACAAACAGCAAGGGTCCCAACACTGAGCCCTGTGAAACGCCACTGGAAACAGCTTTCCATTCGCAAAAACATCTGTCGACCACTACCCTTTGTTTCCTGTCACTGAGCCAATTTTGGATCCAACCTGCCACATTCCCCTGTATCCCATGGGCTTTCATTTTACTGACCAGTTGCTCTTTTATTACAACTTACTACTTTCTGTGTTCAAATTATTCAATTGAAGCCTGTATTTCATGTACAGATCAGCATGCTTGATTAGAAAGAAAATCTTGCATTTCGACATGACCTCAGGGCATCCCAAAGCATTTTACAACAATAAAATAGTTTTAAAGTTTAAACGTGTAGTAAACGTGACAGTTAATTTGCGCACAGCAAGGTCCCACAAACAGCAATGAGATAATAATTGGATATTGTTTGAGTGAAATTTGCTGAAGAATAAAATCAGCCTAATAGAAAAAAGAGCTTGATGTGAAATCCAGGAAGTGCATTGTTTATATATTACCAGTGGATCTCCTGCAACATTCCTCATATTGAGTTAGAGGATGCACTGGGAAGAGTAATGTGGTGGTTGCTGTGTAGACTTCACATCATTTATGGTAGTTTTAATGGGTAAACTGTAATGCCTGTGAAAATTATCATTACACTCAGACCTCCCACCAATGTTGGCACAAGGCCACCCATCTGTTACAACACAGGTTAGATACAGAGTACAACTTTCTCTACTGCTCCTCATCAAACACTCCCAGGGCAGGCAAAGCATGGGTTAGATACAGAGTAAAGCTGCCTCTACACTGTCCCATCAAACACTTCCAGAACAGGTACAGCACGGAGTTAGATACAGAGTAAAGTTCCCTCTATACTGTCCCATCAAACACTCCGAGAGCAGGCAAAGCACGGGTTAGATACAGAGTAAAGCTGCCTCTACACTGTCCCCCATCAAACACTCCCAGGACAGGTACAGCACGGGGTTAGATACAGAGTAAAGCTGCCTCTACACTGTCCCCCATCAAACACTCCCAGGACAGGTACAGCACGGGGTAGGATACAGAGTAAAGCTGCCTCTACACTGTCCCCATCAAACACTCCCAGGACAAGGACAGCACGGGGTTAGATACAGAGTAAAGCTCCCTCTACACTGTCCCCATCAAACACTCCCAGGACAGGTACAGCACGGGGTTAGATACAGAGTAAAGCTCCCTCTACACTGTCCCCATCAAACACTCCCAGGACAGGTACAGTACGGAGTTAGATACAGAGTAAAGCTCCCTCTACACTGTCCCAATCAAACACTCCCAGGACAGGTACAGTACGGAGTTAGATACAGAGTAAAGCTCCCTCTACACTGTCCCAATCAAACACTCCCAGGACAGGTACAGTACGGAGTTAGATACAGAGTAAAGCTGCCTCTACACTGTCCCCATCAAACACTCCCAGGACAGGGACAGCACGGGATTGGCTGCTGGCTAATTGGAGTATTGACTGCTGATTGCAGCAACGAGCCTCAGCTGAGAGTGCTGGTGGCAGTTGGAGGTTGCAGAGGTGGAGAGAGGAGCTGCACTGTGCAAGGGAGAGCAGCTACCAACAAGCAGAGGAAAACTCCAACAACAGTCTCCATTAAAGAAAAGAAAGGGACATTTTGTGGAAACAAGGCTTTGTCTGGAGGTGGGTGCTGAACACCAGTAATTTACTTTGGACTGTTGGGGGAGGAACAAGTGGCTGGAACAACAAGGGGTGGGGCTGCCAATTCAACAGGAGTCTGTGCTGCTGCAAAAGCACACAGGGAAGCTCCCTCCCCACCCCAATTGCCAAACCTGGGTCAGCTGAAGCTGCCCAGCTAAACAGACGGAAGGGGATAGATAGTGCCTGGGCAGCTTCAGCTGACCCAGGTGAAGACGACTCCCCCAACCAGAAGACCGGAAGACCAACTTCAAAGACTGTTTGTTTTAAGTGTACTGTGAGCACCACCTCCAGAAAGCAAGTCATCCCTTCCAGCCTGCCTTTGCCTCTCCTCTCTTACCTCAGCCTCTCCACTAACCTGTTGTTTGTTTGTTTGTCTTTTCAAATTTTTCTGTGAATCTGTTATTTAGTGTGCAAGTCCACAATTTGGGGTGGGTTTAGCTCTTGGACCCATGGCAAGCCCTTCATCACCGGTGGCGGGGCCCTCTACTACCTACGCAGCTGCAGCTTCTGTGGCTGCCCACGTGGCCCCGTCACCCTTTAAATTATTGACATGCAGCCATGGGGTGAAGAGCTATCCCCACCCCAACATGTCTATTGAGGCCTGCGTTAAGGCAATGGCCGTGGTTGTCGGCCCCTCGGCCATTGTTGCGGCCTCAAAAATGTATGGGAAGGCTGTGTTCTTTTTGAAGACCGAGCGGGCGGTGTCCCTGGCCCTGAGTAAAGGGCTCACTGTGGGGGGGACCTTCCTGCCAGTGGACCCTCTGGGGGCCACTGCGCATCGGATAATGTTGTCCAACGTCCCACCCTTCATTCCCAGTGAGCTCCTCCTCCCCCACCTGCACCATCTGGGGGAGGTGAGGTCGGGGATCACCCCAGTCCGGCTTGGTCTTCGGGAGCACAGCCTCCAACATGTCTACTCCTTCCGCCGCCAGTTATTTATGCAGCTGGCGCGGGAGGAGGACACGGAGGGCCAATTTAATGTGGAGTTCCAGGGGACGGCCTACCGCGTCTTTTGGACCTCGGACGGGGCGCGGTGCCACGTCTGCAAGGGGGTGGGGCATGTTCGGAAGAACTGCCCCAACCTCCCGGCCGCCAGTTCCACCTCGGCGGCCCAGAGTGGTTCCACAGCACCTCCTCCCACTCCCCCCGCACATCCAACAGACACCGCTCAGTCGGTTCCGGAGGCTGTGGTTTTCACAGCCTCTGGCGGGGAGGGGAGCGTCCGTCCGAGCGGAAGGAAGACGCGGGGAAAAAAGAAACATCGTGAGGCGCGTCCCCTGGACACTTTGACTCAACCCGAGCCTGAGCTCAGCCCAAAGCCCATTCCCATGGAATCCACCTGTCCCAGGGCTGGGCTCAGGCCCAGGGTGACTAAAAAAGGAAAAAAGGGTGCGGAGGCGGAGGCCTCTGATGACATGGAGGTCTCTGAGTCTCCGCGCCCAAGTGCGAAAAAGAGGAGAAGGCACCCCTCCACAGAAATAACACAGGGCCCTGAGGTGCAGGGCCCATCTGTTGGAGGGGAGCTGCCTCCTGTTTCTGGTCCTCAGGTGCCCCCTACCGCCACCACCAAGGCTGCAAAGTCCGGGCAGGTGCTCCCTATTCCTCAGGATGGAGGGGAGGGGATGGCCCCGGTACGTGAGGCCCCTCCTGAAGGAGTAAGTGGGGCCCTGCTTGTGGTGGGGGAGCCTGGGGAAACCGCCCATTCCGCCACTGCTACTGGGTCGGGTGTTCTGAATGAAGGGGAGGGCGAGGCCCCAGAGGGTCGGGCCTCCCAGCCGGAGTCCACCACCAACCAGGAGACACCCGACCCAGTTATAACTGAGAATGCTGCCCCATCTGCTGGGCCTGTGGGTGCTGGCGGAGCGGGAGATGGCCTCCTCTCGCCGCCTCCAGTCTCGGCTCCGGCTGGTTTCCCGGAGTCCGGAACTTCTGTCTCCCCTGGACCAGTCATTGGCCTGGGGATGGAGGTGGAGGGGGGTCCTGAACCGCCGGTGCCTACAGGCTCCAGTTTCACAATAGAACCCAGAGAGGACTCCTCCGCCATCGATCCTGGGGGTGGGATCGTGACGGAGGCGGGACCAGCTGGCGCGGCCGGGACGTCCGCCCCACAGTGTGTGGTGGATGTGTCGGCCGCTGGCGGTGACGACCCGGAGGAGGATGGGGATTCGGTGCGGGGCACGGAGGATGATCTTGATTCCATCGCCAGTGAGGTGGTGGAGTCCCTCGTGCCTCCCACCGAATCTCCTCTCATCCCCACGGCGGAACTCCGGGATTTCCTCGTGGCTTGCAGAGGTTGCCGCAATAAAGTTCAGCTGGCCCTCGACCGTTGGTCGAATCTGGCGCTGATCATCCAGTCCGTCCGTGCCGCCCTTAAGATAGCGGGCAAGCGCGCGGACGTGAAACTGGTTGAGAGGCGCCGTTTTAATGTGTTCCTCAATGGGTTGCTGGGGGAGTGGAGGGCCAGGTGCACTTCCATTCCCTCCTCACAGTGAGCTGTTGGTGACGGGTTTTTTACGTACCTTTGACATGAAGATAACCATAGCCAGCCTCAACATCAACGGCAGCAGAGGGGCTCACCGCAGATTTCACAATCTCTCAGTCCTTAGGGAAGGGAGATACGCGGTGAGCTTTCTGCAGGAAACCCACACCGTTCCGGGAGACGAAGCCACCTGGCTCCTGGAGTGGCAGGGTGGGGTCTACATGAGTCACCTCACCCCTATTTCTAGTGGGGTGGCTATCTTGTTGGCCCCGACTTTTCAGCCGGAGATCTTGGGGGTCAAGGAGCTAGTGCCGGGCCGCTTGCTCCACCTCGCCGTTCGCCTGGGTAGCGTGCCGCTCCACTTTGTGAACGTGTACGCGCCCAGGCCCGGCGCTTTGCAAGCGCGCTTCTTTGAAGAAGTGTCCGCTCTCTTGAGCTCCATCGACAGCGGCGAGTGCATCATCCTCGGGGGGGATTTTAACTGCACCCTCGAGGTGGGGGATCGCTCCGGTCCCCAGCGCGGCCAAGCGTCGGTGGAGAAGTTGAGGGGACTGATCAGCTCCCTTAACTTGGTGGACGTCTGGCGGAATCTCCATCCCGACTCCAGCGCCTTCACGTGGAGGTCTGGAGGAGGGGGGTCGCGAATCGACCGCCTCTACATTTCGCAGGCGTACGTCTCCCGCGTCTCGGCGGCCTCCATGCGGCTGGTGCCGTGCTCGGACCACCGCCTGGTGTGGGCGGAGTTCACTCCGCTCCGCACGCGGGCGGGGTCCGCGTACTGGCACTTTAACAACCGGCTGCTGGAGGACGTGCGATTTCGGGACTCGTTCTGTCGATTCTGGGCCGACTGGAGAAGGAAGCAGGGGGGCTTCCCCTCCTTGAGGCTATGGTGGGATGTGGGCAAGACTCACATCCGCGTCTTCTGTCAGGAGTACGCGAAGGGGTCGACCAAGAGGCGGGAAGCCGAGGTCGGGCGCCTTGAGAGGGAGGTGCTCGACTTGGAATCCCGCCTCGGTCATGCCGTCGCGGACCCGGCCCTGTGGCAGGCGTACAAAGAGAAGAAGGGCGCGCTGAGGAACCTGCAGCTCATAGGGTCCCGAGGCGCGTACGTGAGGTCGCGGATCCAGATCCTGGAAGATTTGGACCGCGCCTCACCCTTCTTCTACTCGCTGGAAAAATGGCGGGGGGTCCGTAAGCAGCTCGTCGAGCTGCTGGCCGACGACGGATCCTCCATCACGGATCCGGAGGGAATGGGCCTCCTGGTCCGGACGTATTACAGTGCGTTGTTCTCTCCGGATCCGTCCAGCGAGGATGCGCGCAGAGTTTTGTGGGAGGACCTGCCGCAGGTCAGCCCGGAGGGCGCCGAAGGATTGGAGGCTCCGCTCACGTTGGCGGAGCTGACTGGCGCCCTCCACCAGCTCTCGAGGGGCAAATCCCCAGGGCTGGATGGGTTGACCGTGGAGTTCCTCAGGGCGTTCTGGGACGTCCTGGGGGACGATTACGCGCGGGTCCTGGGGGAAAGCCTGGCGACCGGGGAGATGCCCCTCTCGTGGCGCAGGGCGGTCATCGTCCTGCTGCCGAAGAGGGGCGATCTCCGCCTGCTTAAAAACTGGCGTCCGGTCTCCCTCCTCAGCACGGATTATAAGATCTTTGCCCGGGCTATGTCTACCCGCCTGGGCTCCGTGCTGGCCCACATGATCCACCCCGACCAGTCCTACACGGTCCCGGGCCGGTCCATCCAGGACAACATCCACCTGGTCCGGGACCTGATCCATCTTTCCCAGAGGACTGGTCAGTCGGTCGCCTTTCTCTCCCTCGATCAGGAGAAGGCGTTCGACAGGGTGGATCACGATTACCTTTTCGGGACTCTGCGCGCTTTCGGACTCGGGCCGCATTTCGTGGCCCGGGTCCGACTTTTATACGCCGCCGCAGAGTGTCTAGTCAAAGTTAACGGGTCCTTGACGGCGCCCCTTCGCTTTGGGAGAGGAGTGCGTCAGGGGTGCCCCATGTCCGGCCAATTGTATACCATCTGCGTGGAGCCCTTCCTGTGCCTGCTTCGCAGGAGGTTGACGGGATTGGCTCTGCGCGAGCCGGCCATGCGGGTCGTCCTCTCGGCTTACGCCGACGACGTGCTCCTCGCAATCACAGATCCCGTTGACTCGCGGAGGATGCGCGACTGCCAGCAGACCTTTTCTGCCGCGTCCTCCGCGAGGATCAATTGGGAGAAATGTTCCGGACTCCTGGTTGGTCAGTGGCGGGTGGATTCCCTGCCGGAGGAGATGACACCTTTTGCGTGGAGCACCACGCACCTCCTCTATCTGGGAGTCCACCTTAGCCCCGCTGAGGAAGCCTGGCCGGCAAACTGGCAGGAGTTGGAGGCGAAAGTCACCGCTCGGCTGGGGCGCTGGACAGGACTGCTCCGAGTGCTTTCCTACAGGGGCCGAGCGTTGGTCATAAACCAACTGGTGGCCTCCATGCTGTGGTACCGGTTGGTCACTTTGGCCCCGCCCCCTGTATTTGCCACCAAGATCCAGAAGAAACTCGTCGATTTCTTCTGGGGCAAGAGGAAACACTGGGTCTCTGCCGCGGTCCTGAGTCTCCCGATCGAGGAGGGCGGTCAGTCGCTGGTGTGCGTCCGCACCCAGGCTGCGACTCTCCGCCTTCGGACCCTGCAGAGATACCTGTACGTCGAGCGTCCTCCCAGATGGTGTGCGCTGGCGACGTATTTTTTCCGCCAGTGTCACTGCCTTCAAGACGACACGCAGCTCCCGGTGGAGTCCGTTAGCCGCGCCTCTCTGAGGGAGTTGCCTGTCTTTTACCGGGATCTTTTCCGAGTCTGGAACATGGTCGCCTCCAGTCAGGGCGCTCCCCCGCCGGCGGAGGAGAGCGCCTCGGCTGTCCGGGCGGCCGACTCCGGGGACGGTCCGGCGGGCGGAGGAGTAGCTGAAACCCCCGGGACGCCCCTCACTGTGGGTGGCGAGGGGGCTCGGGAGTGCGGAGCGATCCCGGCCGAGCTGACCCCCGCTGGGCCGGAACTGCTCATCGGACCCAGGCCCCGAAACCCTCCTCGGGAGCCGGTCCCGCACAACCCGAGCCGCCTCTCGGGAATGCCCTCCGTGCCATTCCAATCGGCGCGGAGGGGTTTCCTGTACGGGCTGCTCCTGCACACTTTCCACTTCCTCGCCCTCGTCAGCCGGCCGGACACGCCCTGGCGGTCCGCGTTGCCATCTGGCGGCGAGGGGAAACCCCGATGGAGGTCTCTCTATGCGGGAGTCTTCCCCCTTTACATCGGGGACCTGGGGTGGAGGGTGCTGCACAGAGCAGTCCCGTGCAATAGGCTTTTAAGTAGGTTCACGGACTCCCAGGCCACCTGTACTTTCTGCGGCCTGGACGAGTCCGTGTTCCACATTTATACGGAGTGTGCGAGGTTGCAGCCCCTATTTGAGTATCTGAAGGGGCTGCTCCTCAAATTCTGGCTG